>NC_140013.1:19521415-19526662 GCF_964263955.1 Coregonus lavaretus
CAAATCTAACAAGTCCTCCAGACCCCACTGATATGCCTTCACGCCTGTTAGGCTCCTAATGTTCCTCACCTTAATGCAGAGGTTGTAGAGGGCTTTACCTTCCACCCCCTCAAACCCCCCAGGCTCGGAGTGTTAAAATGTAACAAGTCCTCCAGACCCCCTTGGCAGTCCCCAGTCTCTGCCGTCACCTGCAGTGGCGGAAACATTGGTGGCCCCTCCCCCTTTGGCCGCTCAAACACCCCCCTTACCGGCTCAGACAGTGCCTTCTGGACCTCCCCCAGGATTCTCTCCAGCAGCCTAAGAGATGCTAGTCCTGTTTGTTGTGCCAGGACTTCCGGGGTTTTCCACTCCTCCCCCAGCAGCCGCAGGTCACCCAGCCTTAGTAAACCCATTGCCATCAGTCGCCTCTGCAGGGTGGCCGACTGAACGGATCTCAGCACCGCAGTGTAAAAATCAGAGAGACCTGCTGTACTCAGCCTCTCCAGCCTCATGAGGAACAGCTGCCGGTCCAACCCTAATCCGCCAGCTCTCCTCAGCAGCACGCATGCTGGTTCCCTCCAGCCGACAACAGTATGGTACAGCATTCTCTGCGCCGCCTTTAGCCACCCTGCTCTCCAGTTCCACCAGGCCCTGTCCTCCTTCGTGGACGGACATATACAACACTGCCTCAGCCAGTGATGGCCCAACCAGAAGAAATCCACCAGCTTGTGTTGCAGGTCTGCGAGCAGACTGGCGGGGGGGTTGAGGACAGGCAAAGTTTATGCCACAGGCAGGATGCAGCCAGGTTGTTGATTATCAGCACCCTCCCTCTTTATGACACTTGGGACAGGATCCACCTCCACCTGGCCAGTCCTGACACCACCACTGCCAATTCTTCCTGACCCACCTCTCCGAGACCAAGTACACCCCCAAAATGTTAAGCCCTTCACAACCCCACTGCAAACCACCTGGAAGCAGAGCCCTATCCCTCCATGCCCCGCATAACAGAGCTTCGCTCTTGCCCCAGTTCACCTTAGCTGTCGAAGCTCCCTCGTACACCTTCAGACTAGTCTCTAGTGCCTGCATATCCTGCCCATCCCTGACCATCACAGAAACATAATCTGCATACGCCGACACTGCTATGCCTGTCAACACACCCATGCCTGTCCAGCACACTCCCTGCAGTCTCCTGCATAGCACGCCCATAAAAGGCTCAATGGCTAGTGTATATAACCGTCCCAAGAGGGCATCCTTTTCTAGACTGGCCTACTGAGCCCCCCTCCCACCTTGACCATACATGACACCCCAGCATACAACATCTTCACACAGGCCTAAAACCTTTCCCCAAACCCAAACACAGACATCACATTAAACACATACTCATGGTCCACTCTATCAAAAGCCTTCTCTTGGTCTAAAGAGACCAGTCCAAAGATCACATTAGAAACTCTCGACAAGTCCAACAAGTCCCTGATTAAGAATAGGTTGTCCGTGATTCAGCGTCCCAGTACACAATATGTCTGGTCCTTGTGCACTATAGAGTCCAGATGGGACTTCAGTCTGTTAGCGAGGACCTTGGTAAATATATTGTAGTCCACACAGAGCAATGCCAGTCCCATTTCTTGGGCAGGAGAGTCAGAGCTGCCCGACGACAGCTCATCGGCAACTCTCCTACCCCGACGCACTGACGCAACACGCAAAGGAAGTCCAGTCCAAATATTCCCCAGAATTTTTTATAAAACTCCACAGGGAGTCCATCACCGTGCACCGGGGGACATCTGGGTTACGGCCTCTGACAGTTCATGGGACAACAGGGGAATGTCCATTTCATCCCTCTGTGCCAGAGAGAGCTTAGGGAGTTCCGCAAACATAACCTGAGCACACGTAGGATCACACAGTTCTGCCCTATACAACTCAGTATAAAACTCCACAGTCCACTCTCGTATCTCCCCCACCACAGAGGTCACCCGCCCATCCGACAGCCATAGACAATGCATACCCTTGGCTTCACCACTCTGTCTTTCCAAACCAAAGAAGAAGGAGCTGGGAGCATCCATCTCCTTGAGCATGGAGAACCTAGCTCTTACAAGTGCTCCCTTTGCTTTAACCTGGAGAAAACTGCCCAGGTCCCTACATAATTCAGCTAAGTTAGCCTGGAGGCCTACATTGCCTTGCCCCACCAGCTCTACCTCCACCTCACTGATACTACGCTCGAGTTCCCCCAATACTCTCCTAGCCTCTGTTTGAATTGAGGTGTGTTCCGCCTCCTCATTAATTCACATAGAAGTAGCCCATTTCAGTGTGTTTCAGTGTGTTTGAGGCTTTACTGAGCCGGACAAACTTCTCTCTTCGAGGAAAGCCCAAGCACTTCACCAATGTTTCCGCAGATCAAGTATGCAGACATTTGCGCAGTCCTGCACGAATTGGAAAATCTTCTGGCTGGCGCTCGCATTGCTTTCCTTGTTGTTTTCCTCACAAATAATAACTTTGGACATGTGTGCGTTCCTATCAAAGTTAGTGCCTTATTCTCCGTATATCGTGTTGTCGTTTCTACTGTAGCATACAGTATGCATGTATGTATGTTTGTATGTATGGAGCATAATATATTTACAGTTTTATTCACATGTTTTCAAGTACTAGTGACAAATAATGCATTCCGATTATTGCATAGATTGTAATGGACACCTATGATGTGTGTAAAATACTTTTTTGAAGGTTCTACTGATTATAATGAGCTAATGCTAAGCTATTTGCCAGCTATGTGTGGCGCCATGTTTGTTGACATTATACAATGTATTCTGGGTGTCACGTAAACGTCTGTCAGACCAAAGATGCTATATTGAGGTGAAGGGTAAACTTCCGGAAGTGAATGAAGTGAAGTGAATGATCGTAGATGACACACCCCCTTCAACATGCATACTGCAAACAGACCAAACTCATCTTGTTTCCTCTTATTATCTTTGGTTGACGCAACAACAAAAACATGGCAGCGCGCACAAACTACCCATCGTCGGATTACTTTCGATTTCTAGAAAGTGTTTTACTCAATTATTTCGATCAATGGTGAGCTCATCCGTGATGTGATGAATTATAAATAGTAATTGCTATTAGCTAATTCATATTGTGGTTTCTGACATATGAGAATGATCTAAATATGACCGGTTGTGTTACGTCAATCTTTCCTCAGTTAGCGCTAGGACTAATGTAGCCTACATTTTCCGGTTTGGATGATTGTGTATGCTATTGCTACTTCTGTGAATGTCTGAACATTCAGGACATAACTTTGTAAGGACTGTGTTTGTGCAAAATGTTTCTGTGAAAAAACAGTGTGGCTAGCTCAAATGCTGACTGTTGCATCAATCAAAACTGGACATTCTAAATAAGCGTTCTAATCACACCGGTTTGAGCGTACGCTGCAATGATCACACCCGTTTGTTGGTACGAGAGAAAAGGTTAAACTTCCAATAGGATGCCTGCCGAGGCCCTGGTGAAATAGACCGCCGAGCCATGGTTATGTGGTGATCCGGAAAACCCACCAGGATTCCTGGAAAAGTAAAACCGATCGAGTAGGGCTGCACTTACCCTAGCCCCATGTATACTGTCTTGTGTTGGGATGTCTAGTTCTCCAAACATCCACTAGGTCAAACTGATTAATGATGTCCCTTATCACCCCCACTGAGCCTGAATGAGGCTCCTCCCCATTTCTGTCTTTTGTAAAATCCATTGTACAGTTCCAGTCCCCGCCGACCACCAGCATCTCCTCAGACGCTACCTGTGAGGGTTCCTGTCTAAGACACCCAAACAGAAGCCCCCTCTCCCTCCCTGTGTTAGGCGCATACACATTTATAAGGACAAAACCCTTGTTATTATTTTCTGCTTGCCCCTTTTCACCAGAGCCCCCAATCGACTTCATTCACCACATCACTATGCGTCTCATGCAGAAACAATACCTGTACTTTTTTTTGTTTTACATATTCACCCAACATACTCCTCTTTCCCGCATCTCTGGCGCCATTTATACTAAGCCAACCTACCTGAAGAGTCTCCAAAAGAAGTGGGAGAAACGCCAGCAAAGAAAGAGACCAATAGCAAAGCTCAAAAAGCCCCAGTGCCAGAAAAAAAACGATTAATTTAAACAGCGTCTGAAGGTAGACCCTTACGCATGGTTGTGACCCACTTCCTCAACCTAAAATGTTTCCTGGGTGAGAGGACACCATGCCCCTCATTTTTCATAGCATGTTGTACTGATCTTACAAACTTTCCCGGATCGAAAAAAAAGCTTCAAGATTAACCTTATTATTCCCTTTAGTCTCATTCAGGAACCTTGACAGTTCCCTCACTGTGTACTTTGACCCCTCTGCCGACTGACTGTCAGCTCTGGACCCACTGAGGAGGAGTCTGAAAAGAAAACCTCATCGTCCTCTTCCTCAGACTCACCTTCCTCCTCATCTCCATCTCCCATCCTGACCCACTGCCCTTTCTCTCTAGTCAGGGCCTCCCCCCAGCACCAGGCAAAGGTTCCTTGGTGCCTTTGACCCCACCAGCCTCTCCCATCCTACCTCCTTTCTTCTCTTCCGCATGACACCCACCTCCACACCCCTAGTCGCTTACCCTTCCCCATTATACTCTCCTCATCCACTAGCATAAACTGACTAGCCCAGCCTCATCTACACCACCATCCATGACATGACTAGACCCAGTCTCAGCTACACCACCATCTATAGCATGACTAGACCCAGCCTCATCTACACCACCATCTATAGCATGACTAGACCCAGCCTCATCTACACCACCATCTATAGCATGACTAGACCCAGCCTCATCTACACCACCATCTATACCATGACTAGACCCAGCCTCATCTACACCACCATCTATAGCATGACTAGCCCAGCCTCATCTACACCACCATCCATAGCATGACTAGACCCAGCCTCAGCTACACCACCATCTATAGCATGACTAGACCCAGCCTCATCTACACCACCATCTATAGCATGACTAGCCCAGCCTCATCTACACCACCATCCATAGCATGACTAGACCCAGCCTCAGCTACACCGCCATCTATAGCATGACTAGACCCAGCCTCATCTACACCACCATCTATAGCATGACTAGACCCAGTCTCTTCTGCCTGCGTCTCATGGCCCCCTGCACGTTGACCTCGATTTCCCCCACTGGCGCTTGTACATCAACTTGTCTACGGCCTTTATGTGGGCATGCAAAAGCTCTTATGCCCCAAATCCCCACACTCAAAACACTGTG
>NC_140013.1:19526862-19551862 GCF_964263955.1 Coregonus lavaretus
ATTGACCCTGGTCTAAAGTAGTGCACTACATATGGAATAGGGTGCCCATTTGGGATGTAATCGCTGAGACTAATGGAGCTGCCTGGTCCTGGGCAGAGCTCTGGGCTGGAGTGTGTATGCTGTGTGTAAGCCGTATGTATACAGTGTGTACAGAAATGTGTTGGCGTGTGTATACAGTCTGTGTTGTAGCGTGTGTATACAGTGTCTGTAAGAGAGTGTGTTGTAGTTTGTAAGCCGTGTGCATGCAGTGTGTGTATGCAGTGTGTGTAGTTGTGTGTGTAGTTAGGAGTGTGTATGCAGTGTGGGAGGTCATTAACACAAACACACACACACACACACACACTAGTTCTGTCCAGACCCATGGGAGGTAATTCCTACTCTGGTTCAGACCAGGGCCAGACCCTGGTCGTTGTATAAAAACCCATTCTGGTAATTACATTTACATTTTAGTCATTTAGCAGACGCTCTTATCCAGAGCGACTTACAGTTAGTGAATACATTTTTTTTTTATACTGGCCCCCCGTGGGAATAGAGACGAACCGTCCACACGCACGCATACACGCACACACTTTTAGAACTGTTTAGAACGGTTTGGATCTGTTTCATTGGCTCACGTAATTGCAAGTAAAAATACATTTGTTTTCAAACACACACAAAATAACTGCTTTTCCAAACACTCTGTGTCCTGCCAACAGTAGGCAACAGCTTGTTTTCCCATCCTCACAGAGAGGATCTGGCCATAGTTAGGAAGAGAACACCAGGTATCATAATTTCACCTCTCATCTTGTTGTTATCTCTTCTACTGGGGTTCTCTGGAGTTTTCCCCAAAGTTCTCTCAGTTCTCTCAGTGTTCTCGCAGAGTTCTCTCACTTCTCTCAGTGTTCTCTCACTTCTCTCAGTGTTCTTGCAGAGTTCTTTCCATTCTCTCAGTATTCTCATAGAGTTCTCTCACTTCTCTCAGTGTTCTCTCACTTCTCAAAGTGATCTCACAGAGTTCTCTCATTCTCTCAGTGTTCTCACAGAGTTCTCATAGAGTTCTCTCACTTCTCTTGGTGTTCTCTCACTTCTCTCAGAGTTCTCTAACTTCTCTCAGAGTTCTCTCATTTCCCTCAGTGTTCTCTCACTTCTCTCAGAGTTCTCTCACTTCTCTCAGAGTTCTCTCACTTCTATCAGAGTTCTCTTAGTGTTCGCTCACTTCTCTCAGTGTTCTCACAGAGTTCTCTCACTTCTCTCAGTGTTCTCTCATTTCCCTCAGTGTTCTCTCACTTCTCTCAGAGTTCTCTCACTTCTCTCAGTGTTCTCACAGAGTTATCTCACTTCTCTCAGAGTTCTCTCACTTCTCTCTGTATTCTCTCACTTCTCTCAGAGTTCTCTCACTTCTCTCAGTGTTCTCTCAGAGTTCTCTCACTTCTCTCAGTGTTCTCTCACTTCTCTCTGTATTCTCTCACTTCTCTCAGAGTTCTCTCACTTCTCTCAGTGTTCTCACAGAGTTCTCTCACTTCTCTCAGAGTTCTCTCACTTCTCTCAGTGTTCTCTCACTTCTCTCTGTATTCTCTCACTTCTCTCAGAGTTCTCTCACTTCTATCAGAGTTCTCTCAGAGTTTTCACAAAGAGCTTAAGAGTTGGGGAAGCTACTCTGAGAATAATGTTTACCAAGCCAATTACTTCACACTGGAATAAGTTAAGCTACACTAAAGCTACCCTTAAGAAAAATATAGTTTACTTAAGTTACTTTGAAAAAGTAGTTCACTACATCCAAACTACTTTGTGATAAAGTATCATATCTAAATCGCAAATGCCATAGACCACAAATTGAAAGAACAGATCACTCTGGAGTCCCAGTGCAGTCAAAATTCTGTGTTGTTTTTAATCATATTGTACAACAGCTGATGAATCTAACACTGTAAAACTGTGAAAAAAATTGCTGGTTGAAAATACAATCTACACAGGATCTTCTAATCATCAGGTTTGCATGGGCGGGAATTTGGCTTTCCATGGTGACATCCCCATGCAGTAAATTGGTTAATAGACCAATAACAAAGAGTTCCAAACCTCTCTGCCAATAACAGCTAGTTTTCAGTTTTCCCCGCCACTCTCCCAGACAGTCCTAGCAAAATTCATGGTTGAGAAATAGTGATTTTCTAAAAAGCTATTTTTGCCAATTTGAATGGAAATCTATTACTGTAACCAGGTTTCCATCCAACCTATTTATGCAAGTAAAGTACGTTGGATTAAAAAATGTCATGACTGGCCAGAACAGAAAAATGTTCAGTAAACTTTCCAAATGTCAACTAAATACACTATACAAGGTGGGATCTTTTTGTGTCTGTAAAATTAATTATGCGAGAAATGTCGTTGGAAATGCTTTTATGCACAAATATTGATGTAATAACCATCATAGCGAAGTAAACTTGGAAAACACTACCAAGATTTGAATTTAGTTCAACTACCACCAAGCTACTACGAAATGTAGTTAAATTACTAGTTGAACTATATGTACACTACACCCCAACACTGAGCTTAAGAGAGCATCAGAAGAATATCACTACATTTCATGTGAGTTTTCTGAGAAAGCTTCAGTTAGGACTCCAAAGCAATGTACTCCACTCCTAACACTATTTATTTAGTTTTCAGCAAAATATTTAGGTGGCAGAGTAACTATATTTTCTCCTGTATACACGTCTACTGCTCCTCTTCAAGTGATTAGTCTAAAACATTCCCACCTGTCTGGTATGTATGTACTGTGTGTGTGTGTGTGTGTGTGTGTGTGTGTGTGTGTGTGTGTGTGTGTGTGTGTGTGTGTGTGTGTGTGTGTGTGTGTATGTGGTGTAAAGTATAGAGAACATAGTAGGTAACTACTTCATGTTGTTTCTCCCTGCAGCTCCACAGACTTTTGTAATTAAACAAAGTTACATGCAACCTACTAAAAGAAACATATAAAACATTGAATCAAAACATATCCAATTTGAAAGATACTACATTTGATTTATATTACAAGCAAAGCTAATGTTGGCATTTTAACTACTAGGCTGCATCCCAAATGGCACCCTATTCCCTACATAGTGCACTACTTTTGACCAGAGCACTACAGTATATACACTGAGTATACAAAACATTAAGAACACCTGCTCTATCCATGACATAGACTGACCAGCTAAATATAGGTAGAAGCTATGATCCCTTATTGATGTCACTTGTTAAATTCACTTCAATCAGTGTAGATGAAGGAGAGGAGACAGGTTAAAGAAGGAATTTTAAGCCTTGAGACAATTGAGACATGGATTGTGTATGTATGCTATTCAGAGGGTGAATGGGCAAGACAAAAGATTGACGTGCCTTTGAACGGGGTATGGCAGTAGGTGCCAGGCGTACCGGTTTATGTTAAGAACTGCAACGCTTCTGGGTTTTTCACGCTCAACAGTTCCATGTGTGTATCAACAATGGTCCACCCTCCAAAGGACATCTAGCCAACTTGACACAACTGTGGGAAGTATTGGAGTCAACATGGCCAGCATCCCTGTGAAACGCTTTCGACACCTTGTAGAGTCCATACCCCGACGAATTGAGGCTGTTCTGAGGGCAAAAGGCAGGGTGTGCAACTCAATATTAGGAAGGTGTTCCTAATGTTTGGTATACTCAGTGTAGGGAATAGGTTGCAATTTAGGACACAGCCCTAGTACAATCTGTTTAAGGTTACCTCAGTTCCACCTCAGCTGCTATCCAAGAACACTCCAGGAGCGCTTAACCCAAAGTCAGGCTCCCCTGAATTATGACATTTCCTGCTTTCTGTACAGCGATAGAATAATTAAATAGGATATGGATGTTATCATTGAGTGTCTGGACCTGCAATATTCTGCTATATTAATTACCTGGCCAGTTGGTGTAGCTGTGGAGAGAGAGAGAGATATAGAGTGGGGGGATAGCCCTGCTCTACAGCGGGTAATAGCAAGTATTTCCCGTGACTGTGCCTCAAAACCAAATGTCTACCTGGCCCACCACTCCACCCTGGACTTGAACAGCCTTTACGACCAGGTCCACCTATTCAAGGCAGCAGTGCCCACCTTCGACTGGACCCTAAAGGACATCGCCCTCAACCGCAGCCCCAACACCTCACACAAACATCAACAGACACCCTGCCCAGATCAGCGAGACACTCTCCCAGACCTGGGTTTCAAAAAAGCTTTTGACTCAATTTGGCATGAGGGTATGCTATACAAATTGATGGAAAGTGGTGTTGGGGGAAAAACATACGACATTATAAAATCCATGTACACAAACAACAAGTGTGTGGTAAAAATTGGCAAAAAACACACACATTTCTTTTCACAGGGCCGTGGGGTGAGACAGGGATGCAGCTTAAGCCCCACCCTCTTCAACATATATATCAACGAATTGGCGAGGGCACTAGAACAGTCTGCAGCACCCGGCCTCACCCTACTAGAATCTGAAGTCAAATGTCTACTGTTTACTGATGATCTGGTGCTCCTGTCACCAACCAAGGATGGCCTACAACAGCACCTAGATCTTCTGCACAGATTCTGTCAGACCTGGGCCCTGACAGTAAATCTCAGTAAGACAAAAATAATGGTGCTCCAAAAAAGACCACAAATACAAATTCCATCTAGACACCGTTGCCCTAGAGCACACAAAAAACGATACATACCTCGGCCTAAACATCAGCACCACAGGTAACTTCCACAAAGCTGTGAACGATCTGAGAGACAAGGCAAGAAGGGACTTCTATGCCATCAAAGGGAACATACAATTTGACATACCAATTAGGATCTGGCTAAAAATACTTGAATCAGTTATAGAACCCATTGCCCTTTATGGTTGTGAGGTCTGTGGTCTGCTCACCAACCAAGAATTCACAAAATGGGACAAACACTAAATTGAGACTCTGCATGCAGAATTCTGCAAAAATATCCTCTGTGTACAATGTAAAACACCAAATAATGCATGCAGAGCAGAATTAGGCCGATATTCGTAATTATGAAAATCCAGAAAAGAGCTGTTAAATTCTACAACCACCTAAAAGGAAACGATTCCCAAACCTTCCATAACAAAGCCATCACATACAGAGAGATGAACCTGGAGAAGAGTCCCCTAAACTATTGCTATTAGGCCCTAAACAGAGAGTACACAGTGGCAGAATACCTGACCACTGTGACTGACCCAAAAATAAGGAAATCTTTGACTATGTACAGACTCAGTGAGCATAGCCTTGCTATTGAGAAAGGCCGCCGTAGGCAGACCTGGCTCTCAAGAGAAGACAGGCTATGTGCACACTGCCCACAAAATGAGGTGGAAACTGAGCTGCACTTCCTAATTTCCTGCCATATTTGAGACACATATTTTCCTCAGATTACACAGACCAACAAAGAATTAAAAAACAAATCCAATTTGGATAAACTCCCATATCTATTGGGTGAAATACCACAGCGTGCAATCACAGCAGCAAGATGTGTGACCTGTTGCCACAAGAAAAGGGCAACCAGTGAAGAACAAACACCATTGTAAATACAACCTATATTTATGTTTATTCATTTTCCTTTTTGTACTTTAACTATTTGCACATCATTACAACACTGTATATAGACATAATATGACACTTGAAAAATCTATATTCTTTTTTAACTTTTGTGAGTGTAATGTTTACTGTAAATTTTTGTATTGTTTAATTCACTTGTTTATCATCTATTTTACTTGCTTTGGCAATGTAAACATAAGTTTCCCATGCCAATAAAGCCCCTTAAATTAAAATTGAGAGGGGGGGGGGGGAGAGAGAGAGAGAGCTCTGTGTTTGTACAGTATCTAGTGAAGAGTGCTGAAAGCCTACAGGAGAGTACAGAGCCCGTACTAACACCCACTCACTGCAGGCTCTGTAAATCAGGCTTAACTGAATATCTATGTCCTTTTCACAATTTAATCCTGGTTCCAGAGCAACAGGACAGTGCTCCTTGTAGGGTGGCAGGGTAACCCCAAACCACTCTCACTGGTTGTAAAGCACATACGATTGTTTCTTCTATAAAATTGTCAGGACCTGTATACCATTAAAATTAAAATGTTCTCAAAGACTATGGTGCCATCGTATAGTCAAACGTTTACCAGGAATGCAGAGATGTAATTTTTACCAAACTCACAAGCTATGCTTCTGTGTATCACATCTGGCATTGACCACACAAAACAAAACAAGGCCTTTGGTTCATTGTTTTCACCAGATGTTCTCTCCCTCTCTCTGTCTCTTTCTGTCTCTCACTCTTTCTCTCTCGCTCATTTTCTACCTCTCTCTGCCTCTTTCTGTCTCTCTCCCTCTTTCTGCCCTGCACTTTCTCTCTTTCTACCTCTCTTTCTCTTTAATCCTCTCTCTCTTTCTCTCTTTCTCTCTTCCTCCCTCCCTCCCTCTCTCCCATGAGTGTGTCCATATTCCGATAAGACTGTGCTGTGAATCTTTGTAGAGTTTGTCATACATTACTGTAGACCAGAGTGGATATGATTCAGACACAGTCCCAGAGTTCTCCATGATGATGGAAAACAACAGATTAGTCTTATTGAAGTCATACCACGTCTGCTGTGTTTCCCAACTGAAGGGTGTCACCATATATCCATAATTACTTAGATGATTATGATTATAACCACTTTACTATATCAGTAAAATAAGTTATTTATTTGTCTTACAACATGCAGATATTCATGTAGACAGACATAAAACAAAGCACAATATTTAAGAACAATACACAACATACCCATACACAGAGGGACCCACACCTACGGCATCACCAACTGTGTGGGAGCCATCATAAGCCAATGTTCCTCCTCAACAGATGTGGAGGTATAAGGCCATGTGTGGTGGTTACAGCTGACAGGTTCCCTGCTACGGCTGAGAGACTACAGTTCAGTGTCACCCATGCAGGCCTAACAGAATGGGGGAGGCATGGATACTCCTCCATGGACACACACTCCCCACTCACCCTTATGCTGCTGCACGGTGTGTGAGTGTTCTCCATAGTGTGTGTATTCTCTACGGTGTGTGTGTTCTCTACGGTGTGTGTATTCTCTACGGTGTGTGTATTCTCTACGGTGTGTGTGTTCTCTACGGTGTGTGTATTCTCTACGGTGTGTGTATTCCCCACGGTGTGTGTATTCTCTATGGTGTGTGTATTCTCTACAGTGTGTGTATTCTCTACGGTGTGTGTGTTCTCCACGGTGTGTGTGTATTCTGCACGGTGTGTGTGTTCAACTGTCACACAAAAGGGAGTGAAGCGGTAGGGGTCTGAATAACATGTAAGGTCAACCAAACAGCCAGCTGTCCTTCCCTGACCTCTAACCCTGCACACATCCCTGCTCTTTCATCTCTCTGTGTGTGTGTGTGTGTGTGTGTGTGTGTGTGTGTGTGTGTGTGTGTGTGTGTGTGTGTGCAGTATCTCTGCCATCTTCCATTAAGATGCTTCTGTAACAGAGAAACACTAACAGGATTACACTTAAAGCTGGAATTCTTAATGATGAAACTGCTGTGTCCGTTTGCGATATTACAACAACAAGGAAGTTACTGCAAACAACAAACGCTTTTTTTCCCACTTGGACATAATTGATAGAAGAGCACAATATGTAGTTCCATTTTTTTACCATGCTGCGCGACGCTCCTCAGCTCAGCAACAAAAACAATAACATTGGTGGTGGGGCGGCCAGAGGCGCTGTTTCCCCCTACTGCAGATTCCATTTTAAAGTGATTTGGGGCCAGTCACATTCATAATGGACTAAACACAGTTAAGTGTGCCTCTAGAAACTACTAACAGTCTTTAATCACTCTATGGCAGTTGAGAATGAAAAAGTTAATTTCCGCTGTGGAGTCCAGTTCAGTCTGCATGTCCCCCCCCTCCTTCATGTTGCCAGTTCAGTCTGTATGTTCCCCCCTACTTCATGTTGCCGGTTCAGTATGTATTCCCACCTCCTACATCATGTTGCCAGTTCAGTCTGTATTCACCCCCACCCCCCTTCATGTTGTCAGTTCAGTCTGTATGTTCCCCCCTACTTCATGTTGCCAGTTCAGTATGTATTTCCCCTCCTAAATCATGTTGCCAGTTCATGTTTCTGCCCTTCACCAGGTTGTTCTGGGTTGGTAATTAAAGACTGTACTAAGGTCAAGCCTTGAGGTAACAGTTCCTCCCAGAACCACAGATTATTATCAAACAGACCGCATGAAGTCATCTCTTTATTGGACCAAGGCTTTGTCCCAAATGGCACCCTATTCCCTTTATAGTGCCCTACCTTTGACCAGCTCTGGTTAAAATAAGTGCACTTTACAGGGAATAAGGTGCCATGTGGGATGCAACCAGTGACTGCAGCTTAAAGACAACATGTAGTAATATCATACAATACGATACTCTGTGGTGATGGAGCACTGTATCCTTTAGATATTGGATACACTGTTGCCATGGCCAATGTGACTCGCACACACACACACACACACACACACACACACACACACACAAATGTAACAAAAGCATCAACAAAGGCATGCACGCAGACACACACAAACACACGTGCACTCCTATTCTGTTCAGCATCCCCTTCTGAATCACCCTCATGTGTGTGATCACCCTCTGTGGTTGATCACACACACACAGCTGAGACACATTATAACTATTGAAACACACATCCAGTCCTACAGTCTGTGTGAATGGGTCCTCATCTCCTTATCTCTCTCCACTCATCACCTCCAACATGTGGCATAGCTAGCTGACTGGCCTGTTGCTGCTATTGTTGCAGTTCGAGACAGACACTACACTGTTCAAACAAAACATTAATCAAAACCACATGGTTATTGTTAACCTCAGATCTCTAACACACTACAGATAATGTAGATCATGAATCAGAACAGTATGGTTATTCTCAGATCCATAACCCACAGAGGACCACTGATAATGTAGATTATATAGATAACTGATTGTTCCTCATCAATTTCCCAGGAGAGCACTCCATCGTCATGGTAACCTAACATTGTCTCCATAACCTCACATCATCATAGTAACGCAGCCTGTTAGTCTTTGTATGCGTCCCAAATGGCACCCTATCACCTATATACGACAAGGCCCAAATCCCCGTCATTCGCATGAGAAACAGACGAAGATATCGTGGGCGTAGGTCGGGGTGCCTTGTAAGGATCTGACGAAGAGTGCGTAATCTGCCTCTATCATCAGTCCTATTAGCCAACGTACAATCATGGGATAACAAAATAGACTAACTAAGATCACGGATATCCTACCAACAGGACATTAAAAACTGTAATATCTTATGTTTCACCGAGTCGTGGATGAACGACGACATGAATAACATACAGCTGGCAGGGTATACGCTGCATCGGCAAGATAGAACAGCTGCCTCCGGTTAGACAAGGGGTGGTCTGTGTATATTTGTAAACAACAGCTGGTGCACAAAATCTAATATTAAGGAAGTCTCAAGGTTTTGCTTGCCTGAGGTAGAGTATCTCATGATAAGCTGTAGACCACACTATTTACCAAGAGAGTTTTCATCTATATTTTTCTTAGCTGTCTATTAACCACCACAAACCGATGCTGGCACTAAGACCGCACTCAATGAGCTGTATAAGGCCATAAGCAAACAGGAAAATGCTCATCCAGAGGCAGCGCTCCTAGTGGCCGGGGACTTTAATGCAGGGAAACTTAAATCCGTAATACCTCATTTCTACCAGCATGTTAAATGTGCAACCAGTGGAAAAAAAACTCTAGACCACCTTTACTCCACATGCAGAGACGCATACAAAGCTCTCCATCGCCATCCATTTGGCAAATCTGACCATAACTCTATCCTCCTGATTCCTGTTACAAGCAAAAACTAAAGCAGGAAGCACCAGTGACTCGGTCAATAAAGAAGTGGTCAGATTACGCAGATGCTAAGCTACAGGACTATTTTGCTAGCACAGACTGGAATATGTTCCGGGATTCATCCGATGGCATTGAGGAGTACACCACATCAGTCATTGGCTTCATCAATAAGTGCATCGATGACGTCGTCCCCACAGTGACCGTACATACATACCCCAACCAGAAGCCATGGATTACAGGCAACATCCACACTGAGCTAAAGGGTAGAGCTGCCGCTTTCAAGGAGTGGGACTCTAACCCGGACGCTTATAAGAAATCCCGCTATGCCCTCCGACAAACCTTCAAACAGGCAAAGCGTCAACACAGGACTAAGATTGAATCGTAATACACCGGCTCCCACGCTTGTCGGATGTAGCAGGGCTTGCAAACTATTACAGACTACAAAGGGAAGCACAGCCGCGAGCTGCCCAGTGACACAAGCCTACCAGACGAGCTAAATCACATCTATGCTCGCTTCGAGGCAAGCAATACTGAAGCATGAATGAGAGCATCAGCTGTTCCGGATGACTATGTGATCACGCTCTCCGTAGCCGATGTGAGTAAGACCTTTAAACAGGTCAACATTCACAAGGCCGCAGGGCCAGATGGATTACCAGGACCTATACTCCGAGCATGCGCTGACCAACTGGCAAGTGTCTTCACTGACATTTTTAACCTGTCCCTGACTGAGTCTATAATACCAACATGATTCAAGCAGACCACCATAGTCCCTGTGCCCAAGAACACTAAGGTAACCTACCTAAATGACTACCGACCCGTAGCACTCACGTCTATAGCCATGAAATGCTTTGAAAGAATGGTCATGCCTCACATCAGCACCATTATCCCAGAAACCCTAGACCCACTCCAATTTGAATACTGCCCCAACAAATCCACAGATGATGCAATCTCTATTGCACTCCACACTGCCCTTTCCCACCTGGACAAAAGGAACACCTACGTGAGAATGCTATTCATTGACTACAGCTCAGCGTTCAACACCATAGTGCCCTCAAAGCGCATCACTAAGCTAAGGACCTTTGGACTAAACACCTCCCTCTGCAACTGGATCCTGGACTTCCTGACGGGACGCCCCCAGGTGGTAAGGGTAGGTAACAACACATCAGCCACGCTGATCCTCAACACGGGGGCACCTCAGGGGTGTGTGCTCAGTCCCCTCCTGTACTCCCTGTTCACCCATGACTACATGGCCAGACACGACTCCAACACCATCATTACGTTTGCAGACGACACAACAGTGGTAGGCCTGATCACCGACAACAATGAGACAGCCTATAGGGAGGAGGTCAGAGACCTGGCCGTGTAGTGCCAGAATAACAACCTCTCCCTCAACGTGATCAAGACAAAGGAGATGATTGTGGACTACAGGAAAAAGAAGAGGACTGAGCACACCCCCATTCTCATCGACGGGGCTGTAGTGGAGCAGGTTGAGAACTTCAAGTTCCTTGGTGTCCACATCACCAACAAACTATCATGGTCCAAACACACCATGACAGTCATGAAGAGGGCACGACAAAGCCTATTCTCCCTCAGGAGACTGACAAGATTTGGTATGGGTCCTCAGATTCTCAAAAAGTTACAGTAGCTTGCGAAAGTGTTCACCCCCCTTTGCATTTTTCCTATTTTGTTGCCTTACAACCTGGAATTAAAATGGATTTTGGGGGGGGTTGTATCATTTGATTTACACAACATGCCTACCACTTTGAAGATGCAAAATATTTTTGGGGGTGAAACAAACAAGAAAACAAAAAAAAAACAGCAAACTTGAGCGTGCATAGCTATTCACCCATCCCCCCCCAAAGTCAATACTTTGTAAAGCCACCTTTTGCAGCAATTACAGCTGCAAGTCTCTTGGGGTATGTCTCTATAAGCTTGGCACATCTAGCCACTGGGATTTTTGCCCATTATTCAATGCAAAACTGCTCCAGCTCCTTCAAGTTGGATGGGTTCCGCTGGTGTACAGCAATCTTTAAGTCATACCACAGATTCTCAATTGGATTGAGGTCTGGGCTTTGACTAGGCCATTCCAAGACATTTAAACGTTTCCCTTTAAACCACTCAAGTGTTGCTTTAGAAGTATGCTTAGGGTGATTGTCCTGCTGGAAGGTGAACCTCCGTCCCAGTCTCAAATCTCTGGAAGACTGAAACAGGTTTCCCTCAAGGATTTCCCTGTATCCATCATTCCTTCAATTCTGACCAGTTTCCCAGTCCCTGCCGATGAAAAACATCCCCACAGCATGATGCTGCCACCACCATGCTTCACTGTGGTGATTGTGTTCTCGGGGTGATGAGAGGTGTTGGATTTGCGCCAGACATAGCGTTTTCCTTTATGGCCAAAAAGCTCAATTTAGTCTCATCTGACAAGAGTACATTCTTCCATATGTTTGAGGACACTCCCACATGGCTTTTGTCGTACACCAAACGTGTTTGCTTATTTTTTTCTTGAAGCAATGGCTTTTTTCATGCCACTCTTCCGTAAAGCCCAGCTCTGTGGAGTGTATGGCTTAAAGTGGTCATTTGGACAGATCCTCCAATCTCCGCTGTGGAGCTTTGCAGCTCCTTCGGGGTTATCTTTGGTCTCTTTGTTGCCTCTCTGATTAATGCCCACCTTGCTTGGTCCGTGAGTTTTGGTGGGTGGCCCTCTCTTGGCAGGTTTGTTGTGGTGCCATATTCTTTCCATTTTTTAATAATGGATTAAATGGTGCTCCGTGGGATGTTCAAAGTTTCTGATATTTTTTTATAACCAAACCCTGATCTGTACTTCTCCACAACTTTGTCCCTGACCTGTTTGGAGAGCTCCTTGGTCTTCATGGTGCTGCTTGCTTGGTGGTGCCCCTTGCTTAGTGGTGTTGCAGACTCTAGGGAATTTCAGAACTGGTGTATATATACTGAGATCATGTGACACTTAGATTGCACACAGGTGGATTTTATTTAACTAATTATGTGACTTCTGAAGGTAATTGGTTGCACCAGATCTTATTTAGGGGCTTCATAGCAAAGGGGGTGAATACGTATACACGCACCACTTTTCCGTTATTTATTTTTTTGAATTTCTTTCATTTCACTTCACCAATTTGGACTATTTAGTGTATGTCCATTACATGAAATCCAAATAAAAATCAATTTAAATTCCAGGTTGTAAGGCAAGAAAATAGGAAAAATGCCAAGGGTGGTGAATACTTTCGCAAGCCACCAACCAGTCAGGAGAGCATCCTGACTGGTTGCATCACTGCCTGGTATGGCAACTGCTCGGCCTCCGACCGCAAGGCGCTACAGAGGGTAGTGCGTACAACCCAGTACATCACTGGGGCCAAGCTTCCTGCCATCCAGGATCTCTATACCAGGCGGTGTCAGAAGAAGGCCCTAAAAACTGTCAAAGACTCGAGCCACCCTAGTCATAGACTGTTCTCTCTGCTACCGCACTGCAAGCGGTACCAGAGCGCCAACTCTAGGTCCAAAAGGCTTCTTAACAGCTTCTACCCCCAAGCCATAAGACTCCTGAACAGCTAATCAAATGGCTACCCAGACTATTTGCATTGTTCCCCCCACCCCCACCCCCTCTTTTACGCTGCTGCTACTCTCTGTTTATTATCTATGCATAGTCACTTTAACTCTACCTACATGTACATATTACCTCAGTTACCTCGACTAACCTGTGCCCCCGCACATTGACTCTGTACCGGTACCCCCTGTATATAGCCTTGCTACTGTTATTTTACTGCTGCTTTTTAATTTTACATTTTTTAGTTTAATACTTATCTATTTTTTAGTTAACACTTATTTTTCTTAAAACTGCATTGTTGGTTAAGGGCTTGTAAGTAAGCATTTCACTGTAAGGTCTACACCTGTTGTATTCGGCGCATGTGACAAATAACATTTGATTTGATTTGACATACTATAGTGCACTACCTTTGGTCAAACGTAGTCCACTACGTAGAAAATAGAATGCCATTTGGGACGTAGGCTTTCTGTGTGCTGATGGTGCTGATGGTGCTGATGGTGCTGATGGTGCTGATGGTGCTGTTTCTCTCCTCTCACTTTACATCCAGAGGAGAATACTAGAAGTGTCTCTTTTTAACCATCTATACTGCTGACAGGCACATTCTGGAGACATTCTGTCGAGTCTTTTGAAGTAGCTGGGATAGAAACAACTGTTAGTTTTATATTTCATAGAATACTTGACATTTTCCATCAGCTTAAATTATGAGATAAAACAGATCTATCATATGAAACTGATCACAATAAAATTAACACTAATAGAAGAGAACCACAGAGAGGATCCACTGCTGGCTTTCTGGTTCACATTTATGAGACCAAAAGTCATAAAGAGAAGGATTCCAATCATCAAGACTTCAAAGAAAAACAATTTCCTGCAGGAATGGACCTACAAGGCAATGCTAACCCATTTTAATGCAGAAACCACAGAGTATCTGCATGGAGTTATATTCGACTGGAGAAAGGCTGCGGCAGTTAGATACTTTAGAAAACCCACAAACATCCATATCCTCCTTACTCACCTCCACACGCACACACAGACACACACACTCTCGAGGGACTTCTCCAATCTGTCTAGTGGTTGTTTGATTGAACATGAAGCAGGCAGCACAGATTGAATCCCACCCCAGATGACACCATGTCTGTCTGTCTGCCTAGAAACACATCAGTCTATGGGGTGAAACCATTCACATTCGTCCAAGCCTTTATCAAGTAATGGAGTAATTCATTATACCATTTTAAGACAGAGCACCCTTTCCCTAACCCAGGTTAATGATGAAATGTGAGACAGTGGCTGCATCCCAGCCCTATGAGCCCTGATCAAAACTAATGCACTACATAGGGGATAGGGTGCCATTTGGGATGCACACATTGAATGGGTAAATGCTGACATTCCCAACTGAGAGATTCCTGGGACTCAGGAGTAACCTGTGTTGCTGGGTGAGGAACGTGGTGACTCCAGTCTCTAGGGACTATAACAGTTACAGCAGATGGCAGTTTGATCATTGGGGAAACATTAACCAGGGTAAACCAGTGCGGAGGGAGTGGGACCCTTCATGGGTCAACTGACAGACAAACTGACAAACAGAGGTCTGCATTTTCCAGCCTCTGTTTCTGATAGGAGAGTTTAGTCCGTTTGTCTGTCAGGTGACCCATATCTAACAGACAAACTGACTAACAGGCAGAGAGGTCACCATGTAGGAGAGGGAAGGTCATCTGATAGGAGAGGGAATGAAGATGGAGAGGGGGAAGGAGAGAGGGGTGAAAGAGAGGGGAGGAGGGGGAGAGAGAAGAAGAGAGGGGGAAAGGGGAAGGAGGGGGAGGGAGAGGAGGAGGGAAAGAGGAGGAAGGAGAGAGGGAGGAAGGATAGGGAAGAAGGAGAGAGGGTAAAAGAGAGAGGGGGAAGGAGAGGAAGAAGGAAAAGAGAAGTGAGAAAGAGAAATGAGTGAAAGGTCATTAGGAGGGGGTTGTGTCCAGGAAATGAAATATGGAGAACTGGTAATCAAATCAAATCAAAGTTTATTGGTCGCGTACACAGATTTGCAGATGTTATCGCAGGAGCAGCGAAATGCTTGTGCTTCAAGCTCCAACAGTGCAGCAATACCTAGCAATACACACATAATCCAAAAGTTAAAAAAGAAAGAAATGAAGAAATATCAGAACGAGTCAGGAATATAATGATGTGTATAGACAGTATGGACAGTATATGAATAGAAAGGGTGTGTACAGCAGTAGTTATATAGGATGAGCCATGACTAGAATACAGTATATAAATATAAAGTGGGTAAAACAGCATGTGAACATCATTAAAGTGACCAGTGTTCAATGACTGTATGTACATAGGGCAGCAGTCTCTAAGGTGTAGGGTAAAAAACCAGGTGGTAGCCAACTAGTAACAGTGACTAAGATTCAGGGCAGGGTATTGGGCGGAGGCCAGCTGGTGGTGACTGTTTAACAGTCTGATGGCCTGGAGATAGAAGCTGTTTATCAGTCTCTCAATCCCAGCTTTGATGCACCTGTACTGTCTCTGCCTTCTAGATCGTAGCAGGGTGAACAGGCCGTGGCTCGGTTGGCTGAAGTCCTTGATGATCTTCTTGGCCTTCCTGTGACCGAGTGCTGTAGATGTCATGGAGGGCAGGCAGTGTGCCCCTGGTGAGGCGTTGGGCTGACCGCACCACCCTCTGGAGAGCCCTGCGGTTGTGGACGGTGCAATTGCCATACCATGCGGTGATACAGCCCGACAGGATGCTCTCAATGGTGCATCTGTAGAAGTTTGTGATTTCTTCAGCCTCCTGAGTTTGAAGATGCGCTGTTGCGCCTTCTTTACCACACTGTCTGTGTGAAGGGACCATTTCAGGTTGTCAGTGATGTGCACAGCGAGGATCTTGACGCTTTTGACCCTCTCCTTATTTTCCTGCACCACTCCGCCAGGGCTCTCACCTCCTCCCTGTAGGCTGTCTCGTAGTTGTTGGTAATCAGGCCTACCACTGTTGTATCATCAGCAAACTTGATGATTGAGTTGGAGACGCGCATGGCCACACAGGGAGTAAAGGAGGGCGCTGAGCACGCACCCCTGTGGGGCTCCTGTGTTGAGGATCAGCGTTGCGGAGGTGTTATTCTAGGTATTTATCTTGTCCAGGTGGGATAGGGCATTGTGAAGTACAATGGCGATTGCGTCATCGGTGGATCAGTTGTGATGGTATGCGAATTGTAGTGGGTCTAGGGTGTTGGTGAGGTGGAGGCGATATGTTCCTTAACTTGCCTCTCAAAGCACTTCATGATGACAGAAGTAAGTGCTACGTGGCGATAGTCATTTAGTTCAGTTACCTTCGCTTTCTTGGGTACAGAAATAATGGTGGACATCTTGAAGCAAGTAGGGACAACAGACTGGAATATGGAGAGATTGAATATGTCCATAAACACTCCAGCCAGCGCGTCTGCACATACTCTGAGGACGTGGCTTGTGATGTCACGTCGGTAGGGAACTAAGTGCCAGATGCATCTTCTCTGGGATGGCCAAGCTGAAACCACATTTCAGAAAGGTCACACACCTCTCCTTTCCCTCCACTCTTTCTCTTTCTCTTTCTCTCTGTATGATGTTCTGTATGTGCTGTTGTTACCATAAGGCATTAAAGTGATAACACAGCTGGAAGATCTTCCTATCTTCCTTGACGTGATAAACCTATCAGCCATTTCTTGACTGTTCATATGGTCTTCATATCAGAAGCGGAAGTACAACCATACTCCTTTGAAGCACCTGTTACATGACTAGCAGCCTGGGCCTGAGCAGCATGTACCTTGTGTCTGGTTGCTTTGTATGCTGAACTTCTGAAGGGTTCAGAGATTTGCAGGGCCCTTGTCCTGATATAAAACTGTCAGTGTATTTCTATAGGCCGGATGGAAGGAGCTACATCCAAGGCCTGGCCTGTTGTACTGGAGGTAGCAGCAGCAGCCATATGGGACCGACCGGCTCGATTCGGTCTTATGTAACAACATTTGAAATTTATATTGGATAAAAGTAGAAACTTAGAGCTAGAAAATTGTATATCATACACTACAGTTGAGGAACAATGGGAAAGTGATTCTGCTTTGAAAGTTGATAAACTTGTAACCTCACTTTTGAGAAAATGGCCCTTGAATGTTTTGGTACCTGCTGGAGAGCTCTTATTTGTCTACACCCTCTTAAGCTTTAGCCCCACCCATCTCTTTAAGGATTCACAAGTGAGGCTATGTACTAAACAACCAAAGATTTCAAGACTAAAGGCTGGTTTATACTACAGGGGTGTTCGTGCTCTGGGCGTTCATAAACTCAGAGCATTGTCAGATTGTCCATTCGTAAATTCATTCTCGGAGCGTTCAGAGCTCACACTGGACAAATAATATTACTACACAGATCATACACGTAACATCAGCTAGCTAGCCAGCCAGATAACGTTAGCTAGCTAGCTAACAGTACACTTTAACTTGAAATGAAAACGACTTTCTGACAAAATTAGAAACGTGTAATATCTGAAAATGTCGCTAGCTAGACTATCTTACCCATATACATGGGTGGACGCTTCTCCCTCTCTGTCATGGATACCATGGTTGCCCTTAGTTTGAAGATGTAATCCGGAGACAGGTGTTTTATACAACAGCCTTCTGTGTGTTCTCTTTTCTACTCCGTCTGCATATTTACAATCAAACACAATAATCTTCTCCATCTCCTTAGCTAGCATACCTAATTCCACTCTTTTCAAAACGCACTTTGATAAAAAAAAAAAGTTTATGTTCAAATGGCGCTCCTGTGAAGTAGTGACGCACGACATATGCCTAGCTTCCTGAAACGAGTCACATATTGAGATTTCATTAGGTGGCTGGGTGGGTGGTAGAAGGGAGGAAGGGGGAAGGGGGAAGGGAGGGGGTGGGGTAGAGGTCAAGAGTTAGAGAGGGGAGGGGTGGATCAGAGGAGAGACGTTATTGGACCTTAATCAGATCAAAGAGAGATGTGGGGCTGTTTAAACCCAGGGGCTGATGGGTAATTAAGTCCTGGGGATTCAGTTTGTGGTGATGAGAAGAAGGAGAGGAGGAGAGGAAGAGAGGAAGAGAGAAAAGAGAACACACTCCATTCACCTTCTCCTCTTCTCAGGTTACCTCTGTTCGTGCTAACTAACAAGAAAGAGAGGGGATAGACTAACGTTTACTTTGAAGGGGTCACTGACTCTATGTGTGCGTGTGTGTGTGCATGTGCGTGCGTGCATGCATGGAGGGGGTGGAGCTAAGAGAAAAGTGTAGAAAGATTCACTTCATCAAACAACCGATACACACACCATCAATAAAGGAACTACAGTCTGAGAACTGAGTTTGAGAGATTAAATCTAAATACACAAAAGGAAATGGTCATTGAATTGTTTCAACAAGGTTTACAAAGGTCTCTAGATGTACTGGTAACTATGATCATTGTATAAACATGAGGTACAGTATGTCTTTAAAATATGGGGTCGAACTGCTTTACAAGGCTTCAAAAGGTCTTTGGATGTATTATTCCACTATCATATTTACATGTCTTTAGACCAGGGGCTATATAACAGGGTAAATAAGGCCACTAATTACTCCCTGTGCACAAGGAGTTGGTTTCTAGGATAAAAATGCACAGTAATGTAAAAGCTGGAAATGTAGAAGGAGTTGATAGTAACTGCTGGAGGGCATGTATGAAGGTGATGATGAAGGTAGTGATGATGAAGGCATGTATGAAGATGATGGGAGAGAGGAGAGAAGTAACACATAACTTCCCTGTGGTGCCTATTCAATCTCTGCTTTACTGTCTTTGGTTATCTCTGCTTTACTATACTGTCTTTGATTATTTTAGCTTTACTATACTTTCTTTGATTATCTCTGCTTTACTATACTGTCCTTGATTATCTTTGCTTTACTATACTGTCTTTGATTATCTCTCCTTTACTGTCTTAGTGGAAACCTCTGTCATTAATCCTGTCATATATCAGATCTTCTACCGTCACTTCTCACATATCAGTCTGAAACTGTCTCTGTTCTGTGATGATACTGAACTCAACTGGCGCTTTCAACTTTCTCAGGGAAATCTTCAAATTGGGACATAAGCATTTGGTAGGATTACATGTGGCATGGGTAAATCCCATGATCCTCTGAAATTGTGGACCTCGGTACATATAAGCATCTTTCTGCCTGACGGGAAGTAATATTATGGTCTTGAACCATATTATGGTTGTCACACCCTGGCTCTGGGACTCTATATGTTGAGCCAGGGTGTGTTGATTCTATGTGTTCTGTTTCTATGTTGGGTGTTCTAGGTTGTGTATTCTATGTTTGCCTGAGTGACTCCCAATCAGAGGCAACGAGTGTCAGCTGTTGGCTGGTTGTCTCTGATTGGGAGCCATATTTATACTGTCTGTTTTCCCTTGGTGTTTGTGGGTTTTTGTTCCGTGTTCGGTCATTGTCACCGTGGACTTCACGAGTCGTTTATTGTTTTGTGCTTTAATATAATAAAGTAACATGTTCGTTCATCACGCTGCGCATTGGTCTACTTCTCTCCCTGACGATCGTGACAATGGTTTATAAAAACTGCCATATTATGGTTTATAAAAACTGCTGATGCTGTCTTTTCAGAGAATCTAGGGTTAATGAAATCAGTATGAAAAATGTATGCACTCACTAACTGTAAGTCGCTCTGGATAAGAGCGTCTGCTAAATGACAAAAAACAAAAACAAAAAAAAAACAATAAAAGGACACCAACAGTGCTGCAGAAAATACATGACCATTAATACATGACCATTACTGAAACCACAAGCTCATAATGGTAGCCTCCAGTTCTATTTTTAAGATGTGACCGTTTATGTGTTAATGATGAAATGTTATTTTCTGTTAAAATCTCAATGCAACATTTCATATGAGCATAAAACCTGCAAACCGCTCAGAATTAGAGGAGTCTTGTATTTGTCTGAGTACTGCAGGAGACTAGTAAAGCTAGTCACATCTTTAATTCAAAGTGCTCTTTTGGGGCGGAATAGAGGTACAGTGTATGTTCAGATTACAGAGTAAACTGAACACGAGTTCCAAGACGAGGAAGAGGAAAAGAGAAGAGAGAAGAAAAGGGGGGGAGTGTGTGTGTGTGTGTGTGTGTGTGTGTGTAGTAGTAGTGTAGTAGTCTTCCAAGACTTAATCACCACCAGCTACACAACGTTTCCCTTTTCCTGCTGACAGCCAGCCTGTCTCAGTCTCAGTCCCACATGAACTAGACTACAGACCAAACTAACACTGTCTGTGTTGTCCCAAATGGCACCCAACACTGGGAGGGAGTCTATCTGTGATGAATGGTAGCTATGATACTGTATACATATATAGGATCTCAGATGCTATCTGGCTATACAAAGCCCACTAGTCCATGGACTGAAGCCAGGAGAGAGCTATATAAGGACACATCGCCGAAGGCATGATACCCATGTGTTGCCTACAGTATATAGTATACGTTGAAGAAAAGTTTGAAAAATGCTATACAATCCCTATCCCTTAATCCTGTTGGACCACATACATCCTAGCTTAAGCTGTGCTACAAAACCCAGGCAGTGCTTTACTAAACTCCTTTATTCAGGCTAATGATGGATTAGACTGGCTTTCTACAGAAACCCAGAGCTCCCTGGCCTGTGGAAGTGTTAATGGTGGAAAAAGTGAAACGACCACAAAGAAACCACATATTGTGAGTCTGACCAACCGGAGGAGAAAGAAGGGGAGGGGAGAGGATTAATGTCAGAATCATGGGATCTGTAGAACTCTGAAACAGAACACTGGCCAGTTAGAACTTAAGATCATTTGATGGGTTAATGATTCTGCTATCACATGGTAGTGTCTTTGAGGAGAGAGAGAGAAAGAGAAACATATGTTGTGCCAATAAAGTGCTTTGAATTTAATTGAGAGAGAGAGAGAGAGAGAGAGAGAGAGATGGCTGGGACTGTGTTGGAGGGAAATGATAAGGAGATAAGCTTGAGATCAGTTTGGTCCTCAAGGGGATTATATTTCATCTAGAGGAGGTGGGGAGCGACGGAGGGGGGTCTAGTGGAGACCACCAGGTGCAAGACCGGAGAGGGACGGGAGGATCCGGAGGACACACACACACAGACAGACACAGACACACACACTCACTCTCTCTCCTCACTATCAGAGCGGAGAGCACACAGCCAGCATCACTGTTATTTCTCTCCTCACGGAGGGGCTTCAGTGTCATAATAAACAAAGACATGCAGAGTGCATAGCCAGACTGGGGACTTTGGGCAGGTCATGTCCCCTAGGACACTGAGGGGGGCTGTAACACTGGGGGGGGGGGGGGGGGTAATTAAAAGGCTGATAAAGAGGACAGCTGTTGTCCAGAACCAGAACCAAGCCTAACCTCCTCGTGACTATTCTCATGAGCCTTCATCTGTGTCCCAAATGACACCCCTATTCCCTGTGTAGTCTACTACTTTTGACCAGGGCCCATACGGCTCTGGTCAACAGTAGTGCAATATGTAGGGACTAGAGTGTCAGGTAAGACACAGATTTCATGTCACCTGGAGGTTGATATTGTAAACTATGAATGTCTATCAGGGAGACTACCTCGTGCCCAACCGTATCAGAGTTACAACACTGTCATACTGATATAGAACAATAATAGCCAACCCAGTACTTCATCAACAAGATTTATATCATGACATTCAACCAATGCACTGATGTCAAAATTGTCTTTTACTTTCCATCCAAGTTGCCCATCCAAGCAGCATCTCTCCCTTGTCAGTGCTCTGCTGCCTGACAATATAGCTGACTGTAGCTGACACATAGCTTAGGAGCCTGGGCTCACTGGGGTTGTGTTCTCTCAACCTCAGCATTCTATAGGAGGGGTTAGAGTGCACTCAATGATGATTCAGACAGATCAATGCTGAAGATGCTGGGCTAGATTATAAACTATTAACCAGCTATGATAATACCACAGTCCACCTGTTCCCTTCATGTTTCTGTGTCCATAACTACAGTTGAAGTCGGAAGTTTACATACACTTAGGTTGGAGTCATTAAAACTTGTTTTTCAACCACTCCACAAACTTCTTATTAACAAAGTATAGTTTTGGCAAGTCGGTTAGGACTTCTACTTTGTGCCTGACACAAGTAATTTTTCTAACAATTGTTACAGACAGATTATTTCACTTATAATTCACTGTATCACAATTCCAGTGGGTCAGAAGTTTACATACACCAAGATGACTGTACCTTTAAACAGCTTGGAAAATTCCATAAAATTATGTAATGGCTTTAGAAGCTTCTAATAGGCTAATTAACATCATTTGAGTCAATTGGAGGTGTACCTGTGGATGTTTTTCATGGCCTACCTTCAAACTCAGTGCCACTTTGCTTGACATCATGGGAAAATCATCCACAGTTGTAGACCTCCACAAGTCTGGTTCATCCTTGGGAGCAATTTCCAAAGGCCTGAAGGTACCACGTTCATCTGTACAAACAATAGTACGCAAGTATAAACACCATGGAACAACGCAGCCGTCATACCGCTCAGGAAGGAGACGCGTTCTGTCTCCTAGAGATGACCGTACTTTGGTGCGAAAAGTGCAAATCAATCCCAGAACAACAGCAAAGGACCTTGTGAAGATGCTGGAGGAAACAGGTACAAAAGTATCTATATCCACAGCAAAACGAGTCCTATATCGACATAACCTGAAAGGCCGCTCAGCAAGGAAGAAGCCACTGCTCCAAAACCGCCATAAAAAAGCCAGACTACGGTTTGCAACTGCACATGGGGACAAAGATCTGACTTTTTGGAGAAATGTCCTCTGGTCTGATGAAACAAAAATAGAACTGTTTGGCCAAAATGACCATCTTTATGTTTGGAGGAAAAAGGGGAATGCTTGCAAGCCGAAGAACACCATCCCAACTGTGAAGCACGGGGGTGCCAGCATCATGTTGTGGGGGTGCTTTGCTGCAGGAGGGACTGGTGCACTTCACAAAATAGATGGCATCATGAGGAAGGAAAATTATGTGGCTATATTGAAGCAACATCTCAAGACATCAGTCAGGAAGTTAAAGCTTGGTCGCAAATGGGTCTTCCAAATGGACAATGACCCCAAGCATACTTCCAAAGTTGTGGCAAAATGGCTTAAGGACAACAAAGTCAAGGTATTGGAGTGGCCATCACAAAGCCCTGACCTCAATCCTATAGAAAATTTGTGGGCAGAACTGTAAAAGTACGTGCAAGCAGGAGGCCTACAAACCTGACTCAGTTACACCAGCTCTGTCAGGAGGAATGGGCCAAAATTCACCCAACTTATTGTGGAAAGCTTGGGGAAGGCTACCCAAAATGTTTGACCCAAGTTAAACAATTTAAAGGCAATGCTACCAAATACTAATTGAGTGTATGTAAACTTCTGACCCACTGGGAATGTGATGAAAGAAATAAAAGCTGAAATAAATCACTCTCTCTACTATTGTTCTGACATTTCACATTCTTAAAATAAAGTGGTGATCCTAACTGACCTAAGACAGGACATTTTTACTAGGATTAAATGTCAGGCGTTGTGAAAAACTGAGTTTAAATGTATTTGGCTAAGGTGTATGTAAACTTCCGACTTCAACTGTACATTCAATACAGAGAATGTATCTCTGATCAAGTGTTGCCTGCTGTGGCAGCTTTAGACATCTTGTGAACTTTTGTTCGGATGTCAATGTGCAGAAGACAGGGAGGTGGGGGGGAGGGAGGGAGGAGAGACATATTACAACAATAAATCCAAAGCCACAGAGAAACATTCCCTGTCCCTTTCCATCATAGTGAAAAACATTTGACTTTATTTCAGTATAATGTTGTCAACTCACCATAGACAATATAGTTCCCAGGGAAAATGCAGTTCTTTCCTGTCTGTTTCGCTGATAGCTGAACGCACACCACTGTTTGTATTGGAGATCAAATCTGGCTGTAATATGTGGCTGTGCTATTCTCTTCCTGCTGTGTGGCCTTTGTGTTGGAGGTCACAGGTCAGAGCTATTGTAAAACATTTCACCTACCAGACATCTCACGGCTTTAGGCTACATCCCAAATGGTACCCTATTACCTGTAGTGCACACTGGTCAAAAGTAGTGCACAATATAGAGAATAGGGTGCCATTAGGGACACAGCCTTTGACTCAGAGTTGACTTTAAGACCTTTTGGCTGACTAGCGACTGACTTGGCCTGGCTGTACATTAGATGCTCTTTGTTTTGTGTTATAATGGGGGAGTTTGATTAAGGCAGGACTCAGCTGAGACTGAGTTAATAAGACATTCCGGAAGATCTTTGATGGCAGAATTAATCTGGGTTTATGTGTTTGGCACCGCATGGTACACATACAGACTCCTCAGTGTAGAGCCCAAGCTCTGGCTGCGTCCCAAATGGCACCTTATTCCCTATATAGTGCACTACTAGTGCATTGGATAGGAAATAGGCCCTGGTCAAAAATAGTGCACTATGTAGGGAATAGGGTGCCATTTGGGATGCATTCCAAGCTAAAAACTGGATCTGGTGTACACACACAGACTCTGGAAACTGCAGAATGAAATAGCAGCACTTTGGACCA
>NC_140013.1:19556862-19606862 GCF_964263955.1 Coregonus lavaretus
GACCTCGCCTTCTGGATGATAGCGGGGTGAACAGGCCGTGGCTCGGGTGGTTGATGTCCTTGATGATATTTTTGGCCTTCCTGTGACATCGGGTGTTGTAGGTGTCCTGGAGGGCAGGTAGTTTGCCCCCGGTGATGCGTTGAGCAGACCGCACCATCCTCTGGAGAGCCCTGCGGTTGCGGGCGGTGCAGTTGCTATACCAGGCGGTGATACAGCCCGACAGGATGCTCTTAATTGTGCATCTGTAAAGGTTTGTGAGGGTTTTAGGGGCCAAGCCAAATTTCTTCAGCCTCCTGAGGTTGAAGAGGCACTGTTGCGCCTTCTTCACCACACTGTCTGCGTGGGTGGACCATTTCAGATCATCAGTGATGTGTACGCTGAGGAACTTGAAGTTTTCCACCTTCTTCACTGCGGTCCCGTCGATGTGCATAGAGGCGTGCTCCCTCTGCTGTTTCCTGAAGTCCACGATCAGCTCCTTTGTTTTGTTGACGTTGAGTGAGAGGTTATTTTCCTGGCACCACTCTCCCAGGGCCCTCACTTCCTCCCAGTAGGCTGTCTCGTCATTGTTGGTAATCAGGCCTACAATTGTTGTGTCATCTGCAAACTTGATGATTGAGTTGGAGGCGTGTGTGGCCACGCAGTCATGGGTGAACAGGGAGTACAGGAGGGGGCTGAGTACGCACCCCTGAGGGGCCCCCGTGTTGAGGCAGGAATCAGGAGGAAATAGTTATGGTCAGATTTGCCAAATGGAGGGCGAGGGAGAGCTTTGTATGCATCTCTGTGTGTGGAGTAAAGGTGGTCTAGAGTTTTTTTTCCTCTGGTTGCACATTTAACATGCTGGTAGAAATTAGGTAGAACGGATTTAAGTTTCCCTGCATTAAAGTCCCCGGCCACTAGGAGCGCTGCCTCTGGATGAGCGTTTTCCTGTTTAGTTATGGCCTTATACAGCTCATTGAGTGCAATCTTAATGTCAGCATTGGTTTGTGGTGGTAAATAGACAGCTATGAAAAATATAGATGAAAACTCTCTTGGTAAATAGTGTGGTCTACAGCTTATCATAAGGTACTCTACCTCAGGCGAGCAAAACCTTGAGACTTCCTTAGTATTTGATTTTGTGCACCAGCTGTTGTTTACAAATATACACAGACCGCCACCCCTTGTCTTAACGGAGTCAGCAGTTCTATCCTGCCGATGTAGCGCTAGCTGTATGTTGTCCATGTCGTCGTTCAGCCACGACTCGGTGAAACATAAGATATTACAGTTTTTAATGTCTCGTTGGTAGGATAAGCGTAATCGTAGGTCATCAAATGTATTTTCCAATGATTGAAGATTGGCTAATAGGATTGATGGAAGAGGCAGTTTACTCGCTCGCCGTCGGATCCTTACGAGGCACCCCGACCTACGTCCACGATATCTCTGTCTCTTTCTCCTGCGAATGACGGGGATTTGGGCCTTGTCGGGTGTCTGTAGGATATCCTTCGCGGCCGCCTCGTTGAAGAAAGAATCTTCGTCCAATACGAGGTGAGTAATCGCTGTCCTGATATCCAGAAGCTCTTTTTGGTTATAAGAGACGATGGCAGAAACATTATGTACAGAATAAATTACAAAATAACGCGAAAAAACACACATAATAGTACAATTGGTTAGAGGGCTGTAAAATGGCAGCCATCTTCTCCGGCGCCAATACATAATGATTGGCCTAATTCGGCCCTGCATGCATTGTATGTAGTTTTCCTCTGGACATGTAGGAGAATCTTACAGAACTCTGCATGCAGGGTTTCAATGGGGTGTTTGTCCCATTTGGTGATATCTTGTTTTGCAAGTGGACCCCACACCTCGCTGCCATAAAGTGCAATTGGTTCAATGACACATTCAATTAATTTTAGCCAAATTGTAATAGGTATTTGAATGTATTTTTTAATGGCGTAGAATGCCCTGCGTGCTTTCTCTCTCAGTTCATTCACTGCATCACTCTCTCTCTCTTCCCCTCTCTTCCATTACCGTGGTTGTATATGTAAACCTTTTATATAGGGAATAGAGAGCCATTTTAGACACAGCCTCAGATCCTGCCTGCCAGCTACCATGTTAGAATAACAGCATTACAAACCTCTATTCTCAGGACTACCTAGAGCATTAATAGTATTCAAATGAGTGCACCCAAAACAATACAATAGCCTGGATATCTTGAAGCTGTTATGGATCCATGTTATAGTGGGATTATTCAATTTAAGAGAAATGACATGGTCATTTAAGGTCATTATTACACATTGCAATGTTTTCCTGAGTGAGGGTGAATGAATTAATGATTTAGTTGTTTGTTTGTCTGATAATCGAAGTGGTTTAATTAACTATTTACACTCCTTCAGGCAAACCCTATTTCTCAATATACAATATATTTTCACTGTCACAAGCAGTCTGTAAAAACGTCACACACACACACCCCTCCACACACACACACTAGGAGATCATGTTCCATGGTCCATAGGGACTCCTCTCCCCCCTACTGACTGCTATAGCCCACCTGCCAGTCTCTTTCCTCAGCCTAGTGGTTTAATCACCTCTAACACCTCCTGACAGAGGTCAAACATTCCCCCAGGGTCACCCAGCCATTCAGCCATTCAGCCACAGCGCTGATGATGAAGATGTGCTGGACACAGTGAAAGTCTTTGTATCGTTAACTTGTAGACAGACTGGTACTGTGTGCTAAATACACACTTCAACAGGCTGGCTATTATATAAAAGGTTTGCATATACAACCACGGTAATGGAAGAGAGAGGAGTATGAGAGAGAGAGTGATGCAGTGAATGATGCAGTGAATGAACTGAGAGAGAAAGCACGCAGGGCATTCTACGCCATTAAAAAATACATTCAATTTGGCTAAAACTAATTGAATGTGTCATTAAACCAATTGCACTTTATGGCAGCGAGGTCTGGGGTCCACTTGCAAAACAAGATTTCACCAAATGGGACAAACACCCCATTGAAACTCTGCATGCAGAGTTCTGTAAGATTCTCCTACATGTCCAGAGGAAAACTACAAACAATGCACGCAGGGCAGAATTAGGCCAATATCCACTAATAATAAAAACACAAAAAATAGTAGTTACGTTTTGGAAACATCTAAAATACAGTGACCCCCTCTCATATCATTACCAAGCCCTGCAATGCCAAGAGCTGATCAAAGAAAAGAGTCCCCTCATCCAGCTGGTCCTGGGGCTGAGTTCATAAACCTGTTCTACTAACACACTGAAGCATCAGGACCAGAACATCCAATCAATCAGAATAAACCAAATTACAACACAGTCAAAACAAAACTACATTGCTTATTGGGAAACAGAAGCACAAAGTAAAATACAGTGCTATCTGGCCCTAAGTCGACAGTACACTGTGGCTAACTATTTGACCATGGTTACTGATCAAAACCTTAGAAAAACATTGACAAAATACAGGCTCAGTGAGCACAGCCTTGCCATTGAGAAGGGTAGACACAGAAAAACCTGGCTCCCTGTAGAGCAGGGGTGTCAAAGTCAAATGGACGGAGGGCCAAATAAAAAATGTAGCTACAAGCCGAGGGCCGGACTGTTCGAATGTTCATTGAAAAATTTTTAAATGACGCATATAGTCTAGTGAACCTAATTGAACCTACTGAAAACCTAACAAATATATTCCAATATGATCAGATAAATAAAGCAATATTTTCTTATGGCTCTGTCAGTAATCTTTAATTTTCAACAGACACAAAAGACAAATTTCCTTTATATAAAAATCCCCATAACATGAACATTAAATGAAAGAAACCGGTATTCAAGGCACCATCAGTAGCCTATATTTTCTATTTTAGCAAAAGTGGGCTAAATTTACTTCAAAGAAAAAAACAATAATAGCAATTTTCTATCATCCACTCAACTGAAATATTTTTAAAATATAATTGGATTGAAATACAATAAAATAAAGTGCAAAAATCTATTAATCAAAAACAACACTTTGTTTAAGGAGAAGTAACATGCAGTGAAAACAAATATTAAACTTTAACTTTTAAACTTGAACTGAGTAAAAACTCTAAATATGTGATTGCACAGTAATGTTCACTTGTTTGAGGTTGAGGGTGATACTTGGTGGTGTCCCATCTTTTCCACAAGTTCATCAATGTTCGGGGTAAGGCTCTGAGCTGAGGAAATCCTCAGAATTGAGTGGAGGTGTTCAGCAGTAAGTCGACTTCTGTGTGATGTTTTGTTCAGGTTCATCAAAGAAAACAGTTGTTCACACAGGTATGTGCTGCCAAACATAGACAACGTTTGAGCAGCCTGGATGCGCAGCTGGGGCATTGTGTCGGGGAGGAAACGGGCGAACTCCGCAGCACCCACTGCCGCATATTTTGCCCTCAGTGCATCATTGCATTGGAGGTCAATCAACTCCATTTGGAGGTTTGGTGGTGAGCTTTCCACGTCAACAGCAAATGGGTTACCGAGCAGTTCCAACCTGCTTTTTTGTGCTTCAAAGTCAGCAAATCGGCGTCGAAAGTCAGCGGCAAGCATACCTATTTTATCAGCCAACTGTGCGCTCGGGAACGCACTGGTAGAGAGCTTCTCTTTCATGGTCTGGCAGCTGGGAAAGTGGCTCAAATTTTCTTTCCGCATCTGCGTCTCCCACAGAGTCAGTTTGGTTTTAAATGCCTTCACTGTACTGTACATATCAGAGATGACATGATCCCGACCCTGCAGCTGCAAGTTCATTGCATTCAGATGACTCGTAATGTCACACAGAAAAGCCATTTCACACAGAAACATTTCGTCTCGGAGTTGTGTTGTGTCTTTCCCTTTGCTGTCCAAGAACAGACAAATCTCCTCACGAAGCTCGAAACATCTTTGAAGCACCTTTCCCTGGCTTAGCCATCGCACCTCTGTGTGATAAGGCAAATCACCATGCTCCGTTTCTAACTCCGTCAGAAATGCCTTGAACTGGCGGTGATTCAAACCTTTGGCTCTGATAAAGTTAACTGTGCGCGTGATGATGCTCATTACATGCTCCATTTTCAAGGCTTTACCGCACAACGCTTCCTGGTGTATGATACAATGATAAGCTGTCAGCTCACCTGTCGCGTTTTCCTCTTGCATCTTTTCCCGTATCTTCGCCACCAGTCCGCTCCTGTGTTCACACATCGCAGGTGCTCCGTCGGTTGTCAAACCCACGAGTACTCTTTCAGTACCGCCACACTTTCTCCACACAGAAGACACACAGGTTTTCCAGCTACCTCCGTGAACATATACTCCGACTCCCACCTTGTTTGAAACCCCCGGTTCTCAGTGTCCACCTTCCGTTTTGCCATTTTTGATGGGTATCTGAAAGTTAATTTTACTGTGATGCTGACGACTGCTGTGCCAATAAATATTGAAATGAAGCAGCCTACTGCTCGGTGCGTCACCGTTGCATTGTGGGAAATGTAGTATTGGTGCGTGTAAAAGATCTGCGGGCTGCCGGCTTGCTGCGGTCTGCGGGCCGGTTCTAATAATAAATCAAGATCATCCCAGGGGCCGTAAAAAACCTTCTCGCGGGCCGGATGTGGCCCGCGGGCCTTGACTCTGACATATGTGCTGTAGAGGAAAGGCTGTGCAACCACTGAACCACAGCAGAACCTGAGACAGAGCTGCATGGTTATTTTGACCCTTGGTTATTGTTGTTACTGTTGTCCATTGACAATATAGATTTTTTTATTTTTATTATGTTAATATTGCAAATATCCTAAGTAAGCTTTGGCAATATATACATTGTTACGTCATGCCAATAAAGCAAATTGAATTGAATTGAGAGAGAGAGAGAGAGAGAGAGAGAGAGAGAGAGAGAGAGAGAGAGAGAGAGAGAGAGAGAGAGAGAGAGAGAGAGAGAGAGAAAGAGAGCGAGAGAGAGAGAGAGAGAGAGGAGAGAGAGCGAGGAGAGCGAGAGAGAGAAAGAGAGCGAGAGAGAGAGAGAGAGAGAGAGAGAGAGCGAGAGAGAGAGAGAGAGAGAAAGAGAGAGAGAGCGAGAGAGAGAGAGAGAGAGAGCGAGAGAGAGAGAGAGAGGAGTAGGAGAGAGGAGTAGGAGAGAGAGATAGAAAGAAAGAAAAAGAGAAAGAGAGAGAGCGAGAGAGACACACATCACCAAGCCAGGTTAAAAGCCTCTTAACCACGGTTACTGCTCTAACTACTGCTGTTCTGATTGTTCCAGTCTCTATGACGTCTATGATGTCTATGACCATAATCTGCAGGTGTGAGACTGGCTGGCAAACAGGAAACGGAGGACAACCGCTGGAAACAGTTTAGCTAGTTTAGCCAGAGTGACAACAAGGGAAAGACAATGTAACCCATGGGGCTCTGGTCAAAAGTAGTGCACTATGTAGGGAATAGGGTGCCATTTGGGATACAGATTTGTCTTGGTTGTTGCTGCTGCTGCTAGCGGTCTGCTAGTCTAAACACACTGTATAGTAGTACTCCACTGCCACAAATCCCATTTGTTTTCAGCCACATAATTCAACGACTATTTCCCTATTTTATAAATTAGACGGTCAGACAGTGTTGTGAGAATGGAGCATTACTACAACCCAGACAGAACACTACAGCAGTCCCACTGCCAATACTACTACTAACATAGTGGCTCCAGCCAACATTTTAGCAATGGTTGGCGTGGTTAGTTGAAATCCTGTTAGGAGACACTTTGGCTGTGTCTCAAATGGGACCCTATTCTCTGTATAGTGCATTACTTTTGACCAGGGTCCATAGGGTTCTAGTCAAATGTAGTCCTCGCATAGGTGCCATTTGGGACGCAATCTTTGTCGCAGCGAGGACAATGGCTACCCTCTCCTCCTCCCTCTCTAGAGGGTCATTTTCATTAATTAGCCAATGTGGCGCTCAAAAGCTAACCCAATAGCTTGCCAAGGCAGGCTGTTTAGGGTTAGATGGGCCTGGGGTCTCCGACACAGACACAACAATGAGATCTGGAAGGCAGGGCCAGGATATGAGACTGGGGGCTGAAGACATGGAGAGAAGGGGGAGGGATAGGAGAATGGTAGTGGGTTGGAGGGAAGGGGGAGGGATAGGAGAATGGTAGTGGGTTGGAGGGAAGGGGGAGGGATAGGAGAATGGTAGTGGGTTGGAGGGAAGGGGGAGGGATAGGAGAATGGTAGTGGGTTGGAGGCAAGGGAGAGGGATAGGAGAATGGTAGTGGGTTGGAGGGAAGGGGGAGGGATAGGAGAATGGTAGTGGGTTGGAGGGAAGGGGGCGGGATAGGAGAATGGTAGTGGGTTGGAGGGAAGGGGGAGGGATAGGAGAATGGTAGTGGGTTGGAGGGAAGGGGGAGGGATAGGAGAATGGTAGTGGGTTGGAGGGAAGGGGGAGGGATAGGAGAATGGTAGTGGGTTGGAGGCAAGGGAGAGGGATAGGAGAATGGTAGTGGGTTGGAGGGAAGGGGGAGGGATAGGAGAATGGTAGTGGGTTGGAGGCAAGGGAGAGGGATAGGAGAATGGTAGTGGGTTGGAGGGAAGGGGGAGGGATAGGAGAATGGTAGTGGGTTGGAGGGAAGGGGGCGGGATAGGAGAATGGTAGTGGGTTGGAGGGAAGGGGGAGGGATAGAAGAATGGTAGTGGGTTGGAGGGAAGGGGGAGGGATAGGAGAATGGTAGTGGGTTGGAGGGAAGGGGGAGGGATAGGAGAATGGTAGTGGGTTGGAGGGAAGGGGGAGGTGGAGGTGGAAGAAACAACAAACTACCAAAAAAACCATGAGTGTAGAACAACTATCTGAACCTAGAATGGCTGAGATGACTGGTATTGTCACTGGGCCCGTATTCATAAAGCGCATCACAGTAGGAGTTTTGATCTAGGATCGGTATTGCCTTTTAAATAATGATGAATAGGATTACATGGACACGGGGACCTAATCCTAGTTCGTACTCCTACTCTGAGATGCTTTATGAATACATACCTGTAGAGTTAGACAAAGTCACATGGTTTTAAAATCATTTCACATGAACTTTCTAACCTCTTCTTTCACCTCTGGATGATGACTGCAGATGATACCCTATGAGTCATTGAATTTACAGATTGCTTGTATAGTAGTGCTGGAAATAACATCTTTCAAAAAGCCTATCGCTTTATTCTGACAGTCTCCTGCACAGCACAGGCTTCCTAACCTCAATCTATCTCCTCTTTTCTCCCTTAACCTCCGTCTTCCCTCTCTTTCTCTGGCGAAGTCATCTGTTCCTCCAGGGTCCCTTGATTCATTCTCATCCTGTCTTCTTCTTCTCTTTATCTCGGCAGGCCCTGTCTCTCCATCTCCACCTCCATCCGTGTCTATCTCTCTTTTCTCCATCTCCACCTCTCTCCGTTTCTCCCTCTCGCTTCTCAGCACTTTAACTCCGTCCAAAGCCTTACAGCACTTACACCATTTATTCACAAGATTTTGACCTTTTAGTTGCATTAATTGTCACAGATGTCTGTGCTTTGAGAAATAGAATAACACCCAAAGCCCCAAGACTGACACACCCCATCAGCCTCAGCCCCCACCAACCCCCTCTCTGACCCCCACCCCCCGAAATACAGCTTGGCCACTATGACCCTCACAAACTTCTACAGATGCACCATTGAGAGCATCCTGTCGGGCTGTATCACCGCCTGGTACGGCAACTGCACCGTCCACAACCGCAGGGCTATCCAGAGGGTGGTGCGGTCTGCCCAACGCATCCCTGGGGGCACACTGCCTGCCCTCCAGGAGATCTACAGCACCCGGTGTCACAGGAAGGCCAAGAAGGTCATCAAGGACCTCAGCCACCCGAGCCACAGCCTGTTCACCCCGCTACCATCCAGAAGGCGAGGTCAGTACAGGTGCATCAAAGCTGGGACCGAGAGACTGAAAAACATCTTCTATCTCAAGGCCATCAGACTGTTAAACAGTCACCACTAGCCGGCCTCTGCCCAGTACCATGCCCTGAACTTTAGTCAACGTCACTAGCCGGCGACCACCTGGTTACTCAACCCTGCACCTTAGAGGCTGGTGCCCTATGTACATAGACATGGAATACTGGTCACTTTAATAAGGTTTACATACTGTTTTACCCACTTCATATGTGTATACTGTATTCTAGTCAAGGCCTATCCTATTTAACTATTGCTGTACATAAACTACGTATTCTACAGATATCCTACATATTCTATCCATATACTGTCCATAATGTCTATACATCCCATTATATACATATATATTTATATTCCGGACTCTTGACATTGATCGTCCTAATATTTCTATATTTCTTAATTCCATTATTTTACTTTTTAGATTTGTGTGTATTGTTGTGTATTGTTAGATATTACTGCACTGTTGGAACATTAGGAAAACTAGCATTTCGCTACTCCTGCAATAACATCTGCTAAATATGTGAATGCAACCCCTCTCCAGCCTCCACCCCTCCAGCTCCCAGCTCCGCCATGCTGAGCCCTGGGTGACTAATGGCAAAAACAGCCCAGGTCTGTCAAAGAGATGGAGGGAAGGAGAGTGAGAGAGAGAAGGAGAGAGAGAGAGGGGGGAAGAGAGAATGGGGGTGAGAGAGAGAGAGAGAGAAATACAAGAAGAGAGGGAGAGAGGGGGGGGAGAGGGAGAGAGAGAGAGAGAGAGAGAGAGAGAGAGAGAGAGAGAGAGAGAGAGAGAGAGAGAGAGAGAGAGAGAGAGAGAGAGAGAGAGAGAGAGAGAGAGGAAAAGATGGAACTAAGGGGGAAAACTGCCATCTTAGCCTTTCTACTCTAAAATGTATTATTAACCACTTCAGTTCACGTACAGGTTGGCTTGGCTTGAATCATTTGTATTTATTCTGATATATAACTTACAAACTCACAAAGGCCAGAATGTTCTACCATGAAATTGAGCTAATTGGGTTTCATTGTGGACGGAGATATATAGAGACAGCACTAGAGGAGTCTAGCCCTACTCGTGTTGACTGGTTAACTGTAGAGAATGGCCTTCTGATTTAGAGGTGTTCCAAGGGCTAGTAGAGTCAATGGGCCTACATCTGGCCAGCCCCTGACCTCTAAACCTTGACCCCTACACTCTTAGAAAAAAGGCTTCCAAACGGGTTATTTGGCTGTCCCCATAGGAGAATCCTTTTTGGTTCCAGGTAGAACCCTTTTTGGTTCCAGGTAGAACTCTTTTGAGTTCCATGTCGAACCATCTGTTGAAAGGGTTCTACATGGAACTCCACAGGGTTCTACCTGGATCCAAAAAGGGTTCTTCAAAGGGTTATCCTATGGGGACAGCCGAAGAACCCTTTTAGGTTTAGATAGCACCTTTCTTTCTAAGAATGTAACCCCTAACCACAGGCCCTGTCCACCTTGCATGGTGATCTAGGACTAGATAACAGGAGCCTTTAAAGCTGCTCTGTCACCAAATGCTTAACATCAAAACCTTATCACATCCTCAACATAATCACATCCTCAACATAATCACATCCTAAACATAATCGCATCCTCAACATAATCACATCCTCAACATAATCACATCCTCAACATGATCACATCCTAAACATTGAAAAACAGAAAGGAAAATGCTGCACACTGCTGCTCATGATCCCAGGTGATATTTATTAATAACAACGTTTCGACCCTTAGGTCTACATGAATGCCTGATGAAGACCTAAGGGTCGAAACGTTGTTATAAATAAATCATGAGCAGCAGTGTGCAGCGTTTTCCTTTGTGTTTTTCATGAATCTGCCTACAACTCCAGCACCTGAGGAAAGTACCTGGATGGGCCTATGTTCTTCAGCTTCTGCACATCCTAAACATTATCACATCCTAAACATTATCACATCCTAAACATTATCACACTCTCCTGTCTGTCTGCCTGTGTCTTCCAGGACATAAAATATCCAGTATGTTTACTCTCTTCCCCACATCTACTACACATACTACTGTTATCACTCCTGCTAATGTACCATTCATAGCAGTAGTAGCAGCAGTAGCATTGAAACTCACATTAATAATGTAGACATTATTAATATATTCATTTTAAGTCATATCGATAATCAATTTCAGCAGTAGGCCTAGGCTGTGTCCCAAATTGCACACTATTCCCTATATAGTGCACTACTTTTGCATTATGTACTGAATAGGGTCCCATTTGGTAGGCAGAGGTACTGTTATTTATAGAACTGTTAATTATGGGGCATTGAGTAGCGATAGATTTTATGACAGCAGCGATGAAAGATGTATTTTATTTATCCCTCTCCCTCTCTAGTCTCCCACCAGCCCACCCCTTGCCCCCCCCCCCCCCCCCCCCCCCATCCCTCTCCCTCTCTAGTCTCCCACCAGCCCACCCTGAGACTGAGACCCAGCTATCCCACTAGTGATCCAGGGGGAAAATAACTCCCTATTTTTACAACTGTTGGCTGCAGATTAGTACAGCTGACAGCAGATATGCTGGTGTTGATGGAATGCCTGCTAAAGCTGGCACCCGAAGTGTGTCCCTCTCCCCTCGATCCCCCAGCACCCCTTGTGGTGTCGAGTTCACAGATACTCCCACCTGGACCGAGTCTAAAGGGAGGGAGACAGAGAGAGACAGAGAGAGACAGAGACAGAGACAGAGAGCGAGAGAGAGAGAGAGAGAGAGAGAGAGAGAAGGAGAGAGAAAAGGTGGGAGAGAGAGAGAGAGAGAGACCACCACCAGACAGCTGCATGCCTAGAGAGCCCACCCAGCCCACCACCCAGCCTCTCAGCAGGTTACAACCCACACCATATCACACCACACCATTCACACCTTTCTCACTGCTCCTACATAGGCCGAAGGAAAATATTTTGTAATGTACCATGCAAGGGAGTTATTGGATTTCATAGCATGGTTGTCTAGGTTTGAGGGACGAGGGGTGGAGGGGTGGGAGGGTGGGTGTGCAAGGGGGGTAGAGAGGTGGGGGGCTGAGTCTCTCGTTCTTTCATTTCACATGCTATGGAATATACTGGTTTCACAATTAAACAAGTTCTCTCTCTTTTTATTCTAGCCAGCGTTCTTTGATTCTACATGCTATGGTATTACCAGGCTTGGCAGTAGACGTGGGACATCCCAGATATTTTTGTTGAGAACAATTTAGGCACGAAAAATGTCACTCAACTGAAACATTGCCTCGCTCTCCTTCCAAGAAAACATTTGGTTTATTGATGTCAATGGATTCTTAATGTATTCCAGAATAGTATAGCTGCCTCAGTTCTGCGCTAACAAGTTTAAAAGGCACAACAGCTTTGAGACAGAGAGGAAAACTCCAATAAAAGGTAATGTGAGAGCCCTGAAACAACTGATATCTATTACAACTATTAGTGGTGCAGGAGTCACAGACATGAAGATATGACCTGGTACACTGAAAGTAGCACGCAGCTAACCCTCTAGCTGCTCTGGTACACTGAAACGTGTTACGTTTCCCTCCTATAGCTGCACTGGGAACACAGACAGTCAGACTGGTGCATCCTGCAGATACAGGATAACAGTAGGCATGGTAGAGTAGGCCTGCCACCAAGGCACAAGCTACTCAGGAGCAGTCTGAGAAAAAAGAGGCAGTATTCATTGAGCACTGGTGGTGCTGAAGTTGTAGAAAAATGTGAATAAAAGAAAGAGCAGGGTAGAGGGATGGCGATGGGGATAGGGAGGTGGAGAGAGGTAGAGGGATGGAGATGGGGATAGGGAGGTGGAGAGAGGTAGAGGTGGAAAGAGAGGGGGATAGGGAGGTGGAGAGAGGTAGAGGGATGGAGATGGGGATAGGGAGGTGGAGAGAGGTAGAGGTGGAAAGAGAGGGGGATAGGGAGGTGGAGAGAGGTAGAGGGATGGAGATGGGGATAGGGAGGTGGAGAGAGGTAGAGGTGGAAAGAGAGGGGGATAGGGAGGTGGAGAGAGGTAGAGGGGTGGAGATGGGGATAGGGAGGTGGAGAGAGGTAGAGGTGGAAAGAGAGGGGGATAGGGAGGTGGAGAGAGGTAGAGGGGTGGAGATGGGGATAGGGAGGTGGAGAGAGGTAGAGGTGGAAAGAGAGGGGATAGGGAGGTGGAGAGAGGTAGAGGGGTGGAGATGGGGATAGGGAGGTGGAGAGAGGTAGAGGTGGAAAGAGAGGGGGACTGTAAAGGAGCTAGGCCAGCATCCCCTTCCACAGGCTACCATCACTCAGGGACAATCTAAGAAAAATATTGTTCTCCGGTCTAGCCGGACCCAGGCAGTCTGCTGGACTAACTCAGTGTGACATCTACCTCCCAGACACACACACACGTGAACACGCACACGCATGCACACACACACGCTAGAAGAGGAAGCCCAGTGTTTTAGGGGCCATAAGGGACCATTGGGGCCAGGGAGGTGGGAGGTGAGGGGGAAGGTGAGGGGGAAGGTGAGGGGGAAGGTGAGGGGGGGGGGTGAGTGAGGAGGTGAGGGGGGAGGTAAGGGGGAGGTGAGGGGGGAGGTGAGGGGGAAGGTGAGGGGGGAGGTGAGTGAGGAGGTGAGGGGGAAGGTGAGGGGAAGGTAGGTGAGGAGGTGAGGGGGGATGAGTGAGGAGGTGAGGGGAGGTGAGGGGGAGTTGAGTGAGGAGGTGAGGGGGAAGGTGAGGGGGTAGGTGAGTGAGGAGGTGAGGGTGTAGGTGAGTGAGGAGGTGAGGGGGAAGGTGAGGGGGTAGGTGAGTGAGGAGGTGAGGGGAGAGGTGAGTGATGAGGTGAGTGAGGAGGTGAGTGAGGAGGTGAGGGGAAGGTGAGTGAGGAGATGAGGAGGGGGTAGGTGAGTGAGGAGGTGAGGGGGAAGGTAAGGGGGTAGGTGAGTGAGGAGGTGAGGGGGAGGTTAGGTGGAGGTGAGTGAGGAGGTGAGGGTTTTGGTGAGTGAGGAGGTGAGGGGGTAGGTGAGTGAGGAGGTGAGGGGGGAGGTGAGGGGGAAGGTGAGGGGGAGATGAGGGGGAAGGTGAGGGGGAGGTTAGTGATAATGGTGAGGGGGAAGGTAAGGGGGGAGGTGAGGGGGAGGTGAGGGGGAAGGTGAGTGAGGAGGTGAGGAGGTGAGGGGGTAGGTGAGTAAGGAGGTGAGGGGGAAGGTGAGGGGGGAGGTGAGTGAGGAGTTGAGGGGGAGGTGAGTGAGGAGGTGAGGGAGAGGTGAGGGGGAGGTGAGTGAGGAGGTGAGGGGGGAGGTGAGTGAGGAGGGGAGGGGGGAGGTGAGTGAGGAGGTGAAGGGGGAGGTGAGTGAGGAGTTGAGTGAGGAGGTGAGGGGGGCTCCAGGTCTCCTTCTGTCTCTTTCTGTTTCACAAACAACCTGAGGACCGCCAGACATGGATGTGGGGAAGTGGAGGAGACCAGACACACATACACACATACACACAGACACACATACACACAGACACACATACACACAGACACACATACACACAGACACACAGACACACAGACACACATACACACAGACAAACACACTCTCACACACGCAGACACACACTTAGAGACACACCACGGGGACATGGAGAAGACGTGACTGAAGCCAAAACAACAGAAGAGAGGAGAGGTTTTTCACTCTGACATGGAGACTGAAGAAGCAGAAACAGAGCAGAGGGCAGAAACTATGAGGCAGAGATCTGTTAACGAGGTAGAGCTGAGTGGAAATAGAGATGTCATGTTGAAACAGGAGGCGAAGCAACGGTGTAAAGGTCTCATTTATACTGACAGTGTTTTCCCATTAGTTGTGAACTTACACACCGTGGTACACAGACAAGACTTCCTCTGGGCTTTGACTGGAGACAGAGGGACAGGGTCTTAATGTGCTCACTGAGAGGCCCAATGCTTCTGTATCAGAGTACAGTTACATAACACAGGAACAATACTTAGATACTACACAGCTTTGTAGTGGTGTCTCACCCAAACTAATACTGTTGAGTTTCTAAATGATTTTCTGTTAATCAGTCACATGCAGAATCTTTGATTGGCAGGATACAGCCTGGAGTGTGCATCAGTGTGTAGGTCCATGCACGTGTGTGTGTGTGTGTGTGTGTGTGTGGAGTTAGATAATGTGCCATTGCTGGGCTGCTTTAACTGTTGCGTGTTGAAACTAATGGGACACTCAGCACCTGCAGCCGTAGAACCATAACATAACCAGCCTGACACATAATCTGTGACTATGTAGTAATGCACTATCTAGGTAATAGGGTGCCATTTGGATGTAGCACAGAAACATACTGTAACACCCAATCAAAACTACACTCCGTGAAGCACACACATACAGTCGCTGAGAAAGAGGCAGAGAGCAGCTGCGTTGTGCGGGACTCCTCCAGAGAGACTTAACCCTGCTCCAGCCACTCAGTCATGTTATTACAGAACGGAAACTAATAACTGATGAAGGAAGAGGTCAAACAGTTTGTTGGACATGGAACACCGGGCAGATGCTCTCTCTCTCTCTCCTTCTCTCTCCTTATCTATCCTTCTCTCTCCTTCTCTCTCCTTCTCTCTCCCTCTCTCTCCTTCTCTCTCCTTCTCTCTCCTTCTCTCTCCTTCTCTCTCCTTCTCTCTCCTCTCTCTCCTCTCTCTCCTTCTCTCTCCTTCTCTCTCCTTCTCTCTCCTTCTCTCTCCCTCTTGCTCTCAAGTCAGACATACATTTACAATTTTTTTCATTTTTTGTGATAAAATCAAATATAAATTAATTGATAACACAATACAATTTAAGCAATGTAGAGTGCCATTGCTTTCTTTTACTGACTGTAGAGCGAGAGAGGGACAAGGATCCATAGGAGGAGTGAAAAGATTCCAGAGCTGGTGTGGTTCATGTTGGTGTAGTCTCATATTGTGTCTGTCACAGCTCAGTCTAACCCCCCAGAGCTCACACTTCCACTTCCACTGATATTCAATAAGCAGAAAAAACTGACAGACCACTAATGTTTCAACAGCTGAGGAATTGTCCTCCCCTCTAACTGTCCACCCACATTCTCTCTCTCTCTCTCATCCTCCTCTCTCTCACTTTCTCTCTGTCCTCCCACATTCTCTCTCTCACTGTCCTCCTATCTCTTTCACTTTGTTCTCCCTCTCGCTCTCTCTGCCCACCCTCTCTCCCCCCTCTCTATCTCTATCACTCCATCTCCTGTCTGGCCTGTTGACATGGGGAGTTAGGGAGTGAAAGCCTCCCTGGCCTGCTCTGCTCTCGCCTGCTGTCTTTGTCTGACTCATTATAACTGGCTTTATATAGACACTCTTCATTTCCTCCTGACTGCCAGACTGGTCAGCAGCCAGGCAGGGCTCTCAGGTTGCATCCCAAATTGCACCCTATTCCCTATGGGCCCTGGTCAGAAGTAGTGCACTATATAGGGAATAGGGCGTCATTTGGAACACAATCAGGGCTTTGAGACATCCAGCATCCCATAATCCCCTGGGCCAGGCCTGCCTTGACCTCTGACCTCCAACTTTCTGGTGGGACAACTCCGGGCGCAGGGCTCAGGACAGGAGGCAGGACGGCAGTGTGTGTGTGTGTGTGTGTGCGTGTGCGTGTGCGTGTGCGTGTGCGTGTGTGCGTGTGTGCGTGTGTGCGTGTGTGCGTGTGTGCGTGTGTGTGTGTGTGTGTGTGTGTGTGTGTGTGTGTGCTAGACCGGACGATACAGTGCCCAGAGCTTTCTTTTCATCTGTTGTTCAGACAGACTGCTAGTCTTACTTTCTATCAGTGTTCTTAAGTCCTCTAAGATGAGCGGATATGATTTGTTTTATGTCTGGTAGATAGCTGAGGGCCATCTTATCCTCTCTTCAACCTGTGTTATTACAGTCATCTATCCACATCCGTAGGAGTCAGAAAGCATGGAATCAGTGAGCTAGCATGCATGGTTAGGTAAATATGGTTGCAATATCTGATGATTTTGAGAAGAACCCATCCGCTCCAAAGCAATACATACAAAGTCTCTGATCTGGCAACAATCATTCACAATGCATACATCGGTAAATATAGTTGTAATGAGTGATGATTTTGAGAAGCATCCACACATAGACGTTCAGTCTAGTCCTTTGAAGTCAAACATACATGTTCTCTGATCTGGCAACAATCATTCCCAATGCATGCATAGACAGTACAGCACCTAGGACACTGTTTGCATTGGGCCTTCAACAATCTGGTGCTCATTTTCTCTCCTACTAAACCAAACACAGTGCGGTGACAGTCTGGTTGGACATGAAAGGCAGAGCAATCAAAAGCAATGCTGTGTGTATGAATTAGATCAACTCATTTAGCCCTAATTCCACTGTTATCATAGGAGTAATGAGCAGACAGTGGTTGTGTCCCAAATGGCACCCTATTCAATATATAGTGCACCCTTCGGGCCCTAGTCAAAAGTAGTGCACTATATGGGGAATAGCCAACGGTTTCTCCAACAGGACAAAACATGATTCATTTAAAAGCTCTGCTGCGTTCACCCCCAAAATAAATGCACAGCGTTTACAACTGATTCATTTCTGATCTACCAAAATGCAATTACAGTCTGTGTAAACGAAGGTTGAACTGAACTGAGTATTTTCCATTTTAAAAGAACATTTATTCTCTCTCAGGGTTTACACTCCCCCTTTTACATTTCACTGCAGCCAACACATGACAGTGGCTGATAAATGTGTGTGTGAGTGAGTGAGTGAGTGAGTGAGTGAGTGAGTGAGTGAGTGAGTGAGTGAGTGAGTGAGTGAGTGTGTCTGTCTGTCTGTCTGTCTGTCTGTCTGTCTGTCTGTCTGTGTGTGTGTGTGTGTGTGTGTGTGTGTGTGCGTGAATGCGTGCGTGCGTGAATGCGTGCGTGCTTGCTTGATGAATGGGGCTTTGGGTGGCTGAAGCAGCTAGGGAGATTGTTACCAGATGAGGGGTGTTAGAGCGTTGGCAGCAGGGTGTTTTGGGATGAGGCTGCTACTCTCTACTCACCATGGAGAGGAATGGAGTTGAGTGCAGTAGTGATATCAGGGACCACTCCGAATGAAGAACATCACATGATCTCATGATTTATCTCAATCACTCTTAATGTTCTTAATGTTCCGGCCGTGAGGTGGAGCGTCATGACACAGTGGATGCATCCCAAATGGCACCCTATTCCTTGGTTGAAAGTAGTGCACTATAAAGGGAACAGGGTGCCAATTGGGATGCAGAAAGTAAGACATTTAGTGAGAATGTTAGCGGAGACAAAGAGCCTTCTTTGCCTAGTCGCCCAAAAAGCGTAATTATGTGGTTGAACAGTTGAACAGTTCCAGCCATTAAGAGACAGACAGCAGAGAGAGAAATTACTCTTTAGAGGCTGGTTAAGTTTGAACGTAAATGCAACATCATACAGCCATATTGGAGTTTTTAATGAATGAAATGGAGGAACTGGGACTTTGGAATGGGGGAGCTGGGAATATGACTTCCCTGGGTTACAATCTGTGCATCCCAAATGGCACCCTTTTCCCTTTATAGTGCACTATATTTTACCAGGGCCAATAGGGCACTATATAGGGAATATGGTGTTATTTGGGATGTAACCAATATGTCATACAAGTTGTTTCACTTTCCCAACTTGAACATTTCCTTTCTTTTTTGCAGAGAAGGAAAGAGGTCAATGTTACTAGAGCACATTTGAAAGTGCATTCATAAAGATTCAAGAAGTAAGTCTGTGAGCTAGCAGACATTTGGTTACAAAGAGTAAGCTCCGTTTACAAAGCTTTGACACAGAAGAACTGTGCACTGAGACTCTTCAGCAAATTCCCTGTGGTTTAGCAAAATATATGTCCCGTTTCTTCACCATCTAATTATACAGCATGTGCTTGCCTCATTTTTCAGAGGGAAATAAAAAATAATCTCTAACCCCCATCTCTGACTGTGCTCATACAGAACTGCATACACCCCTAGCTCCAACAGCAAGATGACAAATGCAGATAAATGAAATAGTGTCCATAAAAAACTAATGCGATCCAGATTTTTTTGGAGCTGAGGAATGAAAAAAAAATTGATTTATGAGTACAGTCTCCTTAATCCACTTAAAATAAAAAAATTCTAACAGTTATGAAAATATTTTCCCTTGAAATGCACTCCAGATGAAGAAGCATGTTGGGGTCAGTCTTTTCCTCTCTTCTTCCCTCCTCCTGTCTTTCAGCATCTACAAGGCTGACTTCCTAACAGTCTCTCTGCTGGGTTCATACAGTATGCAGCAAATGCTCATCTCAAACCATGGCTGCTGTATAGTATGATAATCATATTGACAGTATAAGGTACTTACTATGGCTATAAGTACTGTGGTATGGCTTAAAATTATAATTAAATGGATTCAATGTTTTATGCAGGTATTTTCATGGGGTAAATTAGTATGTTTTAGTGGGCAGGTGCATTGCTCTCTGAGACCTCTGTGAGATGAGGGTAGCGTCCCAAATGGCACTCCATTCCCTTTACAGTGCACTACTTTTGACCAGAGCCCGGTGCTCTGTAAAGGGAATAGGGTGCCATTTGGGACGTAACTGAGGTGATGTGTCCTTCCTGTGCTCTCTCTCAGTGTGAGTCCTACAGGGAACTGAAACAGGAAGTGACAGTGTTATAAAGGAATGCATCTCTGAGCTCAGTGGTGTCCCGCCAGGTGTGTATGTGTGTGTATATGTGTCTCTGAGCTCAGTGGTGTCCTGCCAAGTGTGTGTGTGTATATGTGTCTCTGAGCTCAGTGGTGTCCCGCCAGGTGTGTGTGTGTGTGTATATGTGTCTCTGAGCTCAGTGGTGTCCTGCCAAGTGTGTGTCTGTTCCATCGGCCCCTCGCTACTGTGATTGATGTAAGAGTACTACAGTCCTACATACACACACACACACACACACACAGACAGACACACACACACACTGCTATGTGTTTTATGTAAGACCCCCTCCAGTTCTCAGAAGTGCTGCCTCCCCAGGTTAGAAGTGATTCTACTGTGTCAGTAGGGAATAGGGTGCCATATGAGTCAGCAACAGGCCAGCTTGTTCACCCTCCAGTAAGTAACACGTGACACCTCATCACACCCACCTGGCTATGGAACTGGCTCTGCTGCTTGCAGACACTCTATCTATCACATCTACACTAACTAACTACTAACTACTCTCTCCCCAGCTCTATCTGTGGGTCCAGCTGTGAGAGTCTCACACAGAGTTTGTCACTTCAGTGCACTACTTTTTACCCATAAGGGTAGGGTGCCATTTGGGACGCGACCTTTGTCACTTGCCAATGTTAAGTCTCCAGTGGCCCCAGAGCCAGGGAGAGAGAGCAGTCTCCAGAGGCACCATAGGCCCCCTCCTTGCGACCCCCCCTACCCAGAGAGAGAGCAGCATTTGCAGCCAGATGTGTGTGTGGTGGGGCCCCTCCCTATGGAGACCCGGGATGAGCCAGGGAGTGTGGCGCCGTCTAAGTTAGTGGGCGGCATCATCCAGACACCAGCTCCCTTCCCTGACTATTTTTATTCCAATCACTCTCTCTCTCTCTCTCTCTCTCTCTCTCTCTCTCTCTCTCTCTGTCTCTCTCTCTCTCTCTCTCTCTCTCTCTCTCTCTCTCTCTCTCTCTCTCTCTCTCTCTCTCTCTCTCTCTCTCTCTCTCTCTCTCTCTCTCTCTCTCTCTCTCTCTCTCTCTCTCTCTCTCTCTCTCCTGTTGTCTTTCTTTTTCATGCCGCTCAGCAGTGATTCAGCCTCTGCGTGACAGAGGAAAATGAAGAAAAAAAAACACAGCCTTCGGTTTCTGGTTTGGATCCCAACCCTCTCTCTCTCTCTCTTTCTTTTCCCCCTTCTTTTCAGCAGTATTTATTTTGCAACAACACTTGCTAAGACAGCAAGGGCTTTCTCTCTCTCTCTCTCTCTCTCTCTTTATGTGTGTCTCTGGCTTGACAGTGAGTGGATGTGCTGTGTATACATTCTAACTCATCTCAAGCCTTCTGCATCATGTGGCCATGGACTTTCCTATACAGTAACAACTCAATAAACTCCTTCATCAAATGGAGCTAGTGTGTGTATCCCAAATGGCATACTATATGGAATAGTGTGATACTAAATGCCTTGGAGAAACCTCTCTGTATTCACAGTGTTCCTGATCAACATGCAGGATTGTGTTTTCTTCACAGGTTGTAAAGTATGCTCTGGGAGAAGAAAGAAGACTGAGCAGAGTGTTGACTTGAAAAGGCTTTGTCTGTATTCTGATGTGTGTTTTCTAAATGTCACCATTTTACTTTGAAAGGAAAAGGTTGCTGTATTTAACCAGCTAATCCCACATGTCGAGTCAGTCCACGTACAATGTGCTACAATGTGGATCTGTTTGCTGTCTAGCAGGGGGTCCCCAGCTTTCAGCTTTCAGGAAGTAGTTTACCATCACAAAGACCCTGTCTCACGTCAACAGCCTCCACAGCCTCCACAGACACTGGTTGCATCCCAAATGGGACTTTATTTCTTATGTAGTGCACTACTTTTGACCATAGAGAATAAGGTGTCAATTGGGATGCAGCCACAGACAGACCCACAGTGGTGGCATAGGCCATTCTACTAGAGAACAGAACAAGCTAGTATAGCAGCCTAGCCATTCTACTAGAGAACAGAACAAGCTAGTATAGCAGCCTAGCCATTCTACTAGAGAACAGAACAAGCTAGTATAGCAGCCAAGCCATTCTACTAGAGAACAGAACAAGCTAGTATAGCAGCCAAGCCATTCTACTAGAGAACAGAACAAGCTAGTATAGCAGCCAAGCCATTCTACTAGAGAACAGAACAAGCTAGTATAGCAGCCTAGCCATTCTACTAGAGAACAGAACAAGCTAGTATAGCAGCCAAGCCATTCTACAAGAGAACAAAACAAGCTAGTATAGCAGCCAAGCCATTCTACAAGAGAACAGAACAAGCTAGTATAGCAGCCTAGCCATTTTACTAGAGAACATAACAGGCTAGTATAGCAGCCAATCAATTTTACTAACAAACACCGTGGCAGCCTCTCTGGCATCTCCAAACAGCTTGGAAACAAAATCGGATCAGAATAGACTGGTTCAGAATAAAGAACCTCACATCACATCAACATCGACAGAGAAAAAGAATACCTGAAAAACAGCAAAATGTATCTACCTTCCTGGCGCATGTTACAACTTCAAGTGGCAAGACTTAGGATGGAGATACTATTCATGCAAAAAGGCTTGAGAGTGCACCGAACCATGGGTTGACACATTGCAATGGGACTTGCATGCAAAAGGTTTAAGTCAAAAGTAAATTATATAATTTCACAGTGAAGGATGTAATTGACATACAAATAAGAAGGCTGTCATAATAATCATCTTTCTTTTCAGGCCAGAATATTGTATCATATTGCAGAGTCACAAGCACCCGTGGTTACCCTGACAACTATAACCAAATGAGCCCGGTGTCTCAATAAGGTTGAGACACCAGGTATTCTGGAGAAGGGCACACACACACATTCGGAGGACATCCTGAATGACTGATTCTGAATACATTTGAATAATTTTCTCAGGAGAATGGCATTTACAACTAGGAAATGTTTGCTTAATTTGCTGTGACACCGGCCAATGGAAAAGCACTTTCCCTCTTTGTTACAATATGCACAAGAAAAGCATATCCTGTTGATAGACAAACCTGTAATGTGTCCCAAATGGCACCCTATTCCCTATAAACTGCACTACTTTTGTCCAGAGACATACGGGCCCTGATCAAAAGTAATGAACTATGTAGGATATAGGGTTCAATTTGAGATAGGAAGAACTGCTGTATTCTTCAGTGAGTCTGGATGGGATTTGAAAGGCTGGAATTAGTTGGAGCAGTTTGAGCTGCAATTTCCTCACTGTCATCCTCTCTCTTACACACACAAAGTGATGCTAAACACACACAAACACACACACAGTGATGCCATGAATTACATTTCCTCTGGTGTCCTACCCTGCCCACTTCTAACGACAGACTTCCAGGCTGCCTGCAGCACAGAGTGGAAATGACTGTAACTCAAGACCAAGCCAGGCCAGTCTGAACACACACACACCACACCGTTCTTTCCAGTTGAAGAGCTCTGACGTCAGACGGCTAATTATTTTCACCATACTACCCAGGCCTGGGGGAGACCCTCTGACACTATACACACACACACACACACTAGACCTGCCTGATCCCCCTGCAGCAGAGGGTCTAATGCCACCGCCAACACCACCAGAGGTCTCTTCCTTAACGAGGCTCATTACACAGACCAGAGAAATACTTCACAGACTGATGAACACACGGCTGGCGGTGAAAAAACTCAGGGCTTTAACTCTGCTTCACGCTGAAGAGCCACGGCAGTAAAACACAACATATATCAAAGCTCCAGCAGGCCAGTCAGTCCCAAATTACACCATATTCCCATAAGGCTCTGGTCAAAAGTAATGCACTATATAGGGAATAGGGTGCCATTTGGGACACAGACTTAGTTAACTGTCATCACGAAAGAGAGTCGCAGGGCTATTGAAAACAATTGGGAACATGTAAAAAATACTAAGCCATTCAGAGTGGAAAATGTTATGCCACACAATTAGAAGCTAGTCTCAGACTTTACAGTCTTCTACGGCTCACTGGACCCTTGAATGCTACTCATATGTGGCATTTAATGCTAGGCTACGTCCCAAATGGCACCCTATTACTTATGTAGTGCACTACTTTTGACCATGGCCCATAGGGTTCTGGTCAAAAGTAGTGCACTAAATAGGGAATAGGATGCCATTTGGGACACAAAGCTATAATTCTAGCTCTGTGTGGGGTTATGCTGCATATATTAGCTGAAGGGGACTCTCAACACTCCTAACCTATGTAGCAGAACTCAGAGAGCGTGCAGCCCCTTTTGAAGTGTTAACTCTAAAGTGATTGTGAAAGCATAACCTTCCAAGGCACCTAGAGGACAGAATTACTACCTCCCTCCCAGGCGAGGTATAACATTAAATGAGGAGGGTAACCCATGTAGAATCGCTGTCGTTTTACAGCCCTCTAACCAATTGCACTATTATGTGTGTTTTTTCACGTTATTTGTAATTTATTCTGTACATAATGTTTCTGCCACCGTCTCTTATGACCAAAAAGAGCTTCTGGATATCAGGACAGCGATTACTCACCTCGTATTGGACAAAGATTTTTTCTTCAACGAGTCGGACGCAAAGGATATTCTACAGACAACCGACAAGGCCCAAATCCGCGTCATTCGCATGAGAAAGAGACGAAGATATCGTGGATATAGGTCGGAATGCCTTGTAAGGATCCAACGGCGAGCGAGTAAACTGCCTCTTCCATCAATCCTATTAGCCAATCTTCAATCATTTGAAAATAAATTTGACGACCAAAGATCAAGGTTATCCTACCAACGGGACATTAAAAACTGTAATATCTTATGTTTCACCGAGTCGTGGCTGAATGATGACATGGATAACATAAAGCTGGCGGGATATACGCTACATCGGCAGGATTGAACAGCTGACTCCGGTAAGACAAGGGGTTTATATTTGTAAACAACAGCTGGTGCATAAAATCTAATACTAAGGAAGTATCGAGGTTTTAGTCGCCTGAGATAGAGTATCTCATGATAAGCTGTAGACCACACTATTTACCAAGAGAGTTTTCTTCTATATTTTTCGTAGCTGTCTATTTACCACCACAAACCGACGCTGGCACTAAGATTGCACTCAATGAGCTGTATAACGCCATAAGTAAACAGGAAAACGCTCATCCAGAGGCAACGCTCCTAGTGGCCGGGGACTTTAATGCAGGGAAACTTAAATCCGTTCTACCTAACTTCTACTTCTTAAATGTGCAACCAGAGGAAAAAAATCTCTAGACCACCTTTACTCCACACACAGAGACGCGTACAAAACTCTCCCTCGCCCTCCATTTGGCAAATCTGACCATAACTCTATCCTCCTGATTCCAGTTTATAAGCAAAAACTAAAGCAGGAAGAACCAGTGATTCGGTTAATAAGGAAGTGGTCAGATGACGCAGATGCTAAGCTACAGGACTGTTTTGCTAGCACAGACTGGAATATGTTCCACGATTCTTCCGATAGCATTGAGGAGTACACCACATCAGTCACTGGCTTCATCAATAAGTGCATCGATGACGTCGTCCCCACAGTGACCGTACGTACATACCCCAACTAGAAGCCATGGATTACAGGCAACATCCACACTGAGCTAAAGGGTAGAGCTGCCACTTTCAAGGAGTGGGACTCTAACCCGGACGCTTATAAGAAATCCCGCTATGCCCTCCGACGAACCATCAAACAGGCAAAGAGTCAATGCAGGACTAAGATTGACTCGTACTACACCGGCTCCGACGCTCATCGAATGTGGCTGGGCTTGAAAACTATTACAGACTACAAAGGGAAGCACAGCCGCGAACTGCCCAGTGACACAAACCTACCAGATGAGCTAAATCACTTCTATGCTCGCTTCGAGGCAAGCAACACTGAAGTATGCATGAGAGCATCAGCTGTTCCGGATGACTATGTGATCATGCTCTCCGTAGCCGATGTGAGGAAGACCTTTAAGCAGGTCAACATTCACAAGGCCGCAGGGCCAGACGAATTACCAGGACGTGTACTCCGAGCATGCGCTGACCAACTGGCAACCCGCTTCACTGACATTTTCAACATGTCCCTAACTGAGTCTGTAATACCAACATGTTTCAAGCAGACCACCTTAGTCCCTGTGCCCAAGAACACTAACATAACCTACCTAAATGACTACCAGGGGTGCGTGCTCAGTCCTCTCCTGTACTCCCTGTTCACCCATGACTGCATGGCTAGGCACGACTCCAACACCATCATTAAGTTTGCCGACGACACAACAGTGGTAGGCCTGATCACCGACAACGATGAGACAGCCTATAGGGAGGAGGTCAGAGACCTGGCCGTGTGGTGCCAGGATAACAACCTCTCCTTCAACGTGATCAAGACAAAGGAGATGATTATGGACTGCAGGTAAAAAAAAGAGGACTGAGCACGTCCCCATTCTCATCAATGGGGCTGTAGTGGAACAGGTTGAGAGCTTAAAGTTCCTTGGTGTCCACATCACCAACAAACTATCATGGTCCAAACACACCAAGACAGTTGTGAAGAGGGCTGGACAAAGCCTATTCCCCCTCAGGAGACTGAAAATATTTGGCATGGGTCCTCAGATCCTCAAAAAGTTATACAGCTGCACCATCGAGAGCATCCTGACTGGTTGCATCACCGCCTGGTATTGCTCTGCTCGGCCTCCGACCGACCGCAAGGCACTACAGAGGGTAGTGCGTACGGCCCAGTACATCACTAGGGCCAAGCTTCCTGCCATCCAGGACCTCTATACCAGGCGGTGTCAGAGGAAGGCCCTAAAAATTGACCAAGACTCCAGCCACCCTAGTCATAGACTGTTCTCTCTGCTACCGCACGGCAAGCGGTACTGCAGCGCCAAGTCTAGGTCCAAAAGGCTTCTTAACAGCTTCTACCCCCAAGCCATAAGAATCCTGAACATCTAATCAAATGGCTACCCAGACTATTTGCATTTTACTGCTGCTCTTTAATTATTTGCTGTTTTTATTTTTTACTTATCTATTTTTTACTTAACACTTTTTTTATTTTCTTAAAACTGCATTGTTGGTTAAAGCCTTGTAAGTAAGCATTTCACTGTAAGGTGTACACCTGTTGTATTCGGCGCATTTGGCAAATAAAATTGGATTGGATTTGATTTGATTTCACCAGAACAGGGTCTGTGTCCAAAACAGCACCCATCCTTTATATAGTGCACTACTTTTAACCACAGCCTGATGGGCCCTGGTCAAAAGCAGTGCACTATATAAGGTGCCATTTGGGACCCAGACTTGGTAATCCTGATGGAGCCCTGGTAGCCTGGTGGGATTATAGATTAGAGGGTTCTATGGAGAATGCTGCTTGTGCAACACTTCAGGACATCTGGACAGGACCAAGACCAATAACCACTATAACTGAAAGACCATATGACTCACGCACACACAGTGGATGGGATTTTACTCGGCAAGACATTTCCATTTCCACTCAGTCAGAAACGGTGCACATGTAGCACATGGTGATGTGTGAAATCTACTCCTCAACTTGAAGTTTCCCCATTTGTGCCAAAGAATAGCTCACTTTTCACGTGGTGCCGACTTGTAAGACGCTTCAGGAGGGCGGTCACGTGTATTGGCACGGCAGAGGTCCCGAGTTCACGCCAGTTATGGGCTGAATCGGGAGGAAGTGGTTCTCGCTAAGCAAGCAGTGTGACGTCCTTTGAACCTGGATGGAAGCTGTGTCTCTAGCTAGCCCCCACACCAGAAATCATTTCAGTTTGTGTGTATTGGCCCCATCCTCATACAACCCTCTCCTACTGCATCCAGAGCAGAAACATCAGAGGCAAACCCTGCAGCTCTGTACCACCTCCTCTATACACAGGTAACACAACACACTGACTGACTGGCATGCAAGCTGCTGCACAGCCTCTGTCCCTGTCCCTCTCTCTCTCTCTCTCTCTCTGTATATACAGTACCAGTCCAAAGTCTGGACACACCTACTCATTCCAGGGTTTGTCTTTATTTTTAATATTTTCTACATTGTAGAATAACAGTTAGGACATCAAAACTATGAAATAACACATATGGAATCATGTAGTAACCAGAAAAGTTTTAAACAAATCAAAATATATTTTATATTTGAGATTCTGCAAATAGCCACCCTTTGCCTTGATGACAGATTTGCACACTCTTGGCATTCTCTCCACCAACTTCACCTAGAATGCTTTTCCAAAAGTCTTGAAGGAGGTCCCACATATGCTGAGCACTTGTTGGCTGCTTTTCCTTCACTCTGCAGTCCGACTCATCCCAAACCATCTCAATTGGGTTGTGGAGGGGATTGTGGAGGCCAGGTCATCTGATGCAGCACTCCATCACTCTCCTACTTTGATTTGTTTAATACTTTTTTATTTACTACATGATTCCATATGTGTTATTTCATAGTTTTGATGTCTTCATTATTATTCTACAATGTAAAAAATAGTAAAAATAAAGAAAAACCCTTGAATGAGTAGGTGTGTGTCACGCCCTGGCTCTGGGGACTTTTATATGTTGAGCCAGGGTGTTAGTTTCTATGTATTAGTTTCTGGGTGTTAGGTTCTATGTTTCGTTTTCTATGTTCTTGTTCTAGTTTATGTGTTTCTATGTTGGCCGGGGTGGTTCCCAATTAGAGACAGCTGTGGCTCGTTGTCTCTGATTGGGAACCATACTTAGGCAGCCTGTTGTGCACTTGTCTTTTGTGGGATCTTGTTCCGGAGAGGTTTGTGTTTTGTTAACCTTAGGACTTCACGTATCGTTTTGTTGTTTTGTTATTTTGTATCGTGTTGCTAAGTACACTATTAAAAGAGATGTACGCATATCGCGCTGCGCCTTGGTCCGGTTGTTACGACGATCGTGACGGAAGATCCCACCAAAACAGGACCAAACAGCGTTTCCAGGAACAAACGCCGGGTAAGGAGCTGGAGAGGTTGGCGATGGCCCAGGTGGGCCAATGGTGGTCCTGGGAGGACATGTTCGCGGGTAAAGGGCCATGGGCTAAAGTTAAAGCCCTGGCGAGAGAGGAGGTACGGCGCCAACAGTGTCGTCGTCGGACAGACGAGAGGCACCCCCAATAATTTTTTTGGGGGGGGCACACGGCATGGACGACGGGGCTGCTGGAGGCAGATACAGGGCGAGTTTGTGGACGAGGAGAGAAGGCCACCAGGTTATGGGGGCCATTGGTCGCTAGAGGGAGGGAGAGTGTAGAGGCACAGCGAGAGGTACTGAGGTGTGTTACCAGTCCGGTCCGGCCTGTTCCTGATCCCAGCACAAGGCCAGTGGTGTGTGTTCCCAGTACGGTCCGGCCTGTTCCTGTTCCTCGCACCAAGCCTGTGATGCGCGTCGCCAGCCCGACCCGGCCTGTTCCTGACCCTCGCACCAAGCCTGTGGTGCGCGTCGCCAGCCCGGTCCGGCCTGTTCCTGCCCCTCGCACCAAGCCTGTGGTGCGCATCGCCAGCCCGGCCCGGCCTGTTCCTGCCCCTCGCACCAAGCCAATGGTGCGCGTTGCCAGCCCGGCCCGGCCTGTTCCTGCCCCTCGCACCAAGCCAATGGTGCGCGTCGCCAGCCCGGCCTGTTCCTGCCCCTCGCACCAAGCCAATGGTGCGCGTCGCCAGCCCGGCCCGGCCCGGCCTGTTCCTTCTCCCCGCACCAAGCCTGTGGTGCGCGTCGCCAGCCCGGCCCGGCCTGTTCCTGTCCCTCGCACCAAGCCTGTGGTGCGCGTCGCCAGCCCGGTCCGGCCTGTTCCTGCCCCTCGCACCAAGGCTGTGGTGCGCGTCGCCAGCCCGGCCCGGCCTGTTCCTCTCCTCGCACCAAGCCAATGGTGCGTGTCGCCAGCCCGGTCCGGCCTGTTCCTGCCCCTCGCACCAAGCCAATGGTGCGCGTCGCCAGCCCGGCCCGGCCTGTTCCTGCCCCTCGCACCAAGCCAATGGTGCGCGTCGCCAGCCCGCCCCGGCCTGTTCCTGCTCCCCGCACCAAGCCTGTGGTGCGCGTCACCAGCCCGGCCCGGCCTGTTCCTGCCCCTCGCACCAAGCCAATGGTGCGCGTCGCCAGCCCGGCCCGGCCTGTTCCTGCTCCCCGCACCAAGCCTGTGGTGCTCGTCGCCAGCCCGGCCCGGCCTGTTCCTGCCCCTCGCACCAAGCCAATGGTGCGCGTCGCCAGCCCGGCCCGGCCTGTTCCTGCTCCCCGCACCAAGCCAGTGGTGCGCGTCGCCAGCCCGGTCCGGCCTGTGCCTGCTCCCTGCACCAAGCCAGTGGTGCGCGTCGTCAGCCTGTTTCGGCCCGTTCCTGCTCCCCACACCAAACCAGTGGTGCGCGTCGCCAGCCCGGTCCGGCCTGTTCCTGCTCCCCGCACCAAGCCAGTGGTGCGCGTCGCCAGCCCGGCCCGGCCCGTTCCTGTCCCTCGCACCAAGCCTGTGGTGCGCGTCGCCAGCCCGGTCCGGCCTGTTCCTGCTCCCCGCACCAAGCCAGTGTTGCGCGTCGCCAGCCCGGTCCGGCCTGTTCCTGCTCCCCGCACCAACCAGTGGTGCGCGTCGCCAGCCCGGTCCGGCCTGTTCCTGCTCCCCGCACCAAGCCAGTGGTGCGCGTCGCCAGCCCGGTCCGGCCTGTTCCTGCACCCCGCACCAAGCCAGTGGTGCGCGTCGTCAGCCCGGTCCGGCCCGTTCCTGCTCCCCGCACCAAGCCAGTGGTGCGCGTCGACAGCCCGGTCCGGCCCATCCTGCTCCCCGCACCAAGCCTGTGGTGCGCGTCGTCAGTCCGGCACAGCCCGTGCCTGTTTACCCGGTGCCTGGTCAGGTACCGGTCAGCTGCTCCACACCGGAGCCTAAGCAATCCGCTCCACCGATGTCCAGTCCAGCTCCAGCCAGCGGGGCCAGACCAGACCAGGGGTGCTACGGGGGGTTAGTTAGAGGGTGGTGGTCACGCCCGGAGCCGGATCCGCCTCCGAGGCGGAATGCCCACCCGGCCCCTCCCCTGTTGGGTTTAGTTGGCGCGGTCGCAGTCCGCGCCTTTGGGGGGGGGGGTACTGTCACGCCCTGGCTCTGGGGACTTTTATATGTTGAGCCAGGGTGTTAGTTTCTATGTGTTAGTTTCTGGGTGTTAGGTTCTATGTTTCGTTTTCTATGTTCTTGTTCTAGTTTATGTGTTTCTATGTTGGCCGGGGTGGTTCCCAATTAGAGACAGCTGTGGCTCGTTGTCTCTGATTGGGAACCATACTTAGGCAGCCTGTTGTGCACTTGTCATTTGTGGGATCTTGTTCCGGAGAGGTTTGTGTTTTGTTAACCTTAGGACTTCACGTATCGTTTTGTTGTTTTGGTTGTTATTGTTAAAGTACACATTAAAAGATGTACGCATATCGCGCTGCGCCTTGGTCCGGTTATTACGACGATCGTGACAGTGTGTCCAAACTTTTGACTGGTACTGTATATATACAGTACACATATATATATATATATATATATATATATATATATATATATATATATATATATATATATATATAGGGACTGTGGGGACTGTGTGCCTCTCTCTTTCTCCCTCTCTCTTTCGTTCTCTCTCTCTTCTCTCTGTATCTCTGGGCTCCCGAGTGGCGCAGCGGTCTAAGACACTGCATCTCAGTGCTTGAGGTGTCACTACAGACCCCCTGGTTCGTTTCCAGGCTGTATCACAACCGGCTGTGATTGGGAGTCCCATAGGGCGGCGCACAATTTGCCCAGCGTCGTCTGGGTTTGGCCGGTGTAGGCCGTCATTGTAAATAAGAATTTGTTCTTAACTGACTTGCCTAGTTAAAGGAAAAATTAAAAAATAAAAATCTCTCTCTCTCACTGCTAGCCTGTAAATACCTTTTAAACAGGCTGTTTAAGTGTGAAGTCACCCCCATGCCCTGTTGTTTCCTCCCCTATTTATCACACGCAGGCACACATGCAGGCACACACACACACACACACACACACACACATACATATACTGTACGTTCTTTCTGAATGGATGGGGGGAAGTACCCCACTGTTCCCATGGGACTGGACCACTCAGAGGAAAACAACCAATAAGTGGATTTGTAAAGACAAAGACAGAGAGAGGGTGGTGATGGAGAGAAAGTATTTCTTTAGGAAAGCTAGATTGTAGCTGGTGGACAAGAATATAGCAGGACTATAGATTGTAGACCTGTAGCTAGTGGTTGCAGTGTGATTTAAAGCCTAACAATTACTGTACAGCTGTCAGGGATAGGAAGGCTTTCAACGTGACCATTCATCTACAGCTCTGGAAAAAATTAAGAGACCACTGCAAAAATATAAGTTTCTCTGGTTTTACTATTTATAGGTATGTGTTTGGGTGAAATTAACATTTTTGTTTTATTCTATAAACTACTGACAACATTTCTCCCAAATTCCCCCCCCAAAATATTGTCATTTAGAGCATTTATTTGCAGAAAATGACAACCGGTCAAAATAACAAAAAAGATGCAGTGTTGTCAGACCTCGAATAATGCAAAGAAAATAAGTTCATGTTCATTTTTAAACAACACAATACTAATGTTTTAACTAAGGAAGAGTTCAGAAATCAATATTTGGTGGAATAACCCTGATTTTCAATCACAGCTTTCATGCGTCTTGGCATGCTCTCCACCAGTCTTTCACATTGATGTTGGGTGACTTTATGCCACTCCTGGCGCAAAAATTCAAGCAGCTCGGCTTTGTTTGATGGCTTGTGACCATCCATCTTCCTCTTGATCACATTCCAGAAGTTTTCAATGGGGTTCAGGTCTGGATATTGGGCTGGCCATGACAGGGTCTTGATCTGGTGGTCCTCCATCCACACCTTGATTGACCTGGCTGTGTGGCATGGCGCATTGTCCTGCTGGAAAAAACAATCCTCAGAGTTGGGGAACAATGTCAGAGCAAAAGGAAGCAAGTTTTCTTCCAGGACAACCTTGTACGTGGCTTGATTCATGCGTCCTTCACAAAGACAAATCTGCCCGATTCCAGCATTGCTGAAGCACCCCCAGATCATCACCGATCCTCCACCAAATTTCACAGTGGGTGCGAGACACTGTGGCTTGTAGGCCTCTCCAGGTCTCCGTCTAACCATTAGATGACCACGTGTTGGGCAAAGCTGAAAATTGGACTCATTAGAGAAGATGACCTTACTCCAGTCCTCTACGGCCCAATCCTAATGGTCTTTTGCAAACCTCAGCCTGGCTCTTCTTTGCTTCTCATTGATGAAGGGCTTTTTTCTAGCTTTGCACGACTTCAGCCCTGCCCCTAGGAGCCTGTTTCAAACCGTCCTCGCCATGCACTTCACCCCAGCTGCCGTTTGCCATTCTTTTTGTAGGTCACTTGATGTCATCCTATGGTTGTTGAGTGAAATTCGAATGAGTTGGCGGTCATCCCGGTCAATAGAGAGTCGTTTTGCCCCAATGTCTGCTGCTTGACCTTGTTCTTATGAACCGCCGTCTTTGACATTTTAAGGATGGAAGCAACCTGACGCTCACTGTATCCCTCTGCCAGTAAAGCCAGAATTTAACCCTTTTTTTCCTCACTCAAAATGTTCCTTTTCATCTCTTTTGGCATGGTCAATAGTTATTTTTTGATTAATATTACTTTTGAGGTACTATTAGCACTGTTTTTGCCATCCAGCTGGTCCCATTGCAAGAGGATAGTGATGACCACAGCAGTGGATTTTATACTTTTCCTCGTTAAATAAGATTTGGTTCATGTGATCACCTAATCAGTACCTAATTCAGTAGAATGAGGTGTGCCTGTGTTGGAATTCAACAGACACTGGAATGGAATGGCTGTCATACATGTAGAGATGCTGATTTAAAAATGTTTGCAGTGGTCTCTTAATTTTTTCCAGAGCTGTATGTTTGCCGTGTATCAAATGACAGAGAGTCATTCATCATCACACACTCTGCTGGTCATGGTGAGAGACCAGCGTTGGGCCACAGAACAAAAGAGAAAAAGGAGTTGGGAAGATTCTGGATGGAAACTGGGAAAGGAGAGATAGAGAGAGAGAGAGAGAGAGAGAGAGAGAGAGAGAGAGAGAGAGAGAGAGAGAGCGAGAGAGAGCAAGAGAGAGAGACAGAGAGAGAGAGAGAGCAAGAGAGAGAGAGAGAGAGAGAGAGAGAGAGGGAGAGAGAGAGAGAGAGAGAGAGAGCGAGAGAGAGAGAACAGGAAGGTGGGATGAGTGGCTGGCACACTGGAGATGAGTGGATGAAGTGATTGAACTGGAAAGTGACTGGAAAGTGATTGAGACAAATAGAGAGAAAGTGAGAGGGAGATGGAGAGCAGGAGAAAGAGATAGACGGAGGGAGAGAGGGGAGTGGGAAGGGGGGGTTATACCTCATGGTGTGAAAGAGAAAAGCTGGATGAAGTTGAAGTTGAAGTGGTGGTTTTCATGGTAACTGGGGAAACGAGGGAGGAAGGTGGAAGGAAGGAAGGAAAAAACGAGGGATAAACAAGAACCCTGTGGATTTGAAGGGTAAGGCGGCTCGGCATGGCAGCAGAATGTGTGTTTCTCAGTGTAGATAGCGGTGAAGTGTTAGCCCAGCAGGCTACGTCCCTCAGGGCTCTGTGTGTCAATATTTCTCTCTGTAGGATCAGAAGACTTTATATACAACTCTGTTTGGTGCAAGAGAAGGCACATTTATTCAGATGTATGTGTAAACAGAGTATTTATAAACGGAGCTATCTGCTGAATGTTGTATACTCTATCACTGTTGAGTAGTGAGCTTAGAGGAGGTATGTGGGGGTGAAACAGACACACACACAAACACAAACACTGTCAGTGGTACCCGTGGGGCGGCGCACAATTTGCCCAGCGTCGTCCAGGGTAGGGGAGGGAATGGCCGGCAGGGATGTAGCTCAGTTGGTAGAGCATGGCGTTTGCAACGCCAGGGTTGTGGGTTCGTTTCCCACGGGGGGCCAGTATAAAGAATTAAATGTATGCACTCACTAACTGTAAGTCGCTCTGGATAAGAGCGTCTGCTAAATGACTAAAATGTAAATGTAAATGTAGTATTGTGGTCCTCTGTAGCTCAATTGGTAGAGCATGGCGCTTGTAACGCCAGGGTAGTGGGTTCGATCCCTGGGACCACCCATACGTAAAAATGTAGGCGCACATGACTGTAAGTCGCTTTTGGATAAAAGTGTCTGCTAAATGGCATATTATTATTATTATTACATAGAGGGTAGTCCAGCATCTCTCTCCTCCCTCTGTCGCCCTCTCTCTCTTTCCCTCTTTCATTCTCTCCAATCCTCCCTCTGGGGTGTGTCTCTGCTTTGTGTCTGGCAGTAGCTCTGGGCAGTAGGGACTTCCCCTGGCTCAGCTCACCCTGCTAACCCTGTCTGTGTCCCAAACGGCAGCCTATTCCCTATATAGTGCACTAATTTTGACCAAGGCTCTGGTCAAAAGTATAGGGAATAGGGTGTTGTTTGAAACACAGCCCTAGCTAACCCTGTTACCCTTCTCTCTGGTGCCCTGATAACTGATCAGGGCTGCCCTAATGAAGTGTCTGCCAGCACGATTAGATTCCATTTACCCTCCATTCTCCACCAGGGAGAATGCTATCAGCACAGAAAACACTTCCGTCTAGAAACACAGGCAGCTATCCCACACCTACATCCTCCCTATACCCCCCTATATCCCTTCTTACATCCCCCTGTACCTCAGAATAAGTCCTATCAGACCACTGTACCATCCAGACACTATCTCACTATGCTGCTCACTACACACTGCTTAGAACTAACACACACATAAACTCAGCAAAAAAAGAAACGTCCCTTTTTCAGGACCCTGTCTTTCAAAGATAATTTGTAAAAATCCAAATAACTTCATAGATCTTCATTGTAAAGAGTTTAAACACTGTTTCCCATGCTTGTTCAATTAACCATAAACAATTAATGAACATGCACCTGTGGAACGGTTGTTAAGACACTAACTGCTTACAGACAGTAGGCAATTAAGGTCACAGTTATGAAAACTTAGGACACTAAAGAGGCCTTTCTACTGACTCTGAAAAACACCAAAAGAAAGATGCCCAGGGTCCCTGCTCATCTGCGTGAACGTGCCTTCGGCATGCTGCAAGGAAGCATGAGGACTGCAGATGTGGCCAGGGCAATAAATTGCAATGTCTGTACTGTGAGACGCCTAAGACAGCACTACAGGGAGACAGGACGGACAGCTGATTGTCCTCGCAGTGGCAGACCACATGTAACAATACCTGCACAGGATCGGTACATCCGAACATCACACCTGCAGGACAGGTACAGGATGGCAACAACAACTGCCCGAGTTACACCAGGAACGCACAATCCCCTCCATCAGTGCAAAGACTGTCCGCAATAGGCTGAGAGAGGCTGGACTGAGGGCTTGTAGGCCTGTTGTAAGGCAGGTTCTCACCAGACATCATCGGCAACAATGTCGCCTATGGGCACAAACCCACCGTCGCTGGACCAGACAGGACTGGCAAAAAAAGCTCTTCACTGACAAGTTGTGGTTTTGTCTCACCAGGGGTGATGGTCGGATTCACGTTTATCGTCGAAGGAATGAGCGCTACACCGAGGCCTGTACTCTGGAGCGGGATCGATTTGGAGGTGGAGGGTCCGTCATGGTCTGGGGCAGTGTGTCACAGCATCATCGCACTGAGCTTGTTGTCATTGCAGGCAATCTCAACGCTGTGCGTTACAGGGAATACATCCTCCTCCCTCATGTGGTACCCTTCCTGCAGGCTCATCCTGACATGACCCTCCAGCATGACAATGTCACCAGCCATACTGCTCGTTCTGCAAGACAGGAATGTCAGTGTTCTACCATGGCCAGCGAAGAGCCCGGATCTCAATCCCATTTGAGCACGTCTGGGACCTGTTGGATCGGAGGGTGAGGGCTAGGGCCATTCCCCCCAGAAATGTCTGGGAACTTGCAGGTGCCTTGTTGGAAGAGTGGGGTAACATCTCACAGCAAGAACTGGCAAATCTGGTGCAGTCCATGAGGAGGAGATGCACTACAGTACTTAATGCAGCTGGTGGCCACACCAGATACTGACTGTTACTTTTGATTTTGACCCCCCACCCCCTTGGTTCAGGGACACATTATTCAATTTCTGTTAGTCACATGTCTTTGGAAGTTGTTCAGGTTATGTCTCAGTTGTTGAATCTTGTTATGTTCATACAAATATTTACACGTTAAGTTTGCTGAAAATAAACGCAGTTGACAGTGAGAGGACGTTTCTTTTTTTGCTGAGTTTATATACCTTATCTCTTATATACAACAGTATTGTGAACTAATACACATAGAAATGATCTCAGACTGGACACAGCATATAGTGTGTGGGTATAGTGAAAGGCAAAGTAAACACTACAGCAGCAGAGTTCCTTAGATTGATAGCATTCCTACTGAGAGAAGAGGAGGGAAGGGGAGTTGGTTGTATTTGCATCATTTTTTTCGCGTTTGAGTTCTTTAGGTCACATGCGGTTGAAGCAAGGTGACCGACTGAAGCCAGAATGTGAAATGTGTGGAGGAAGTGGGTGTTCCCTCAGGGGCGCGAGAGAGAGACAGCGAGAGAGAGAGAGAGAGAGAGAGAGAGAGAGAGAGAGAGAGAGAGAGAGAGAGAGAGAGAGAGAGAGAGAGAGAGAGAGAGAGAGAGAGAAGCCTCTCAGTTATAAATCTAGCTAATACAAAGTGAGACGCTCCTAAACCAAACCTCAATTGACTTTACCAAATGAGGCTTGATGATTTCTACAAGAACAAGAGATAACATAGTAATTCAAAGACTATTCACATCTTAAATAGTTTCAGAGAATAACAAATACATAGACACATTAGTAGACCAATTAGGAGAATAAGACTAGAACAGTTGAAGTCAAATGAAGAAAGAAAGGTCTATAAAATGAAGATAATACTGGCTGTGATAGGGAAGCTGACAGAAGCAGGGAGTAGACTGAGACTGGAGTCACACACAGAGACAGAGAGAATGAGAGATTGGAGCTGACAATGATTTAACCCACGTTGACTCATCCTAGCTGGCACAGCTGGCTCCTGCAACATCACAATAAAACTCAGCTTTCCAGCCTGAGACAATTATCTGCTGCTGTGAATAACAAGTAACCTGCAGTGTTACATCTTATATACAGTATCTCTTCAGCTGTCTCATCACACATTCTCTTTGCTACACACCTCACCTGCAATCACTGTTTACCCACTAGAATCTATACTGATATTGCCAAAGATCATCTTTAAGTGTTATTGGACATCTGAGCTAGACTGGGAGGATGATGTAATGGCATGTGTCCTGGTTCAACAATGCTGGCACGTCTGTCTAATCAGGGCAGTTTTTACTCAGACGTCTGTAAAGCCAACCAATCATTCAGTGCACTGTTACTACAGCCTGTGAGAGAGCAAACGTGTCCTGTTTCGAACAATGCTGGCATGTCTGTCAAGGGCATTTCTTATTAAAAGAGCCAATGGTTCTCCGCTGTGCCCTGACTTCAAACAAACTAAGGGGAAATCATGTTATCTATTACTCATGGTATCCACACACACACACACACACACACACACACACACACACACACACACACATACACACACACAGACACACACACACACACACACGGTATGCGCTCTGCACTCAGGCTCAATCAGACTCTAAGAGCCGGTAGTTGAGTTGATAGTGGAAATTGGCAATCAGAGTCCATGTCTGAACATCAGACACAAAGGGACCTGGCTGGGCTCATTCATATCTACACACACACACACACACACACACACACACACACACACACACACACACACACACACAAAGAGTCCTGTTGAATGAGATAACACGTCATTATCCACAGCCAATCTTTTCCCTTTCCCTCACTCACATTTTCACTCACATACGCACATACACACTCACACTCACACTCACACACACACACACTCACAGAGAGACAACGTCCTGTGGAAGGTATGCCCAGTAGTGTTGTGACGGGGCTAGCTCGCGGACCGGTGAGGAGCTAGATGATTGAACTGTAAAGGTGGCTGGGCTGTAAAGAAGCACAGATCCATCCAATATAACGCTGGTTCAAAGAACAGATGCTACAGCAGGATGACAGATCTATGTCTGTGTGTGTGCAAGTGTTTTACTAGGATTTAAAGACTGCTGTAATTCCATCTGAGGGGCGATGATGAGAATACATTATACCACTTTTCATCTGCACTCTCCTCCAGCCCTCCACTCCTCACCCTGAAAGACAGACAGCCTGTGTCCCAAATGGCACCCTATTCCCTTTATAGCGCACTACGTTTGGCCAGGGCCCAAGGGAATAGGGTGCCATTTGGGACACGGACAGTCAGAGTTAGCCAGTTTGGAGTGCAGGCAGGCCAGAACCAGATGTCTGGAGACCTCTCCTCTCCTCCCAGATAATATTACACTTTCTATGATATTACTGCAGGCACTGGCTTCTTAACAACTCTCCGGGATCTCTTGTTTCTCCATCATCTCTGCTACTGCCTCGTGTTGGGCCTGTCAGATCTGTGGTGAATGGGGCTTTGTTGAAGCCGACATGCAGACGGACCGACAAATACACACAAACACACACACACGGAGGAAGGCTAGCAGGACAGCAGCTCAATGAGGAACGCCTCTGATCTAGGCGCTGGACCATGAATTAGTTTTGATACATCCTATGAGGCTTGCTGCACACACACACACACACACACACCAGTGGAGGCTGCTGAGGGGAGAACGGCTCATCATAATGGCTGGAACTGCGCAAATGGAATGGCATCAAACACCTGGAAACCATGTGTTTGATGTATTTGATACCATTCCCACTGATTCCACTCCAGTCATTACCACGAGCCCGTTCTCCCCAGTTAAGGTGCCACCAACCTCCTGTGACATGCACGCACGCAAACAGACACATACACGCACACACACACACACACCAGCCCTTAAAGAGAGCCCCTGGACAGATTGCTCTCAGGAAAAACAAGAGAACGTGAGGTCACTGGTTTCCTCTCACATTCCAAGATAAGACCTAAAGTGGTCCTTCCCTGGTGGAGGAGAGGAGAGAAACAGGGCTCATGGCAGTGAAGCAGCAGCACAGTACAGGAACATTTTCCTTGATGCACGATTGGGGCACCAGGAGCTGTACATTTGCCCCCTGATCCCTCCCTCCCTCCATCCCTCCATCCCTCCCTCCCTCCCTCCCTCTTGGCTGACGCCTCAGATCCCACAGGTGCACTCCACTAGAGAGGCAATCTGAAACTACATCTAGGGCAGCGATTACTGCATTTCCTCCCCTCCCCTTCATCCCTCTCTCTCTCTCTTCCTCCCCCACTCACTCTTTGTTCCCCTCTCTGATACCACATCACACAGCGAGACAGAATCCAGGGCCCTGCTACACCGTGCACCGACCAGCCGTAATTACAGCAGTTATAATCCAGCTCCAACAACTCTGCTATGCTCTCTGCTCCCACTCACTCTCTTAACTCCGTCCCAATTGGCATCCTATTACCTATATAGTGCACTACTTTTGCCAGGGCCCATAGGGCACTATATAGGGAATAGGGTGCTATTTGGGACACAATCTCTACCTACAGCTACAGCTCCACTGTATTCGATGCTCTTCACAACAACGTCAACACACATTTATCCTTTCAACAGTTTAAAGGAACAGCAGTGACACCTACACTGTCAGCAGTATCAGCTCGACAGCACCGGACCAAGTTCATTCTAATTCTATGGATGAAGCATGTGATGAAGCAGCAGCACCCATGATCATTAGACTGTAGAGATCTTTCAATCTCATCTGAAGACACACAAGGAATTGGGTCTCCAACCAGACAGATAAATACTCTACAACTCTGAGGCTCAACTATAATCTGCAGTGGAAACACAATGCTTAGCGGGAAGATAAAGGAGGATAAAGTTAGTTGTTTCCCAACATTATGACGGATGGTGGAGCCTAGTGGGTATATGATTGGGTTTTAGGAAGATAGTGGGTTGACAGTGAGATGAGTGGACCACCATGCAACAGTGGTGCAGCAGACTGATCACTAGAGTCTCAGTCTCTCAGTCTCTCAGTCTGGATGGAGGGAGGGAGGGATGCTTTAACACATATTTGCTTTAGGGAGGAGGGGATGGATATCCTGAGCAGACAAGGCTTCCTCACCCCCAGTCGCCACTGCCAACTGCCTGACACATGTGCTAGAGGACTACAACTGGCTATTAGAACAGAAGGCTTGGCATGCAGTCCTTAGCCATGCCAGTCTCTCCCTGTCCCAGCATCTCAGAGGAGGAGGAGGACAAGGAGGAGGAGCAGGAGGGGGAGGACGACATTGAGCACAGTCAACCACCCCTATCTTTTCATCAAGGTCAAACACAAGAGTCTCTGTCTGTAAAGCCAGAACACGACACTGTGGGAAAGTTTCCTGATATTCACCTGCAGTCTGACCTCACTCTGTGGTCATTTACACCCCATCCCCAACGCCGGGACTCTTAATTGGTTAGTTCACCTCCAGGGCTGGCTGGGGCCCAGGGGGAGGTGTGCTGACCTCTCCCCCAGCCAGGGCTCAGTATCCTGGGCCAGCAGATGGCCCTCTCACCTGCTCCCCTCCACAGCTCACCACCCTGGAGATACACTTCTGAAGTGGAACCCTGTAATACGATCGCAGAGAGGAGGGATGGAGGGGACACTATACGGTGTGGGAAAAGGAAATGCGGAAGAGATAAAAAGGAAAGTTAAGTGGAAAGGGAAGAGAAGAGAGCAGAGAGAAAGAGGGGGGAGAGAGGGAGGGAGAGGGAGGGAGGAATAAAGGGGACCCTTCCCTTCCTCCCTTCCTTCCTCCCTCTCTCCATTCCTTCACCCAACACAGAGGAGAGGAGAAACAGAGGAGAGACGGAGGAGAAACAGAGCAGACGGAGGAGGAAGGTTCCACAGCTGGATCCAGCCGCTGACTCTGAGATTCTGTCCCGGCTGCCAGCGGCTAGCTGTCCCTCTGGGGACACCTCTCTGATTTCTTTGTCCCTTCTCTTCTCCTCTCTTCTTTTCTCTTTCACAGCATCGGTTCACACCTTTCTACAGACTCTGCAGCAGTGCAGACTAAAATTCAAACTCAAATTCTGTGAATTAATTCGGACCTGACGGGTTTCAAGCTTGCCGTGCTGTGTCAAGAAAACCCTTTTAGCCTACTACGGCTCTCTACATCGCAGCAGCTGCAGACACTAGTGGCGCCAGGATTTCAATATTGGCTGGGCCAGAGAAATGTGTGGCCATGAATATTTTGATGATTGAAATGTTTCAAATTGCGATATGAATAGGCTGAAGTGCACTCGGGAGAATGATGATCCACAAGAAAACGACAGGAAGTTAATCTCAGTATCAGATCAATTAACCAAATATACACACAGAGATTCAGTGAAACAAAATCCATTTAATTGATTATCAGACAAGTCACAGGCTTTTAGTCAGGAGTAGGACAGGCTAATACACGAGTGAAGAGCAAAAGCCACTTGTTAAGCCACATAACATGGAGAAAAATGTTCTGATCAGCTAATATATGAGCAAACTAGAATAAAGATGATCATTAGCACTCACCTCAACTTAGCTAACATTTCCCAGCCTGTACCCAAATATCCAAAAGGAGATTCAGTGAAAACTAAAATCTGTCAAGACTAGTCCTAAAGCAGAGCAATAGCGCTGTCCCAATCAAAACGGTGCTGAAATGATCATCTAGGTGACCACACACGACTATTGCTTTAAATATGTAGCTTATAACGGTTGGATATGACTTTGGGAGTTTCAGTATAAGCAACAATTTGATGCCTTCAATTGCATTAGTCTACTTTATTCCAATATTTGGGGCATTCAGTCGATCATAACTAAGGTGAGTTTTCCTCTCTGTGCTTTTTCTAGGCCCAATGGCTGTTTCATCGTCTCCTTACTCAACTGCCGCCTGCCTCCGCCACATTGTTCTCAACACCAGTTTAAATCAATATACTTTCTAGAAATCGGGCTTTTTTTCGGGCTCATTTCATTTCTGTGGTGTCGGACCAAGCCTGGGCTCAGGCTTCAGCTCACCAGGCTTGAGTCGGACCGAGTTCAAATTTTCAGGCCCAATGAGAACTCTGGTGCAGACAGACAGACAGACAGACTGGCAGACAGACTGGCAGACAGACAGACAAACAAACAGACAGACAGACAGACAGACAGACAGACAGACTGGCAGACAGACAGACAGACAGACAGACAGACAGACAGACAGACAGACAGACAGACAGACAGACAGACAGACAGACAGACAGACAGACAGACAGACTGGCAGGCAGACAAACTGTTCTGTCTAATGAAAATTTCCCTCCTGGAGACAAAGAGACAGATAAAAGTAGAATGAGTGTGCTCTAAGGTAGGTCTCCCCTGAGCGAGGCCTCTGGATCAGACCATCTTCCTCTCCTTCCCCTCCAGATGTGAGCAGGAAACCGCTCTACTCCAGCAGACCCCTGGCATCACAACCCTGGCCTTCACAAGGCTCAGCCTAAAAGCAGAGTCAGACTGTATCCAACATCCAACACTGTAAACTGGTAGTCACTGTAAAGACCTTTATACTTGACCACCAGTGTAAAACTGGTAAAGACCAAGCATCCCAAGGACCATATTATGAATGGTACTGTGTATGTAGATGATATAGAATCAAACTGCACATCCAACTGCACATAGTTTGCAAGTCCAACACAATAGGAATCCAAAACTACACCTCTGTGTCCGCATGCTTCTATTCCCTTCTCTGCATTCTTCTCTCTCTCTGTGTGTGTGGCAGTTAGCCACTAATGAACAATCTAGTCTAGCGTCTAATGCTTCTGTTCACAACCATAGAACATTAAACATTTTACCACAACCGTTTCCTCTTCCTGTAGCGTTGGCCAGACTGAGCACCATAAAACACACTCATCTGTCTCTAGTGGAGCTGGAACTGGGACCTGAACACACACCTACACACATGTACGCACACAGACACACTCACACATACACACACAAACACACACACACACACACTGTCCAGATGTGCCTCAGTGTTTATGCTCACTCCAATGCCCCTGCTCTACACCGCAAAGCTCGGCCCAGGAGTAAAGTGCTCAAGGAAGTATTACATTTGCGAACACATGAAGTAGTACATCCCAGTTTCCTGCAATTTTGTCCTTTCCCTGTAAATACTGTGAAAACCACCAAAAAGCAGCACAGTGGTTACCAGGGGAAAGGGGACCAAAAACGGAGTCAGCTAGCCTGTGTGTGTGTGTGTGTGTGTGTGTGTGTGTGTGTGTGTGTGTGTGTGTGTGTGTGTGTGTGTGTGTGTGTGTGTGTGTGTGTGTGTGTGTGTGTTTGTGTGTGTGTGTGTGTGTCAGCTAGCCTGGGGCTAACCCAGCCTCAAACCAGCCTCACAGGGAGACTAGAGAACACTGACATTAAAACAGACTACACATATGGATTGTCACCAGCCCTCTTCAGAAAAACTACAGTTGGAAAATTGATTATACCAGCCTAAAATTGGTCATTTCACTAGTCTTAGGTAAGTAAATCTTACAGTAGACAATACAGTTAGCCCACAGGTTGTATCCTGGGGACAACAGAATATACGTAAAACATGAAGCCTAATGGGTTTGAACCCATTCCAGTACAGAGAGAAGAGAAAGAAGAGAAGAGAGAGTGACAGGATGACTGGGGGAAATGATGGATTGGTGTCTTATTCAAAGCCTCCAATTCATTGCATTGGACAAGATTGCTTTGGTTTGCTAGACTCCAGGTGCAGCCAGACTTCTGTTTTTGTCTGTGCAACAGAGAGTGAGTCAGGCAGGCTGGAAGTCAAAAAGCCTGCTTCCATACAACACAGTGTCTACGTCAAATGGCACCTTATTCCCGTTACAGTGAAGGGGCTTGTGTTCTCCCCTCTTGTGGCTTTGAGTCAGTGACTCTTGTCACAGAGTGAAATGTAAATGTTAACTGGAGACTAAATCCAGCTGGGAGAGGCTGGTCTTTTGTCCCAGCGAAATAACGAGACATTGAAAACAGAATCTGTGGGTTTGAGTTAAAAAAACGTTGAAGCACCAAGTTCAAGTACTTAGAAACAGAGACATTGCTTTGAATAAAAGCATCTGCAGATTGCTGAGAAACATGAAGCTTCTACCGAATCAAATCAGATGTGAAAAACGGAGATGAAGTGATTGATCTTAGCCTTCCAGGACCATATGGTAGGGTGGGCTGTCCCTAATGAACCACATATTGCCTGGCTGGCACTTAGCACTACAGTCTGGTTCAACCATCAGGTCTGGTCCTGGCTCTGTGGTCCTGATCCAACCATCAGGTTACAGTCCAGAGCCCACTGTGACACTATACCTAACTGCATTACATCCGTGGCTTTGGGGGAAACACTAATACTGAGGAACACACTTTGAAATATCAATATCTGATGAATGAATCTCAACGGTATAGTTCTCCCTTAGAATGTCCGACAGATGGTGTGTTTTTATGTTGGCAGGCATGGAGGTCACTGAGACTATCATCTCCTCTCCTCTCTACTCCTCTCTTCTCTTCTCCTCTCCCTTCTCCTCTCCTCTCCTTTCCTCCTCTCCTGTTTCCTCCTCTCTTCTCCTCTCGTCTCCTCCTTTTCTCTCTTCCAAGTCAGTGGAATGAGTGACATTTCTAATCATCCTGAACCAAAAACACTCATTGGAAAATCCTCTGTGCAACGAAGCAGATAGATTTAAGGCTAGCTATTACGTTTCCTATTCAACATCACTGCGAGCTTTGTCTATCAAACCACACCAATCAGAGCCTAGGGATGAGACATGGCAGGCCAGACAGTATCAGTGATGTCTTTTCAAGGCCAGGTCGAGTGAGAGGGCCTGTGAGTTCACTCCGACGGACGGGTGCCAAAGCACGGTTCAGACAGGAACCCTTTCTGGCTGCAGAGGAAACTGATTAACGCACAAGTTTGTCTCTCAGCTCAGCGCCAATCCAACAGACAAAATGCCCCCCAAAATAATAATATATCTTGCAGCAATCAGTGGTCTTCTCAGGTTGCCATCGGGTTGCTGAGGGGGGCCCTTGCGATGACAGACAGACCATTCTCTCCCTGACTATGCAGGGTGGTGGGTTAAACCCCCGGGGTGGTGATGGGTCTAGCCTGGCCTCACACCCAGCTAATGAGGTCTGAAGGGTGATCAGATAAAGGTTGGGATGGAGGGAGAGATGGAGGGACGGAGGGAGGGAGGCAGGAGGTGAAAAAGACAAGGAGGGAAGGAGGCAGGCTATGGAGAGAATGAGGATGGAGAGAGTGGTGGGGTGGCAGGAGGGGTGGAGGAAGGGATGGAGTGAAACAGGAGGAGAAACAGACGAGGAAGCCCCCTGCCTGTGTCACCTCCGCCAACTGTGCCAGCGGCCGGCGCTCGTTGGGCCTCATTTCCCCTCGCGCTGCCAGGGGAACCCCTCTCATCTTACCGCTGGAGCAATACCAACCCTCCAAAAACACACAGACAGAGGGACGATTATTACCCCCACATAGAGAGAGAAAAAGAGAAACAGATAGAGGAGAGAGAGAGAGAGAGAAAGAGAGAGAGCGAGAGAGAGAGAGAGAGTTTATTTCATTTTTGTTTATTATCTATTTAACTTGCTTTGGCAATGTACACATATGTTTCCCATGCCAATAAAGCCCCTTAAATTGAAATTGAATTGAGAGTGAGGAGAGAGGAGAGAAAGAGGAGAGAGAGAGAAGGAGAGAAAAGCAAGAGAGAGAGAGGAGAGAGAGGAGAGAGAGGAGAGAGAGAAGGATAGAGAGAGAAGGAGAGGGGGGGGTGTGAGAGAGAGGGGGGGGGGAGAGAGAGAGAGAGAGAGAGAGAGAGAGAGAGAGAGAGAGAGAGAGAGAGAGGAGAGAGAATGATTTTGTGTCAAGAAGGGTAGCGAGGAAGCCACTTCTCTCCAGGAAAAACATCAGGGACAGACTGATATTCTGCAAAAGGTACAGGGATTGGACTGCTGAGGACTGGGGTAAAGTCATTTTCTCTGATGAATCCCCATTCCGATTGTTTGGGGCATCCGGAAAAAACCTTGTCCGGAGAAGACAAGGTGAGCGCTAACATCAGTCCTGTGTCATGCCAACAGTAAAGCATCCTGAGACGATTCATGTGTGGGGTTGCTTCTCAACCATGGGAGTGGGCTCACTCACAATTCTGCCTAAGAACACAGCCATGAATAAAGAATGGTACCAACACATCCTCCGAGAGCAACTTCTCCCAACCATCCAAGAACAGTTTGGTGACGAACAATGCCTTTTTCAGCATGATGGTGCACCTTGCCATAAGGCAAAAGTGATAACTAAGTGGCCTCGGGGAACAAAACATCGACATTTTGGGTCCAAGGCCAGGAACTCACCAGACCATAATCCCGTCGAGAACTTGTGGTCAATCCTCAAGAGGCGGGTGGACAAACAAAAACCCACAAATTCTGACAAACTCCAAGCATTGATTATGCAAGAATGGGTTGCCATCAGTCAGGATGTGGCCCAGAAGTTAATTGACAGCATGCCAGGGTCTTGAAAAAGAAGGGTCAACACTGCAAATATTGACTCTTTGCATAAACTCAATGTAATTGTCAATAAAAGCCTTTGACACTTATGGAATGCTTGTAATATACTTCAGTATACCATAGTAACATCTGACATTGTGTCATTCAACTTTTGACCACGACTGTAGAGTACTGCACACACTACAATTACTTAGGATTAAAAATAAGCTCAACTGAATACCTTAATGATGTAGTGAATGAACTGAAAGAGAAAGCACGCAGGGCATTCTACGCCATTAAAAACAAATTCAAAATGAAATACGTATTACGAATTGAATGTGTCATTAAACCAATTGCACTTTATGGCAGCGAGGTCTGGGGTCCACTTGCAAAACAAGATTTCACCAAATGGGATAAACACCCCATTGAAACCCTGCATGCAGAGTTCTGTAAGATTCTCCTACATGTCCATAGGAAAACTACAAACAATGCACGCAGGGCAGAATTAGGCCAATATCCACTAATAATAAAAACACAAAAAATAGTAGTTACGTTTTGGAAACATCTAAAATACAGTGACCCCCTCTCATATCATTACCAAGCCCTGCAATGCCAAGAGCTGATCAAAGAAAAGAGTCCCCTCATCCAGCTGGTCCAGGGGCTGAGTTCACAAACCTGTTCTACTAACACACTGAAGCATCAGGACCAGAACATCCAATCAATCAGAATAAACCAAATTACAACACAGTCAAAACAAAACTACATTGCTTATTGGGAAACACAAGCACAAGCACAAAGTAAAATGCAGTGCTATCTGGCCCTAAATCGACAGTACACCGTGGCTAACTATTTGACCATGGTTACTGATCAAAACCTTAGAAAAACCTTGACAAAGTACAGGCTCAGTGAGCACAGCCTTGCCATTGAGAAGGGTATACACAGGAAACCCTGGCTCCCTGTAGAGGAAAGGCTGTGCAACCACTGCACCACAGCAGAACCTGAGACAGAGCTGCATTTCCTGACAAAATGTTAAAAATATAAAACAATTAGAGAGTGTCATTCCCCAAATTTGAAACTGTTTATCAAGGTTTCAAAGACCTCTCTGATGAGAATAGGCTACCTGTCCTGTTGGGGGAGGACACATAGAGCTGTGGGTTGGCAGCGCACTACATTGCTGCCTGCCATAAGATAAGGGACAGTGTCTGACAGACCAACCAACCTGCACATGTCCTCTATATTCTTATTGTTCAATGGTTATTTTAACCCTTGGTTATTGTTGTTACTGTTGTCCCATTGACAATATTGATTATTATTATTTTAATTATGTTAATAGTGTAAATATACAAAGTAAGCTTTGGCAATATGTACATTGTTACGTCATGCCAATAAAGCAAATTGAATTGAATTGAGAGAGTGAGAGAGAAAGGGAGAGAGAGAGAGAGAGAGAGAGAAAGAGAGAGAGAGAGAGAGAGAGAGAGAGAGAGAGAGAGAGCAAGAGAGAGAGACAGAGAGAGAGAGAGAGAGAGAGAGAGAGAGAGAGAGAGAGAGAGAGGAGAGAGAGAGAGAGAGAGAGAGAGAGAGAGAGAGAGAGAGAGAGAGAGAGAGAGAGAGAGAGAGAGAGAGAGAGAGAGAGAGAGAGATCCAACAGAAAGGCACTGTGCTTCTTGTGAAGTACAGGTTATTTACCAACAGAATCAGTCATAAATAAACATGATGAAAGAAAAGATGCATCAAATAAAGCAGTTCTCTGTCAAACACAAACTACATAACAGTGGACTCCTTTCAGAGCTCAATGAATTTGAGTTAAACAGAAATGGCACCCTATATAGAGTGGGGAAAAAAAGTATTTAGTCAGCCACCAATTGGGCAAGTTCTCCCACTTAAAAAGATGAGAGAGGCCTGTAATTTTCATCATAGGTACACGTCAACTATGACAGACAAAATGAGAAAATGTTTTCCAGAAAATCACATTGTAGGATTTTTAATGAATTTATTTGCAAATTATGGTGGAAAATAAGTATTTGGTCAATAACAAAAGTTTCTCAATACTTTGTTATATACCATTTACTGGCAATGACACAGGTCAAATGTTTTCTGTAAGTCTTCACAAGGTTTTCACACACTGTTGCTGGTATTTTGGTCCATTCCTCCATGCAGATCTCCTCTAGAGCAGTGATGTTTTGGGGCTGTCGCTGGGCAACACGGACTTTCAACTCCCTCCAAAGATTTTCTATGGGGTTGAGATCTGGAGACTGGCTAGGCCACTCCAGGACCTTGAAATGCTTCTTACGAAGCCACTCCTTCGTTGCCCGGGCGGTGTGTTTGGGATCATTGTCATGCTGAAAGACCCAGCCACGTTTCATCTTCAATGCCCTTGCTGATGGAAGGAGGTTTTCACTCAAAATCTCACGAGACATGGCCCCATTCATTCTTTCATTTACACGGATCAGTCGTCCTGGTCCCTTTGCAGAAAAACATCCCCAAAGCATGATGTTTCCACCCCCATGCTTCACAGTAAGTATGGTGTTCTTTGGATGCAACTCAGCATTCTTTGTCCTCCAAACATGACGAGTTGAGTTTTTAACAAAAAGTTCTATTTTGGTTTCATCTGACCATATGACATTCTCCCAATCCTCTTCTGGATCATCCAAATGCACTCTAGCAAACTTCAGACGGGCCTGGACATGTACTGGCTTAAGCAGGGGGACACGTCTCGCACTGCAGGATTTGAGTCCCTGGCGGCGTAGTGTGTTACTGATGGTAGGCTTTGTTACTTTGGTCCCAGCTCTCTGCAGGTCATTCACTAGGTCCCCCGTGTGGTTCTGGGATTTTTGCTCACCGTTCTTGTGATCATTTTGACCCCACGGGGTGAGATCTTGCGTGGAGTCCCAGATCGAGGGAGATTATCAGTGGTCTTGTATGTCTTCCATTTCCT
>NC_140013.1:19609362-19995086 GCF_964263955.1 Coregonus lavaretus
GCATTTCCTATCCAGAGAGCCAAGCGGTATACATCCTACCCAGAGGGCTGTGCATTCTACAGACAGGTAGTGGAAGTTTGCTTGGTGAGGTGGGGGGTGTGTGTGAGGGGGAGTTGGGTGATGGGGTAGGTGTAGGGGGATGAGATTTATAACCCAAGCTGTTTGTTAGAGACTGAGGCTACGTCCCAAATAGCACCCTATCATCTACATAGTGTACTACTTTTGACCAGGGCCTATAGGTTAGTACACTATGTAGGGTTGGGATGCAGTCTGAGAGAAGCACTAGACAGCAGGAGACAGTCTGCTCAACAACACGTAAAGGAAAATATGATGGAATAACATAGAAGTGCTTGACATCGTAAATATTCTTAACCATAACCAATACCAGTACATTATTTCTCTGTACTCATCCTTGCTGCCAATAGATTTATAATTGAGAGACAGACCTCCCATACAACCACTGCCTCTGTCTCAGCTTTTAGTGAGGCATCCCCAGTGCTTGACTTGGACTGAAACAGGTGCCGGTACTCATGTTGGGTGCCGGTACTCATGTTGGGTGCCGGTACTCATGTTGGGTGCCGGTACTGTTTATCTTTAGGTGCAGGACCTCAATACTTTTGAGCTAAAATTCTATAAGAGGAACAGGAGCTCAAGCAGTAGAAAATGTGAGGTGCCGGTACTCAGCTGCTGTGAGCTCCTGCTCAAGTCAAGCACTGGGCCTCCCTCTATCCCCCCTCTCTCCCTCTAGTTCCCTCTCTCCCACACTTCCCTGCCTCCAGTCACTGGGCCAAGGTCCCGTCAGCACAGCCCTGTGTCAGCCCAGCGGAGAGCTTCCAAACCCTGGCCATCTCAACCCCATCCCCAACCCCTCTCTCTTTAAACCAACCCCAACTCATCTAAACCATGGCCGTCTCAGCCCCAGCCCCATCTCAGGCACACAGATGCTTGTGAAACAGGAATTAAATGAAACTCTAACTGTAATACTGGTTTCTAGAAACAGTTCACTAGTTTACTCCAATTAGGGGAGGGGTGGGGGGATTGGAAAGTAATACAGGGAAATATGTTTTAAAAAAGGATATGTATATACAGTTGAAGTCGGAAGTTTAATAATAATAATAACAATATGCCATTTAGCAGACGCTTTTATCCAAAGCGACTTACAGTCATGCGTGCATACATTTTTGTGCATGGGTGGTCCCGGGGATCGAACCCACTACCTTGGCGTTACAAGCGCCGTGCTCTACCAGCTGAGCTACAGAGGACCACTTCCAGAAAAAGTTTACATACACTTAGGTTGGAGTCATTAAAACTCATTTTTCAACCACTCTACAAATTTCTTGTTAACAAACTATAGTTGTTTACAGACAGATTATTTCACTTATAGTTCTCTGTATCACAATTCCAGTGGGTCTACAGTGTTTACATACACTAAGTTGACTGTGCTTTAAATAGCTTGGAAAATTCCAGAAAATGATGTCATGGCTTTAGAAGCTTCTGATAGGCTAATTGACATCATTTGAGTCAATTGGAGGTGTACCTGTGGATGTATTTCAAGGCCTACCTCCAAACTCAGTGCCTCTTTGCTTGACATCATGGGAAAATCAAAATAAATCATCCAAGACCTCAGAAGAAAATGTGTAGACCTCCACAAGTCTGGTTCATCCTTGGGAGCAATTTCCAAACGCCTGAAGGTACCACGTTCATCTGTACAAACAATAGTGCGCAAGTATAAACACCATGAGACCACGCAGCCGTCATACCACTCAAGAAGGAGACGCGTTGTGTCTCCTAGAGATGAATGTACTTTGGTGCGAAAAGTGCAAATCAATCCCAGAACAACAGCAAAGGACCTTGTGAAGATGCTGGAGGAAACAGGTACAAAAGTATGTATATCCACAGTAAAATGAGTCCTATATCGACATAACCTGAAAGGCCGCTCAGCAAGGAAGAAGCCACTGCTCCAAAACAGCCATAAAAAAGCCAGACTACGGTTTGCAACTGCACATGGGGACAAAGATCGTACTTTTTGGAGAAATGTCCTCTGGTCTGATGAAACAAAAATAGAACTATTTTGGCCATAATGACCATCGTTATGTTTGGAGGATAAAGGGGTAGGCTTGCAAGCCAAAGAACACCATCCCAACCGTGAAGCATGGGGGTGGCAGCATCATGCTGTAGGGGTGCTTTGCTGCAGGAGGGACTGGTGCACTTCACAAAATAGATGGCATCATGAGGAAGGAAATGTATGTGGATATATTGAAGCAACATCTCAAGACATCAGTCAGGAAGTTAAAGCTTGGTCGCAAATGGGTCTTCCAAATGGACAAAATGGCTTAAGGACAACAAAGTCAAGGTATTGGAGTGGCCATCACAAAGCCCTGACCTCAATCCTATAGAAAATGTGTGGACAGAACTGAAAAAGTGCGTGCGAGCAAGGAGGCCTACAAACCTGACTCAGTTACACCAGCTCCGTCAAGAGGAATGGGCCAAAATTCACCCAACTTATTGTGGGAAGCTTGTGGAAGGCTACACGAAACGTTTGACCTAAGTTAAACAATTTAAAGGCAATGCTACCAAATACTAATTGAGTGTATGTAAACTTCTGACCCACTGGGAATGTGATGAAAGAAATAAAAGCTGAAATAAATCATTCTCTCTGCTATTATTCTGACATTTCACATTCTTAAAATAAAGTGGTGATCCTAACTGACATAAAACAGGGAATTTTTACTAGGATTAAATGTCAGAAATTGTGAAAAACTGAGTTTAAATGTATTTGGCTAAGGTGTATGTAAACTTCCGACTTCAACTGTATGTGTGTCTGATTGCTGCAGCAGCAGCTTTGAAGTCTGGAAGAAACAGCCACTGATAAAAAGCAAAAAAAATAAAGAATCTTATAACAGATGCAACAACAACCTGAGAAAACGATACCTGTTAATGAGGCGTAAATACGTTTTTGACCCCGCAGCGGGATCTGGCCTGGAGGCCCTGTAGTGAATTTGGTGGGCCTGTGGTTTGTCAATGGTTTGTTTCTTTTTTTGTCTACCATGCCCATTTTTTTAAAGGTGTCTTTTGTTGAGGTGTGACATGTGAAATGTATTTTTCTCAGATAAAGCCCTACCATGTCCTCCTGCAGCTGAATTAGGTGAATAAAGTGAAAACCTCTTTTGTCTTCAGCTGTCAGAGGGGCTTTGCACTGTCTCAGTTACCTTGGAAACCTTGGAGAGGTGAAGGAGAGGACAGCCAGAAGAGAAGAGATCCTCCAGCTCTGCAGACATCAGGTAAACTCCTCACTTAGTATGTTTCCCAAATGGCACCCTATTACCTATGTAGGGCACTATATGTAGTGCACTATAAATAGGGAATAGGGTACCATTTGGGACACATCCTTAGCCTCTCTCCAACCTAAACCCCCTCACTTCACTTTATCCACTCTAAACTCTCTTATCCTCTACAATCCAATCTAAACAGCTTGAACGTTAAAATAACACTTAATGCCTGACAATACAGCAGCAAAATCCACCAAACCATTTTCTATCTGTGTAATATTTACCCTCTAGGTACTGGTCTCTCTATATCCCTTCAAAATGAGTTTAGAATTTCAGACCCCTCTCAACCCTCAAGGGTAGTTCTCTTTCCAATGTAGTCTTCATTTGGCATTTGGTATTTCCTAGTTCGTATACGAAAATACTAGCAGCTTGCATATGTACAAGTTACAGATATCGGACTTCAAATGATCAAAATGCAGGAGATAAGTCTTTCAAGACTTGTAGTAGTCGCAACTAAAAAATGTGAAACTTTCGAATGCGAGAAGAACAGACTAGAAGAACAGAATAGACAATGTCTTACCTGTAGGATGCAGGACCCAGCGGCCGTGTTCTCCTTGATGGATACGTTGTAGAAGTTGCTACCAAACACAGGTTCGTTGTCGTTAATATCCTGCAGTACCACATGGACCAGAGCTGTGGAGGACAGGGAAGGCCTCCCTCCGTCTGTAGCCACCACTGTCACACTCGGCCTGGGCTGCGACTCGTAATCCAGCTGGGAGAGTGTGGTGATGATCCCTGTTACTGGGTCAATGGTGAACCACTGGGCCTGGTTCTCATCCTGGCCAGCCTGGCCATCCTGGAGGAGGCTGTATGTGATGTCTCCATTGGGCCCCTGGTCTTTGTCTCTAGCCGTGACCTGCAATACGAAGCTCCCTGGGAACACCACTTCAGGTATGACCTGTCTGTACTCCTGCTGATCAAACAGAGGAGGGTTGTCGTTGACGTCAGTGACTTGTATCGTAAAGGAGGACTCAGCCCTGAGAGGAGGAGTGCCTGCGTCTGTAGCCATCACCCTGAGTTCGTATGTGTCCCTCTCCTCTCGGTCCAGGATCTGGTCCACACACATCAGGTAGATGATGTTGTCCTTGGTGGTCAGGGCAAACTTCCCGTCCCCTCCTTCCAAGGAGACGTTGACATTGGCGTATTCTCCGTAGTCCGGGTCAGTGACGGAGATGCGGGCGACGTACTGGCCGGGCTGGGCGCCCTCGGAGATCCGTGGGGAGCCGTCTTCGCTGAGGAAGATGATGGTCATGGTGGGCTGGTTGTCATTGTAGTCCCGGACGTGGATTGTGACGAAGGCATTGGTAACCTCGGGCTGTGTGGCGTTATCCCTCGCCTGGACCACCAGCTCGTGGACCCTCCGCATCTCAAAGTCCAGCGGCTTGTTGAGTGTGATGACACCCGTACGTGAGTCGATGACGAAGTAGCGCTCCGGGTCGCTCTGCCTGCGGTTGATCTCGTAGAGAACCAGGCCGTTGTCTCCCTGGTCGGCGTCAGAGGCAAAGACTTGGAGGATGTTGCTACCCGGCTGCAGATTCTCTGAGATAATGGCGTGGTAGCGACTCTGGTTGAAGACTGGAGCGTTGTCGTTGATATCCTGAACCGTCACATCTAGCACCATCTGACCAGTCCTCTTAGGGGAGCCTCCATCGAACGCCTCCAGGGATAACGTATAAGACGGTCTGGTCTCACTGTCCAGAAGAGTGTTGACCACCAGGTCCAGATAGAGAACCTGGTTGGATCCTCTCCGGGTCTCCAGGAGGAAAGCCTGGCCGGGGTTCCCGTCTTTGATGAGGTATCCCTGGGTAGTCAGTTGGCCCATGTCCCCATCCACCGCCGGCTCTAGGGGGAACCTGGTTCCCACTGCTGTCATCTCCGGGATCTTGAACGCCGCTCTCCTCCGGGGGAACGTGGGAGCGTGGTCATTGATGTCATTCACCATGATGGTCACTTCGATGGTCACGCCTGTCATAGTCACTGCAATGAAGTTGTACCGGTCCCTCAGCTCATGGTCCAACACCTTGGCTGTCTTGATGATGCCCGTGCTCTCGTCTATGTCCAGGTCACTCCCCACCCCGGTGCCCTCGTGGTCTGATATGAAGTAAAGACTTGCGGTGACGCCAGGAGGTAACCCAGCGCTGATGTCCCCTACGATGGTCCCGGCAGGCTGTTCCTCGTCCAGCTGGAGCTCCAGGTTCCCCAGGACAGTGGAGGAGTGGATGGTGATCAGCCCCAAGAGTATGTAGGCCAGCAGCAGGACCTCTCGGCTCGACCGGCCCTCACCCTGCAGCGACCTCGACACAGACCGCCCCAAACCCTTGGCCTCGGTCTTCATTCTGACGGCTTCTTCCTAAACCTGAGATGGACACAGAGAGATGGGAAATATGTTAGAGTGTGCTGTACTGATCGTTACTTTCTGACAATGTGTGCGTCCCATTTGGCACCATATTCCCTACATAGTCCACTTCTTTTGACCAGTCATTTGCCATTTGGGAGTCAGCCCAAGAAAACCTCTAGGCTGTTTGTCCTGGTCAGGTCATGTAGTCAGGAAACATTCCTGGCTCTTCTTATAACCTGATCCAGCAACAAAAGCTGAGTGCTTTTTATTGGCATAAAAAAAGAGAGGGGACAGGCTTTTTCTGTCTATTTGGTGAGCTGTGTAAAAATGAAGGAAAATGCCAGTTTTTCCATATGCTCTACAGGCTGTGGTCCCAATCACAGTGCATATAATAGATCCCTTGCATCACGTCATTTTCATCCCCTCCCTCCACTCACCTAATAAGTCAACACCTTGTTCCGTTGGCATAACAGAGAACCCTCCCTTTACTAGAGAACTGTCCAGACCACAGACCAGACCACAGACTAGACCACCTGGGTTGAAATCTTTCAAATACTTTGAATATTTGCTTTGGCCTGCCTTGAATGGCAGGTGGGCATGATTTGCAGTTCTGGTACAATTATTTTGGTCCAGTAAGCCAGGCAAGCTCAATCAAGTAAAGATAACGTATTTGAAATGATTTTGAATAGTATTTGAACCCAGATCTCCCGCAGGCGTACGTTAGAACCACAAAGGGAGATGCTTTATGGTCTCAACATTCAGTTCTAATCAGAGAGAGAGAGAGACAGGTCCAAATGCATCCAGGCTCTCTGTTCTGTAACACTACCCTCTGGAGCTACTCTTTGTGTTGGTTTGTGTGTGTGTGTGTGTGTGTGTGTGTGTGTGTGTGTGTGTGTGTGTGTGTGTGTGTGTGTGTGTGCGCGTGTGTGTGCATCATCTGTGTTTAGCCAGTTTGCTTAAGCACATGCACATCTAGGACCAGGGTATGTGTTTGCATGTATGAAACCAGTTCTGGGGAAAGCAGTCTGCTGGATTTACAAGAATGTTGACGAGTACTCACAGAGAGACTGGGTGTGAGCTCTTATAGAGGGACCGTGTTTGAAAGGCTCTTTACAATATTGAGTGGTCCCTGAGCCCATATTTCTATTGGGATGTTAACTTGAGGAATGTCCTCCGCAGCTCAATGTGTGGAGAGTACACCAGGGCCCAGAAAAGTAAAGCTGTGTTTTAGCGTCAGAGAGAAAACACTCTACTTTATCCACTTGTTTTGAGAGGCGTAGAACTCCCCTGTCTTTATGGAGATTGGAAGCTGAGTGGAGACAGGTGGTGTTTTGAAAGCATAAAACTCCTGCCATTTCCCTGTGATATATGCCCTTAAAACGGTTCATGAAACTTCTGAAATGTCGGTCAGCCGCCTTTCATAAATTACACCTTGGCAAATCAGGTAATTATGTCAGAAGTGAAAGTGTCTTCTTGGCTCCTGTAACCTATATTTCATTACGCACAAGTGATTCTGAATCCATAAATTTGGCGGATATTGAGAACAGATTTCTGCTATTGCCTTAGTCTCTGTGATGGGTCTAACCTTTTTACAAGACTCAATGGTTAACTCCATGGTGGCTCTGTATGGAATAAAAACAAAGAATACTTTAAAGAAATATTGTTAAATAAAGTGCATGGAAGGTAAAAAGGGGCCAAATCTCTGTTTTCTGAGCTGAGCATTTCTTGACATAAAAGTTGGAAAAGTGGAAGTTAGAAATTGTGGAAAGTCGTCAGATATATTTTAATGTATACATAACAGAGGTCTGTCTAAGGGCCAGAAATAACTTTTGATAGTACAGTGAACTGTTCAGGGGGACATCCTTAACAATAGGTCCTGATTATCTCTGTAGCTCTCCGATTCTTTAAGACATAACAGCCAAGAGAGCACTACATTTGAACAACCACAAAGTGTAGGAGTGAGAATGAGGATGATATGGATTGCCACACAAAAATATGATTTCTAAAACACTGAAGAAGAGATACTGTGTAATGGAGCAATTACACCGGCTATGTCCCAAATGGCACATATTGTACTACTTTTGACCAGAGCCCTATGGGCCCATATAGGGAATAGGGTGCCATTTGGGACGACAATACTGTTTCACATTATAGATAACACAGTTTTGGCAGGAAATCTCCCAACTGTTGATGACTTGTAATTTGTTGTGAGACACAATGAAGCAATGTGGGTTGTCTGACTGAGCTGACTGTCACCGTCTGCAGAATAGTCCAAACCACTAAATGTGTCTCTGGAAAACAAGTAATTATTGTCTGCCTCTCATAACAAGAGGAGACTCGTTTTATATTTCCAGTTGTCAGTGGTTCTGTTTAACTAAATCGAATTCATAACTAATTTATTTTGTCCTGCAAAAATAAAATAAACGTCAATGTTCTCCGGGAAAACTCTGAACATGAAAACAGGAGTTTTATTAGATGTTGAGGAATTATGTTTTTACTGTAAGAGAATATTACTGGAGGCCTACCAGACTCCCCCTAGTGGCAGTACTGTAACATTCAGGTAAATATCCTCACTTCAGACTGTATAGTACTACGTGTGTGTGTGTCTGTGAGAGACTACTAGGAGTATGTGAGCATGTATTTTGGAACATGGATTTGTGCATGCATGTATTGTGTGTGTGCATGCATGCATGTGTGCATGCGTGTCTTTGCACACATGTGCGTGTGAGTAGCCTATGTGTGTGTCGCAGGACACAGTGGGGTGTGTGTGTTGTGTGTGTGTATGTCTCTGTGTGTGTACGTGCGTGCGTGCGTACGTGTGTCTGGCCCGTGGTGGTGACAGTGCGACAGAGTGAGCGAGGGAACAGAGCAGAGCGGAAGAGAGGAGAACAGGAGGAGCGGAGAGCGAAGGAGGAGAGCAGTAGGGCTCCTTGCAGTCTGCCCTCTTCCCTCCTCTCTTCTCCACTCATCTCCTCCCTCTTTCCCCTCTCACCTCTCTTGGCTTGGCTCTAATCATGGGTGCTGGAAGCTTGCCTCCACTAGATGGGATTCCAAGGCTAATTTCAGTCAGTCATGATTGTGAGCCGTCACACAAAAACACAGTACACACTAAAGATGGAGGAAAAACAACGGTATTGGAATGAAATAAAAACAGAACTAATTCTAGTTCTGTGGTGAAAACCTACAGTCAGGGCATTCTTAAGTGACAGCTTTTGTGTGTAGACAGCAGAGTTATGAAGTTGTATCCTACTATTTATTTCACTCTTTCTGAGGCTAAGATATTGAATTTGACATGCTGTACCCTTTGCTTTACATTTCTTTATCTCTGCATGGCTTGTAAGTTAATCTAGTTGAGTGCCTACTAAGACAGTGAAGCCGTTTACAACATGGATCTGTTCACTGTATCTATTGCGTATGTTCCGTCCCAAATGGCACCCTATTCCCTACATAGTGCACTACGTTTGACCAGAGACCTAATCTCAATGGTTTATACTGTAGAGCTGAAGCTCAACAATGGGGCACAGCGACGTTAGTTGGCCAGGATTTTAAAAGCTTTCACTACTAATTCTCCACTAATAGCAGAGTCTGGGGTAGCTCCATATATTAGGTACAATTCAAGTCCACAGAGATTTCCATTGCGCTGCCAACAAGCAATAATGATTTATTTTATAGCAATGCTGAGGCAGGACTTCTAGGTGTTTTTTCAAAGGCACAAAGGATGACTTTTCAAGGAGGCAGGAATCTTTGTTTGAATGCCACAGTAGAAATAATGCAGGCTCTGGTCTTGTCGTGTGTGTTGCGGCTAGAGGACATTTTACATTTTAGTCATTTAGCAGACGCTCTTATCCAGAGCGACTTAAAGTTAGTGAGTACATACATTTTCATACTGGCCCCCCGTGGGAAACAAACCCACAACCCTGGCGTTGCAAGCGCCATGCTCTATCAACTCCGCTGCAGCCTAATATATCTAACAGATCCAGCCACCAGACTGGGTTCTACAGCTCTACTATATATATATATATATATTTTTTTTTTTGTCATTTAGCAGACGCTCTTATCCAGAGCGACTTACAGTTAGTGAGTGCATACATTTTTCATACTGGCCCCCCGTGGGAATCGAACCCACAACCCTGGCGTTGCAAGCGCCATGCTCTATCAACTGAGCTACAGGAGGCCTTTGGCCTATATGATGCCAGATCAAGCCCAACATAAAGTCACAAACGACACACTAACTCAGTATAGTACTATGGCTTTATAGCTCTAACAATGTTCCTTATTCTTGTACTAAATGCTCTATTAAATATATAACGGTATGTGGAAAACACTTATGGTTTCCCCCACTGACTGACTGGCAGGGATAAGGGGTTTGGGTTCTACTAGCTGCTAGCTAGACAAACAGAGAGCTACCTAGCTGATCAAAGATGTTTCTCCCTCCCTGTAGTCTGGAGAGCAGAGGGAGAGAGCAGAGGGAGAGAGAAGAGGGAGAGATCAGAGGGAGAGAGCAGAGGGAGAGAGCATAGGGAGAGAGCAGAGGGAGAGAGCATAGGGAGAGAGCAGAGGGAGCGAGCAGAGGGAGAGAGAAGAGGGAGAGAGAAGAGGGAGAGATCAGAGGGAGAGAGCAGAGGGAGAGAGCATAGGGAGAGAGCAGAGGGAGAGAGCATAGGGAGAGAGCAGAGGGAGAGAGCAGAGGGAGAGAGCAGAGGGAGAGAGCAGAGGGAGCGAGCAGAGGGAGAACCCATTGCCCTTTATGGTTGTGAGGTCTGTGGTCCGCTCACCAACCAAGAATTCACAAAATGGGACAAACACCAAATTGACACTCTGCATGCAGAATTCTGCAAAAATATCCTCAGTGTACAACGAAAAACACCAAATAATGCATGCAGAGCAGAATTAGGCCGATACCCGCTAATTATCAAAATCCAGAAAAGAGCCATTAAATTCTATAACCACTTAAAAGGAAGCGATTACCAAACCTTCCATAACAAAGCCATCACCTACAGAGATATGAACTTGGAGAAGAGTCCCCTAAGTAAGCTGGTCCTGGGGCTCTGTTCACAAACACAAACAGACCCCACAGAGCCCCAGGACAACAACAACAACACAATTAGACCCAACCAAATCATGAGAAAACAAAAAGATAATTACTTGACACATTGGAAAGAATTAACCACTGTGACTGACCCAAACTTAAGGAAAGCTTTGACTATGTACAGACTCAGTGAGCATAGCCTTGCTATTGAGAAAGGCTGCTGTAGGCAGACTTGGTTCTCAAGAGAAGACAGGCTATGTGCACACTGCCCACAAAATGAGGTGGAAACTGAGCTGCACTTCTTAACCTCCTGCCAAATGTATGACCATATTAGAGACACATATTTCCCTCAGATTACAGAGATCCACAAAGAATTTGAAAACAAACCCAATTTTGATCAACTCCCTTATCTACTGGGTGAAAAACCACAGTGTGCCATCACAGCTGCAAGATTTGTGACCTGTTGCCACAGGAAAAGGGCAACCATCATTGTAAATACAACCCATATTTATGTTTATTTATTTTCCCATTTGTACTTTAACTATTTGCACATTGTTACAACACTGTATATAGACATAATATGACATTTTAAATGTCTATTCTTTTGGAACTTCTGAGTGTAATGTTTAGTGTTAATATGTATTGTTTATTTCACTTTTGTTTACTATCTACTTCACTTGCTTTGTCAATGTTAACATACGTTTCCCATGCCAATAAAGTCCTTAAATTGAATTGAATTGAATTGAATTGAGAGCAGAGAGAGAGCAGAGGGAGAGAGCAGAGGGAGAGATCAGAGAGGGAACAGCGTAGCTGTGCTGCTGTCAGGGGCTTTGAAACACGCCAAAGGGGAATCCAGAATACAGGCCAGCTAGGAGCCAGCTAGGAGCCAGCTAGGAGCCAGTTAGGAGCCAGCTAGGAGCCAGCTAGTAGCCAGCTAGGAGCCAGCTAGGAGCCAGTTAGGAGCCAGCTAGGAGCCAGCTAGGAGCCAGCTAGGAGCCAGCTAGGAGCCTTAGGGGAGAGAAGAAATACAGACCTGAGCCTTAGGGAAAGAGAAGTCTGTCTGGCAACACAGGACTTCAGAGTACAGTAATAAAGATGTTGATGGTCTAATACAGAGGTTGGCAAGCAAAGCGCACAAAGAGACAGAGTTAAAAGTGGCCCCCTTTCATCTTTATCACTAAGGTTCTGACCCAAATAGCACCCTATTCCCTATATAGTGCACAGGCCCTGGTCAAAAGTAGTGCACTATGTAGGAAATAGGGTGCCATTTGGGACATATCCTTAATACCTTACATATATGTCCATTCAAACCCACCAATTTAACAAAACACTGACTCAATACTCATATCATGTCTAATAGCATTAGTGTGTGTGTGTGAACTTTTCCCTAAAACCCTACTAATGTTGATACTTCATGTACTGTGTTTAAGTTTGTTTACAGTTCTACATGGTCAGGCTTGTTTTAACCCAGGTCCCTTTAACTCCCCTCAACTGAGCCAAGCGTGTCAGCAGGTCGTGGCTGCTTATTAGCACCATATTCCCTATACTCTGCACTACTTTTGACCAGACCTATTCCCAATTTAGTGCATAGGGCTCTGGTCAAAAGTAGTGTACTATGTAGGGTTTCATTTGGAATGCAACCTGTTTTTCTCTCTCTAACAGAGCTTTACTTTTCTGGTTCCTGGTTTGCTATGGTCTCTGTGTCTTAGTAGGCATATATGCTAAACAGAACCACTCTCTGAGTTCACTGGAGGGATTTACTCTGGAAGAATTAGGCCTACTCTAGTCAAATCACCGACAAAATCCCTAGCAGAGAGTAGTTGGAGGCCACATCAAGCACCATGCAGAAATAAAAACCTACATTCATCAACCTCTAGGCAAAGCCACTTAGCCTACACCATCAACACTTAGCTACTCCAAACTTTATAAAACGTTACCTCTGATGTAGTAATGTATACAAAAATTATTTAGCGTTTGTATTTCTTTTGGTTAGTATCGCCAACTTCTCTAGGCCTACTCACCATGGCTGCTGAACTGGTTTCCTACAGCTTTAGGTTGCGCGGCCGTAATGGTTGCGCCACTCTTGTTAGTTGGTTTCTCCCGTTTCGTGTTGTTTAAATTGTTTATTGTAAACGCTAGTGTTTATGCATATTATTTCATTGTTTAACATGCTAATTATTGTCCATTATTATGTAAAACGAGTGCCATACTATTGCCTTTCAAGTGTGTTAATTACCTGTTTAGGTGATGCATGGGCTTAAATGCCAGGATAGGGCAGGTCCTTTTGGGATGCTCAGTCTCCTCATTCAGCGAAACTGCCATAGAGAATGATAGAGGCTTCTAGTGGCCTAAAGGCAATTTTAGCATGGGCAGTGCCATTGATGGCTTCCACCATGCTTCTGCCATTTTAAGGTGGTCAAAGTAGTCAACTGGGTGGGAATTCCTATGGGTTGTAGACTCAATGGCGCTGCCAATGCTTTCACAGATGCTATAATGGCACAGATATAAAGATTAGTCTTCTATCTATCTCTATGGAAGCTGCTTTTTAGGTAACACTGGGGTTTCTCCTTAGAATAGCATGAGATTAGCTGTAAAACTGCAAATGATTTTCTCTGCCCCATGGCAATATGTGTAGAATTGCAGGAAATTAGCTTTAAAACAGCAAAAAAATTTAACAAATGGATATCTTCTATAGTAAAAAAAAAGGTTATTACAAGAGTCATGAATTAATCATGTTCATGAGGAAAGATCTTCTGCAATTATAATGTCAGCGGTACACCACTGCTAGGTAATATCAATCAATCAATCAATTTTATTTTATATAGCCCTTCGTACATCAGCTAATATCTCGAAGTGCTGTACAGAAACCCAGCCTAAAACCCCAAACAGCTAGTAATGCAGGTGTAGAAGCACGGTGGCTAGGAAAAACTCCCTAGAAAGGCCAAAACCTAGGAAGAAACCTAGAGAGGAACCAGGCTATGAGGGGTGGCCAGTCCTCTTCTGGCTGTGCCGGGTGGAGATTATAACAGAACCATGCTAAGATGTTCAAAAATGTTCATAAGTGACAAGCATGGTCAAATAATAATCAGGAATAAATCTCAGTTGGCTTTTCATAGCCGATCATTAAGAGTTGAAAACAGCAGGTCTGGGACAGGTAGGGGTTCCATAACCGCAGGCAGAACAGTTGAAACTGGAATAGCAGCAAGGCCAGGCGGACTGGGGACAGCAAGGAGTCACCACGGCCGGTAGTCCCGACGTATGGTCCTAGGGCTCAGGTCTCTCAGTTGGCTTTTCATAGCCGATCATTAAGAGTTGAAAACAGCAGGTCTGGGACAGGTAGGGGTTTCGTAACCGCAGGCAGAACAGTTGAAACTGGAATAGCAGCAAGGCCAGGCGGACTGGGGACAGCAAGGTGTCAGCATGCCCGGTAGTCCTGACGTATGGTCCTAGGGCTCAGGTTCTCAGAGAGAAAGAGAGAACGAGAGAATTAGAGAGAGCATACTTAAATTCACACAGGACACTGGATAAGACAGGAGAAGTACTCCAGGTATAACCAACTAACCCCAGCCCCCCGACACATAAACTACTGCAGCATAAAAACTGGAGGCTGAGACAGGAGCGGTCCGGAGACACTGTGGCCCCATCCGAAGAAACCCCCGGACAGGGCCAAACAGGAAGGATATAACCCCACCCACTCTGCCAAAGCACAGCCCCCGCACCACTAGAGGGATATCCTCAACCACCAACTTACAATCCTGAGACAAGGCCGAGTATAGCCCACAGAGGTCTCCACCACAGCACAAACCAAGGGGGGGCGCCAACCCAGACAGGAAGATCACGTCAGTAACTCAACCCACTCAAGTGACGCACCCCTCCTAGGGACGGCATGAAAGAGCACCAGCAAGCCAGTGACTCAGCCCCTGTAACAGGGTTAGAGGCAGAGAACCCCAGTGGAGAGAGGGGAACCGGCCTGGCAGAGACAGCAAGGGCTGTTCGTTGCTCCAGAGCCTTTCCGTTCACCTTCACACTCCTGGGCCAGACTACACTCAATCATAAGACCTACTGAAGAGATAAGTCTTCAGTAAAGACTTAAAGGTTGAGACCGAGTCTGCGTCTCTCACATGGGTAGGCAAACTGTTCCATAAAAATGGAGATCTATAGGAGAAAGCCCTGCCTCCCGCTGTTTGCTTAGAAATTCTAGGGACAATTAGGAGGCCTGCGTCTTGTGACCGTAGCGTACGTATTGGTATGTACGGCAGGACCAACTCGGAAAGATAGGTAGGAGCAAGCCCATGTAACGCTTTATAGGTTAACAGTAAAACCTTGAAATCAGCCCTTGCCTTAACAGGAAGCCAGTGTAGGGAAGCTAGCACTGGAGTAATATGATCAAATTTCTTGGTTCTAGTCAGGATTCTAGCAGACGTATTTAGCACTAACTGAAGTTTATTTAGTGCTTTATCCGGGTAGCCGGAAAGTAGAGCATTGCAGTAGTCTAACCTAGAAGTAACAAATGCATGGATTAATTTTTCTGCATCATTTTTGGACAGAAAATTTCTGATTTTTGCAATGTTACGTAGATGGAAAAAAGCTGTCCTTGAAACAGTCTTGATATGTTCGTCAAAAGAGAGATCAGGGTCAAGAGTAACGCCGAGGTCCTTCACAGTTTTATTTGAGACGACTTTACAACCATCAAGATGAATTGTCAGATTTAACAGAAGATCTCTTTGTTTCTTGGGACCTAGAACAAGCATCTCTGTTTTGTCCGAGTTTAAAAGTAGAAAGTTTTCAGCCATCCACTTCCTTATGTCTGAAACACAGGCTTCTAGCGAAAGCAATTTTGGGGCTTCACCATGTTTCATTGAAATGTACAGCTGTGTGTCATCCGCATAGCAGTGAAAGTTAACATTATGTTTTCGAATAACATCCCCAAGAGGTAAAATATATAGTGAAAACAATAGTGGTCCTAAAACGGAACCTTGAGGAACACCGAAATGTACAGTTGATTTGTCGGAGGACAGACCATTCACAGAGACAAACTGATATCTTTCCGACAGGTAAGATCTAAACCAGGCCAGAACTTGTCCGTGTAGACCAATTTGGGTTTCCAGTCTCTCCAAAAGAATGTGGTGATCGATGGTGTCAAAGGCAGCACTAAGGTCTAGTAGCACGAGGACAGATGCAGAGCCTCGGTCTGACGCCATTAAAAGGTCATTTACCACCTTCACAAGTGCAGTCTCAGTGCTATGATGGGGTCTAAAACCAGACTGAAGCATTTCGTATACATTGTTTGTCTTCAGAAAGGCAGTGAGTTGCTGCGCAACAGCTTTTTCTAAAATTTTTGAGAGGAATGGAAGATTCGATATAGGCCGATAGTTTTTTATATTTTCCGGGTCAAGGTTTGGCTTTTTCAAGAGAGGCTTTATCACTGCCACTTTTAGTGAGTTTGGTACACATCCGGTGGATAGAGAGCTGTTTATTATGTTCAACATAGGAGGGCCAAGCACAGGAAGCAGCTCCTTCAGCAGTTTAGTAGGAATAGGATCCAGTATGCAGCTTGAAGGTTTAGAGGCCATGATTATTTTCATCATTGTGTCAAGAGATATAGTACTAAAACACTTAAGTGTCTCTCCCGATCCCAGGCCCTCGCAGAGCTGTGCAGATCCAGGACAGCTAAGCCCTGGAGGAATACGCAGATTCAAAGAGGAGTCCGTAATTTGCTTTCTAATGGTCATGATCTTTTCCTCAAAGAAGTTCATGAATTTATTACTGCTGAAGTGAAAGCCATCCTCTCTTGGGGAATGCTGCTTTTTAGTTAGCTTTGCAACAGTATCAAAAAGAAATTGGATTGTTCTTATTTTCCTCGATTAAGTTGGAAAAGTAGGATGATCGAGCAGCAGTGAGGGCTCTTCGGTACTGCACGGTACTGTCTTTCCAAGCTAGTCGGAAGACTTCCAGTTTGGTGTGGCGCCATTTCCGTTCCAATTTCCTGGATATATGCTGTTAATATGCTGTTACTATAGCTCTGCCATATTATTCTCAGATATGAGAGTTCATGGGCGTTTGCCCTGTGGTTGAGGCACTTTGGCCTTTGTATTTTTGTCTACTATTTTTGTCTACTGTTTTTCATAATTTTTTATCAACTATGTCTTTTGTATCTTGATTCAGTCTTGAACATGCCCTGTACTGTTAAATAATGACCACATATGTTTGTACCTGATCCTTTGACTCCATCTCAACTGCTGCTGTCTAACCTCACAGAAAAGCAACACATTTAAAGAGCGCGCGCACACACACACACACACACACACACACACACACACACACACACACACACACACAGAACACATGTGGCCCCTAATTATAGAAAATGGCCCAGTTCAAGGCTAAAGAAAATATGGACACGGCTACTTTGTTAACTGCCGCAATATCTGCTCTGGGCGGCACTGTGCAAATGGAAAACATGCCTCATTGTTCAAATCAAAGCAGGTTTTTAAAATAACCTTTAAGGGTTATTAACCTGTTTGCACCAATTGATTTCACGTCGCTGAACGTTTTTTTTCTTAAAAGCAGGATGAGTCTTTACTGTGCCACAGTCCTTTAGTGGGAGGTTCACATTCTGGATGCATCCCAAATAGCACCCTATTCTCTAAATAGAGCACTACTTTTGACGGGCCCTGGTCAAAAGTAGTGCACTACATAGGGAATAGGGTGATATTTGGGACGCAGCTCTGAGACACATAATCTGTCTAAACAAATGCTGCTGCCTTCCTCCATTAGCCTGAGTCTCCACGTCACAGAAGGGTACCAGAGTTCTGACATTTCCCAAGTTTAGAGCTAAACAATCTGAAATAAAGGCCACTGTCAAACATAGTGAAAATTATAGGCAGCACTGCCCACAGATTAAACAATCCCAGATGGCCAATCCACTACCAGCCTGTTTCATCTCCTGAATCACGGATGTGTCCCAAATGACCGGTTGTGTCCCAAATGGCACCCTATTCCCTATTTAGTGCACTACTTTTGACCAGAGCCCTATGGGGAACTTTATGTGCCCTGGTCAAAAGTAGTGCACTAAATAGGGAACAGGGTGCCATTTCAAAAAACATTTTAGGTGTAGACTAACAGTGAAATGCTTACTTACGGGTCCTTTTCCAACAATGCAGAGTTAAAGATAAGATCAAATTTAAATAAAACATTTTAATAGTGACACAAGGAATAAATACACTGTGAATAACGAATAAAAATAAAGAGTAAAAATTACAAATAAATACAGGGAGTACCAGTACCGAGTCGATGTGCAGGGGTACGAGGTAATTGAGGTAGCTACAGTGCATTCTGAAAGTATTCAGACCCCTTGACTCTTTCCACATTTTGTTTACGTTACAGCCTTATTCTAAAATTGATTAAATTGTTTTTTTTGCCCTCATCAATCTACACACAATACTCCATAATTACAAAGCAAAAACAGGTTTTTAGAAATTTTTGCAACTTTATTACAAATAAAAAACTGAAATATCACATCTACTGTACATATAGGTAGGTGGAAAGTGACTAGGCAACAGGATAGATAATAGACAGTAGCAGCAGCGTATGTGGTAAGTCTGAAAGTCTGTGTGTGTGTGTCTGTGTGTGTGTCTGTGTGTGTGTGTGTGTGTGTGTGTGTGTGTGTGTGTGTGTGTGTGCGTGCGTGTGTGTATGTGTGTTTTGGGGTGTCAGTGTAAGAATGTGTGAATAGCCAACGGCTTGGGAGGCGTCCAATTCTTCCAAGTGGAAGAACGTGCAATTATTACTCATCAAGCCTCTCAATGCAGCAATCACACAACAGAGATAACTGAGATATGATACAGGCTTATCTCTGTAAATATAATTATTCATAGTTTTGTGAATAATTCATAGGAGAGAAGAAGAAAGTGAAATATTGAGCAGAAGTAAAGCAGTGCTTGGGAATAAGATGATCAATAAGACTCATATAAGAACTGTATTTCATCTTGTAAATCTTAATCTTATTTAACTTTACTTAATCTTGTAAATCTTAATTTTATTTAACTTTACTTAATCTTGGAAAAACTCTAACCTCATCATAACAGATGTTTGATAAGAGATATTTCCGTTAAACAAAAGTAAAACCAGACAAAGCACAACCCCGATTATCCCTGTATCTCTTCAAAACACTTTGTTCCAACTAGGTACAGGTCTGTTTCTGAACTGTGCTTTATCAGGTCTAAACTCAGAGTAGCTCTGACACACAGGCTGTGTTCCAAACGGCACCCTATTCCCTACATAGTGCATTACTTTGGACCAGGTCCGATCGGGCTCTGATCAAATGTGGTGCACCATATACAGTAGGCAATAGGGTGCCGTTTGGGATACAAACACAGACTAATCAAAGCTAGTCACCAGCCTGGACTGTATGATCACAAATCCTGAAAATGATCTTCAAATTCCATGTCAATTCCAATAAAACCTCTGAGCCTTGAAGAGCCAAGTGTTTGGCTGGGAGGGGAGCACGGAGCAACTTGGGGCTTCAGAGTCTCTCCACAAAGGAAACCACAGAGTGAATTGTTAATCCGGACTGACTAGATATTAACATGACAAGCATGATGTAAAACTACACAAACACTCTGAATACTGTATATTGAGGCCCAGCTGAAACAGAGCTGTCTGGAGCCACATTTGAAGGTGCCACATTTCTGTATACTGTGGCAATGGGGACCAGAGTCAGGGATGTGTCCCAAATGGCACCCTATTCCCTTTATAGTGCACTATTTTTTACCCAAAGTAGTGCACTAGTAAAAAGCGAATAGGGTGCCATTTGGGCGGCAGACAAAGTGCTTCCACAGCAGCAGGTAAAGGGGCCAGGGAAAGCCATCCCCATCACAGAGCTCTGATGTCTGTGCTGTGCGTTCCCTGGCTGTCCAATGCGCTCCCTCCCCTGGCCATAACAAACACACAGAGCATTGGAAAAACACACAACGCCTCATTTCATGGTGAGGCCATCACACGCACACACATCCATGAAAAGCAAGATCATCTCTTTCCCACATGAACGGAGACAGAATCAGATGGACCTGCCTACGATATTTGTTGGTTTGGGTGTTTGTGTAAGACGCTGTGCGAGCGAACAGAGAAAAACATGCACTGCTCCTCAGGCCTTTGAACATGATCCTGTTTGATTTGATATTGCTGTGGGTGTGGGTGTATTGGGGCGGTTGCATCATTAGAAATACATGGGCACAGTGATCAGAAAGAGGAGCTGCAGGCTGGCTCCTGACCACATACAGTAACAGCTGAAAGTAGAGGTCAACTTCTATGGTTTTGTTTTCAGATGAAAGACCCTACAGGGCCTACTGTACCGTTAGCAGCAAGTTTACTTTAGACTTCACATAAATGGACTGCCTATGTATCACTTCAACTGCAACTAGTTATTACAAAAGTTATCTGTTGTGTCAATATTATCGCTAGTTAACACAATAACTCATCTCGTCAGCAAATATAAACTGTGCACTTCATACTACAGTAATAGACTGTGTCATACTAACTGACGATCAATAAAACTGACTGAAGTTATCTGTTGTGACATCATAGAAGATCTTCTAGCATCTTCTCTATTTCAGTTTCAAGTTTTATTAGTTGTATGTACGGAATACGCATGGTATACACCATCCAATTAAATGCTTACTTGCAGGTTCCTTTTGACAATGCAACAACAATAAGAAATAATCAAAGATAAGAATACGAACATAAAGTATATGGCTCAGTAGAATAGAATAAACATTTTAGCATAAGTATAATACAGGAAGGAACAATTTATAGTCCAATATTTACACGTGTTTTGGGGAAGTGGGGGATGGAGGCCAGTGTATAAACTGAGCAGTATAATAATAGTCTGGTAGCAGGAGTTGCGATATGTGTAGCATGAATGTGTGTGTCTGTGTGTGTATGTCTGTGTGGGAGTGTCTGTGTGGGAGAGTCTGTAAGTGTATGTCTGTGTGGGAGTGTCTGTGTGGGAGAGTCTATGTGTGTATGTCTGTGTGGGAGTGTCTGTGTGGGAGAGTCTATGTGTGTATGTCTGTGTGGGAGTGTCTGTGTCGGAGTGTCTGTGTGGGAGTGTCTGTGTGGAAGTGTCTGTGCGTGTGTGTGTGTCTGTGTGTGTGTGTCTGTGTGGGTGTGTGTGGGTGTGTCTGTGTGTGTGTGTCTGTGTGTGTGTGTCTGTATTTGTGTGTCTGTGTGGGTGTGTCTGTGTGTGTGTGTGTCTGCGTGTGTCTGTGTGGTTGTGTATCTGTGGGTGTGTCTGTGTTTGTTTGTCTGTGTGGGTGTGTCTGTGTTGGTGTGTCTGTGTGTGTATGTGTCTGTGTGTGTGTTTCTGTGTGAGTGTGTGTGTATCTGTGGGTGTGTCTGTGTCTGTGTGTCTGTGTGGGTGTGTCTGTGTTGGTGTGTCTGTGTGTTTATGTGTCTGTGGGTGTGTTTCTGTGTGGGTGTGTCTGTGTGTGTGTGTCTGTGTGGGTGTGTCTGTGTGGGTGTGTCTGTGTGGGTGTGTCTGTGTGTGTGTGTGTGTGTGTGTGTGTGTGTGTGTGTGTGTGTGTGTGTGTGTCTGTGTCTGTGTGTGTGTGTCTGTGTGTGCGTGTGTGTGTGTGTGTGTGTGTCTGTGTGTGACTGTGTGTGTGTCTGTGCGTGTGTGTGTCTGTGTTTGTTTGTGTGTGTGTGGGTGTGTGTCTGTGTGTGAATGTGTATGTGTGTGTCTGTGTGTGTCTGTGTGGGTGTGTATGTGTGTGTCTGTTTGTGTGAGTGTGTTTGTGTGTGTGTGTGTGTGTGTGTGTGTGTGTGTGTGTGTGTTTGTGTCTGTGTGTGTGTGTGTCAGTGTGTATGTGTGTCTGTGTGTGTGTGTGTGTGTGTGTGTATGTGTGTGTGTGTGTGTGTCTGTGTGTCTGTGTGTATGTGTGTGTGTGTGTGTCTGTGTGTATCTGGGTGTGTATTTCTGTGTGTGTGTGTCTGTGTGTGTGTGTGTGTGTGTGTCTGTGGTGTGTGTGTATCTGTGTGTGTCTGTGTGTGTGTGTGTGTGTGTGTGTATGTGTGTGTGTGTGTGTGTGTGTCTGTGTGTGTGTGTCTGTGTGTGTGTCTCTGTGTGTGTGTGTCTGTGTGTGTGTGTCTCTGTGTGTGTGTGTCTGTGTGTGTGTGTCTGTGTGTGTGTATGTGTGTCTGTGTGTGTGTGTCTGTGTGTGTGTGTGTGTCTGTGTGGGTGTGTCTGTGTGGGTATGTGCATGAGTGAGTGCATGTGTGCTAAGCTGCGGAGAATCAGAGCAGGTGGACAATTCAGTTCAAGTGTTCAGCAGTCTGATGGCTTGTAGATAGAATCTGTCTCTTAGCCTGTTGGTATCAGACATCATGATCCGATACCGTCTGCCCAACGGTAAGGGAGAGAACAGCTCATGGCTGGGGTGTGTGGGGTCCTTGATGATGCTGCCGAACTTCCTCAGGCACCGTTTCGAGTAGATGTCCTGGATGGGTGGGAACACGGTCCCCGTGATGTACTGGGCCGTCTTCACCACCTGCTGGAGGGCCTTGTGGTCGTGGAAGGAGCAATTCCCGTACCAGGCCGTGATGCAACCGGTCAGGACGATGTCGATGGTGCAGCGATAGTATTTGGAGAGGACCCGGGGTGGTATTCTGAATTTCTTCAGCCGGCTTAGGAAGTAGAGATGCTGTTGCGCCCTCTTGACAAGAGTGGTGGTGTTGTTGGTCCATGAAAGTCCTCGGTGATGTGGACGCAGAGGAACTTAAAACTCGTGACTCTCTCTACTGCAGTCCCATTGATGTGGATCGGGGCATGTTCCCTCCTCTGCTTCCTGAATTCAACAATTAACTCCTTTGTTTTGCTGAAGTTGAGGGTGAGGTAGAGGTTCTAAAGATGAACTCATCACCAACCATTCATAGTTCATACTAACAGACGTTTGGTGTCATACTATCATAACAGACACATGTTAAGCAGATCATGCCTTGTGGAATCATTGCCTAATCTTAACTTCAGTCTATGTGTCTGAAACACTGATGATGATGGGCCTACGAACACCTAGCTGTAGGTCCTGTAGGTAGGTAGTGTCTCCTGAAACCACCAGCGTGAGTGTGTTTGTGTGTGTACTGTTCACACCCCTCACCCCTGGTCCGTGATGGGAACGTCAGTCCAGAGGCACGAAGGCTCCACTGGCACGAAGGCTCCACTGGCCAACTCGTCTACTGAGCAGATGCTCCACGACTCTCTGTCTTAGTAAAACTATGACAAACCGTAGCAGGAGCCAAATGGCACCCATTCCCTATTTAGTACACTACTTTTGACCAAGACCCTATGTGCCATTTGGGACGCAGTCTAGGGGAATGTTTTCTGGCTGTGTTGTTACAACAATCCTGTCAAAAACAACCAGAACATCCATAAATGATTGGCTTTTCTGTGTCAGACTAAGACTAGAGACTGCCAAGTAGATATGACCATCAAAGGCTGAGCTGGACACTTTCAAAGTACAATGTAGCTGCATCCTTCTGTTATTACTGAAGTTAGCCTTCATATGATGTTAATATATACTTCTGTTACGGCTGTAAAAAAACAACAACCAGGAAATCAATCAGAAAGTCTTGGCTCTGCTGTGCTGTTGTGTTCATTCCCCTCCATATAGTATCGTTATAAACCCTTTATCCTCATCACCCCAGGCACCAAGGCACACTGCAAATAGAGTCCAATAATTACTTCATCATGGATCTTCTGGGACTTGACTGATGACATAATCCTTGGATTGTCATAAAAGCCCATCAGAGGATTCAGGCTGCGGTTTCATCCAACAATTCTGCATCATTTCCTTCACTGTTTTCTTTGTAAACTATATACAGTTTTTCTCCTCAGTTCAGCCACTCTACAGTCGTGGTCAAAAGTTTTGAGAATGACACAAATACTAATTTTCACAAAGTCTGCTGCCTCAGTTTTGATGATGGCAATTTGCATATACTCCAGAATGTCATGAAGAGTGATCAGATTAATTGCAATTAATTGCAAAGTCCCTCTTTGCCATGAAAATGAACTTAATCCCCAAAAAACATTTCCACTGCATTTCTGCCCTGCCACAAAAGGACCAGCCGCAATCATGTCAGTGATTCTCTCGTTAACACAGGTGAGAGTGTTGACGAGGACAAGGCTGGAGATCACTCTGTCATGCTGATTGAGTTAGAATAACAGACTGGAAGCTTTAAAAGGAGGGTGGTGCTTGAAATCATTGTTCTTCCTCTGTTAACCATGGTTACCTGCAAGGAAACACGTGCCGTCATCATTGCTTTGCACAAAAAGGGCTTCACAGGCAAGGATATTGCTACTAGTAAGATTGCACCTAAATCAACCATTTATCGGATCATCAAAAACTTCAAGGAGAAAGGTTCAATTGTTGTGAAGAAGGCATCAGGGCGCCCAAGAAAGTCCAGCAAGCGCCAGGACCGTCTCCTAAAGTTGATTCAGCTGCGGGATCGGGGCACCGCCAATGCAGAGCTTGCTCGGGAATGGCAGCAGGCAGGTTTGAGTGCATCTGCACCCACAGTGAGGCGAAAACTTTTGGAGGATGGCCTGGTGTCAAGAAGGGCAGCAAAGAAGCCACTTCTCTCCAGGAAAAACATCAGGGACAGACTGATATTCTGCAAAAGGTACAGGGATTGGACTGCTGAGGACTGGGGTAAAGTCATTTTCTCTGATGAATCCCCTTTCCGATTGTTTGGGGCATCCGGAAAACACCTTGTCCGGAGAAGACAAGGTGAGCGCACCATCAGTCCTGTGTCATGCCAACAGTAAAGCATCCTGAGACCATTCATGTGTGGGGTTGCTTCTCAGCCAAGGGAGTGGGCTCACTCACAATTTTGCCTAAGAACACAGCCATGAATAAAGAATGGTACCAACACATCCTCAGAGAGCAACTTCTCCCAACCATCCACGAACAGTTTGGTGACGACCAATGCCTTTTCCAGCATGATGGAGCACCTTGCCATAAGGCAAAGGTGATAACTAAGTGGCTCGGGGAACAAAACATTGACAGTTTGGGTCCATGGCCAGGAACCTCCCCAGACCTTAATCCCATTGAGAACATGTGGTCTATCCCCAAGAGGCGGGTGGACAAACAAAAACCCACAAATTCTGACAAACTCCAAGCATTGATTATGCAACAATGGGCTGCCATCAGTCAGGATGTGGCCCAGAAGTTAATTGACAGCATGCCAGGGCGGATTGCAGAGGTCTTGAAAAAGAAGGGTCAACACTGCAAATAAACTTAATGTAATTGTCAATAAAAGCCTTTGACACTTATGGAATGCTTGTAATTATATTTCAGTATACCATAGTAACATCTGACAAAAATATCTCATAACACTGAAGCAGCGAACTTTGTGAAGACCAATACTTGTGTCATTCTCAAAACTCTTGACCACGACTGTACTGTGAATAGCTTTAGCACAACTCTTTCCTTGGCTTTAGCCTCCTGTGATTGGAACACATCAGATGTAACTAATGGCTGCTTGCAAAATCATATTCAGGAAATGACTGGGCCAAGCACTCTTAGACGATGCACCTAGCACTCATGCCTCCCAAAGATACAGCTTACAGGCTTTAGCTCAGCGAGCTAGCACAGTCTTTTTGCATGCACTCTTTTTCTATAAGAGAACAACAAATTATACAATGAGCTATCTATCTCACTTGGAGCTTCACTGATATGAGACATATTTGGCATTTCTTCCAGCGGGGGCGGATGACTGGCATTGTTACCTCAATTATTATTCAATTATTATTGATGAGGACCAGGAATGTGCCTTGGCCCTCCCCTCAAAATTGATACGATGTGACATAGGTACACAACGTGCTGCAGCGTGCTTTGACACAACACTGACACCCAGGAGGGAAAACCCCAACATTCTGTTTTAACTGATGAATGGGCGGAGAGAGAGGGAAGGAGGGAGGAGAGAGAGAGAAAAGAAGGGAGGAACGTCAGCGTACTGGTCTTCCAGACAGTGCTCCAGGACAATACAGAAGGAGGATGACTCTGGAGCACCATGGAAACCAGCATACTAACAGATAGAGGCTGAGTCTGGAATGGCACCTTATTCCCTATATCCAGTGCATTACTTTTGACCAGAGCCTTATGGTCAGAGAATATGGGCTATGAGCCTATGAGATGAGACCTGTAAGCTCTGGTCAAAAGTAATGCACTATATAAGGAATAGGGTGCCATTTTGAAGGCAAACGACCTCTTTAGGGATATGGAACCCAATTGAGTTGAAATGAATGAATTAGACATTAGTGAAAGGATTGCTAGGAACACAGTGATTCACTTCACACCCTAATGAACAGAGCCCTGTTGACACTGTAATGAATATGACCTACTACAACCTCCTGACAACTGTCAGTATGTAGTACAGGACCAACAGTGAATTATGACACAATGGCACAGCATTACACCCCAGCCAACAATAGAATTCCATGGATAAACCAATTTGAGAGGAATGTTTGTAGAGAGAGGGGGAAGTGCACCCTGTTCCCTACATAGTGCACTAGCCTACTTTTGACCAGAGCCCTATAAAGTGGACTATATAGGGAATACGGTGCCATTTGGGAAGCACCCCAAATACAGTGGAGTGACATCCTAGTGAACTATTTGACTGGTGGACAGAGCATTATTAAGCTAATTGGTTGAGATTGATGCTGCGTTGGTTATGGTGACGTTGCCAATGGAAATGTGCTCTAAAACAGTATGTGCCATGACGGGTAGCCTACCACAGATTTGAATTCTAATCTAAAACATAATATTATTTCTCAATAATTTTGGAAAACCATGACTAATGGCTTTAAAGGTTTGATGTGTTGTTGTTATAATCATATTAGTGGTGTGTGGTTGTGTGGTTGTATGACTCTTTGACTACTTTTAGAACGTCTTAAATTATATCAACTGGCAAAGCAAGGGCAGCTAGAACTCAGAAATATATACTTCTATCGATGTGTCATTCCTTGTTACATAATTAGTGTTTGCTTGGAAAGTTGTTTCTAAAAGTTCAAAATGTTGAAATAGTAGAGCCTACAGTTTAGGATCTCAGCTAGAGCTATAGATCCTACGGTCTGTGGTAGAGGACAATTGCCATCATGTTCTCTTTGCTCGCATACAGCACAATATAATGTTGGGCATATTGTTAAATAGCCCACATATGCATCTTTTTATTTTCTCCATTCTACGTCCAAGACTTAAAGCTCCCCCCTCGTGGAGAGTTGGCAGCAGTAGCCTAGTGTTATGCCGTCTGAAAGAAATGCTTGCCCCCACAGAGGGAAGAAAAATCACAGAGTTAGAGAGCAGCGAGGAGCGAGGAGCAGAGAGGAGAGCACTCCGTCAGGGCCATATGGTTTGGGTTAGAATGAGAATCAGTTTTCAGGCAGCCGTTCCACCGTTACGCCTGCCTGTCGATAGCAGTTTCACTAGTCGGGATAATCATTAGCCTATACATGATGTGACAAGACCTAAACATCCCTGACAGCTGTCCCGTCCATAGGTCCTGCTGAGTTCTCAAATATAAATGAATTTAAGTGTAATTTTTTGAAATTGTTTTATTGAGAGTAAATGTGATAACTGTATAACATATCAGAGTCAAATACCCCAAATAAAGATGTTTAAACAATTCTACAGTAAATTCTACAAAACTGATTTTTGCACTTTGGACCCGAAAGAGTAAAACAAGTGTATTAAAAAGAAGAAGAAAAAGAAGGAGAAAAACGAAAACATCCAGCTTTAAAAGCCTCCAAACTTGAAAATAGTCTCCTTAACTTCATGACTGACTGTGTGTAATGTTTAAGGGGCCATTATAACAAATGCACTAGCCTATTCTGCACATGACAACAACGCTAAATTGTGTAGTCCCGTGTAGCTCAGCTGGTAGAGCATGGCGCTTGCAACGCCAGGGATGTGGGTTCGATTCCCATGGGGGCCAATATGAAAAAAATATATATATGTATGCACTCACTAACTGTAAGTCGCTCTGGATAAGAGCGTCTACTAAATTTACTCTCAAGCTTTAGCCTAATAAAACGTCCATGCAATGTATGAATGTAACGCAACAATGTATAATTAATACCTCGTTGTCTTCAGCTAGCGAGGTGAGATACATTTGACAGTAGTAGAACACTGCAACGAGGACTTACATTCATCTGCTCCTTTTCTGCCTCTGAGCGCACGCACGTCGGTTAGCAAATAATGGTCGCTTCTTTAAACAAATCCCTTGTGGAGTAAAAAGACAGAGTACAAATCTAAACTACAGTAAAAAACCTCCTAAATTATATCCATTTCAGAAAGACAAAGCGGTATCCTTTATAAAGTATCCTTTTGGATGGTGAACTCGTTTTCCCTCCAGCAACCTCCTCTTGTGATTTATTCTGTACCCTATTCCTTGTCAGGTGACGAAGGATAGGCAATTCAAAATAACTTTTTCCGCGACCGTTTCCTTTGTATGGTTTCAATTTTGTAGTCAGGACGTTATCAACTTCTCGGCATCGGGACAGCATCCACACTAACTGTTACTGGAGCGTCTAGTTGCAGAGCTGCTGCTGCTGCCTCCCCTTGCGCGGAGTGAAACCCGACACCTCTCTATTGCTATGGACGGCCCTCCTTCAGGTCGGGCTAATTTATTCAACACGTGAAGAAGTGTTTGGTTATGTTGCTTGACAGCGCTGTGCTAGAGAGATGCCAAGGAGAGAGCAGAGGAGAGGAGAGGTGGATAATTCTGAACTCTGGTGCCACCAAGCTATGTAAAAGGGAAGTGTATATCATTAGAATGTCTTTGGGTTCTAAATATCTCAAACCTGATGAGCTGGTTGGGCTACTCTGACCCACCTGTATTCGGTAAATTACCTTTAATTGGCATAGTGAAGTAAATGAAATGTTTCAGAAACACAATTATGCAATTGATTAGCAACATATTTGTCAATATAATAACCATCAACTAATATCACACAACATCACTGAAAAAGGGACATTTGGACCATGTCAAAATTATGCTACAGTAGACCTCCATGACAAGTTTGACATTGTTATGAGAACAGACAGGTTTTTCCCTCTCAGACAATAAAGGGTGTGAAGGACTTCAATAGAATATGTAGGATGCCCAGACAGACACAGCCCTGTTAGAAAAGAAAGAACATAGAGAAGAGAGAGCCTGACTACTTTGTGTGTCCCAAATGGTGCTATTTGGGACACAACCCTGCTTCTCATGTTAGAGTCTAGTCACCCAGCCCTGTTCTTCTCTCCATCTGGCGACTGCTTGGTTGAGAGGAGCATGTTACAGCTCCAGTCATAATGCATCCAAAATGGCACCCTATTCCCTATATAGTGCACTACTTTTGACCAGGTCCCATAGGGCTCTGATCAAAAGTAGTGCACTATGCAGAGAATAGGGTGCCATTTGGGATACAGTCTATGTTACCACTCTATGTTCCTGATCCAGTCTTCTCTCTGGAAGAACCATGCTTTTATCTTCTCCACAGCTGGAGCCATGGCCTTGGATCACTTGGATCACTTCCTGGTACTATCAATCAGTAGAAACAGCTTAACTAAAACCTCTGTCTTTCTACATTCACAACCTGCCGATCATAAGAGTATGGACGAGGAACCACGGGTTGGAGTTAATCGTTCATTCACTTCCCTTACTGTGACAGCTGCTTGACATGTCTTGGCTGTGAACATCCAGGTCTGTTTTTATCTGTGTCCCAAGTTTAACTCCTCAATTTCCTACTATGGAGACACATCCATATATTCCCATTAATTTATGTGGCTCTATACATTAAAATGAAATGTATTCTCACTAACTGGCTACCAGAAAACAGAAACTGAAGATCAATTGAGCTTGGCCACATCTCAAGAACATCTAAAAGGCTTAAATAACTATTACAGCTGTCTTCCTGGTATGTCTGCAGATGGTAACTATGTTTTAGCATGAGAAAGATCAAGAGTATATGTCTCAATGCATTTACTAGATTGAGATCTTATATGCTTTGGGGAATTAAAATAGAAGATGAAGTTATCCTTAAAAACACACCGCTCCGTTTATTTATATGAACTGCGTTTGGAAGAGAGACGGAGCTGGCAACGACACACAGGCACTCTCTTTCTCACACACATACACATACATACACACACACATGCACGCAAACACAGACACGCACACACACTCACACAGAGACTCACGCACAGCGGTATAGTAAATTTTCATGGATGTTGGATCATAAAGAAAATAAATTATTCGATTTTGATGTGTCTTCTGCTAGGCAGGACATGCAGGACATGCAGGACATGCAGGACATGCAGGACATGCAGGACATGCAGGACTGTTGTATACATTTCTTCCTTCTGACTCAAAAGGTTTTCTTTTAAATATATTTCAATACATTTTTGATAACACTCAAAACACTCAGTGGGAAAATAATAAACATTTCAGACTGAATCTGGCCCAGATCATCTGTCATATTAAACTCGGTAATACAAAATAACATCCTCCTACAATTATCCTCATCAACTAAACATTATGTCACTCTACACAGTCATCTACCTCCCTGTTCGATTGGACAAACCAATGGACTGGCTTTGAACACAGATCCTCTGCATGCCTCAAGACTGTTAGCACACTGAGGTAGGCAGTAGCTCTGGGAGGGTAACAAACACAAGTCTCCAGGTCTCAGGCAATGTTGCTCATCACGTGAACGTAGTTCCTCGAACCTCCTCAAAATCATTGACACATTATCACATTTGCACAAGTTTACAACATAACGTCTAAACTTCCTTTGCATACTCTTCTTCTTTAGATAACTGGGTCGAGGGTCTTTCCTAGCTAGCTGTGTTGTGTTGTGTTTGGACCTTAAACACACATACATCACTGCATATTTGTTCTATTACATTACCTGGATAATAAGCATGGTATCCAGCCAAGTTCTTTAATGTGCTCCTCCTCTCTAGTCTCTACCAACAACCTGTCAGAGCCTTGCACTGAGGGGACCTTTATTCAAAACAGACTCCTCAACCTGGAACCACTCACAACTGGGCTGCATACAGACTTTATGGGCTGCGTCCTAAATGGCACCCTATTCCCTACATAGTGCACTACTTTTGACCAGAGTCCTATGGAGCTGCCACTGTGGGCCTTTGTCAAAAGTAGTGCACTATGTAGGGAATAGGGTGTCATTTAGAATGCAGCCTTAATGGACTAGCCTCCTCCTCACAGGATACCATTAGGGAGGACCATTGCATGCCTCAGTTAGAACTGGAGGTAACTAAGCTTGTGTAAAAGAGCATCAGAAGCAACAGATAAATCTCCTGTTGGGTTTGTTGTTAGTTTTTAAGATGACAGCGATTTGATTGGAGACATCTATTAGGAGATAGAGGAGAACAGATGTTTACAATGTGGATGAACACAGGAGGGAAATAATGCAACCAAATAGGTTCAGCTCTCTCTCTGTCTGTCTCCCCATTCTCTCTCTCTCTCTGTTTATCTCATTTCTCTCTCTCTCTCTCTCTCTCTCTCTCTCTCTCTCTCTCTCTCTCTCTCTCTCTCTCTCTCTCTCTCTCTCTCTCTCTCTCTCTCTCTCTCTCTCTCTCTCTCTCACTCTTCTGTCTCTGTCTGCCCCTCTCATCTCTCCTTCTCATTTCTCTCTGTCTCTCCTTTCTCTCTTTCTCCATCTCCCTCCCTCTCTCTACCCCCTCTCTCTCTCCTCTCTCTGCTGTCCTGTCAAATCATTCAATAGCGTGTGTTTTCCCATTAACACTGTAAATACCTTGAGACCTGACTAATTCCAAAACAAATATTCTCAACAGCATTTATTCAAATGCACCGACGACCTTCCATACACCTGCTACAATAACCATAGTTTCTTAACCATAATCTAAGGGTGAAATATGGAATATATACACTGCTCAAAAAAATAAAGGGAACACTAAAATAACACATCCTAGATCTGAATGAATGAAATAATCTTATTAAATACTTTTTTCTTTACATAGTTGAATGTGCTAACAACAAAATCACACAAAAATTATCAATGGAAATCAAATGTATCAACCCATGGAGGTCTGGATTTGGAGTCACCCTCAAAATTAAAGTGGAAAACCACACTACAGGCTGATCCAACTTTGGTGTAATGTCCTTAACCCTCCCGTTGTCCTAGGGTCAAAATGACCCGCCACTGTGTTGAACCAACTTTATTAAATTTTTATATTTTTTGGATCATTTGTGAGAAGGAGGCAGTGATACTTTCTTTAAAGTCTCACTGCCTCCTTCTCACAAATGATCCCAAAAATATACAAATTAAATAAAGTTGGCTCAACACAGTGGCGGGTCATTTTGACCCTAGGACAACGGGAGGGTTAAAACAAGTCAAAATGAGGCTCAGTAGTGTGTGTGGCCTCCACGTGCATGTATGACCTCCCTACAACGCCTGGGCATGCTCCTGATGAGGTGGCGAATGGTCTCCTGAGGGATCTCCTCCCAGACCTGGACTAAAGCATCCGCCAACTCCTGGACAGTCTGTGGTGCAACGTGGCGTTGGTGGATGGAGCGAGACATGATGTCCCAGATGTGCTCAATTGGATTCAGGTCTGGGGAACGGGCGGGCCAGTCCATAGCATCAATGCCTTCCTCTTGCAGGAACTGCTGACACACTCCAGCCACATGAGGTCTAGCATTGTCTTGCATTAGGAGGAACCCAGGGCCAACCGCACCAGCATATGGTCTCACAAGGGGTCTGAGGATCTCATCTCGGTACCTAATGGCAGTCAGGCTACCTCTGACGAGCACATGGAGGGCTGTGCGGCCCCCCAAAGAAATGCCACCCCACACCATGACTGACCCACCGCCAAACCGGTCATGCTGGAGGATGTTGCAGGCAGCAGAACGTTCTCCACGGCGTCTCCAGACTCTGTCACATGTGCTAAGTGTGAACCTGTTTTCATCTGTGAAGAGCACAGGGCGCCAGTGGCGAATTTGCCAATCTTGGTGTTCTCTGGCAAATGCCAAATGTCCTGCACAGTGTTGGGCTGTAAGCACAACCCCCACCTGTGGACGTCGGGCCCTCATACTACCCTCATGGAGTCTGTTTCTGACCGTTTGAGCAGACACATGCACATTTGTGGCCTGCTGGAGGTCATTTTGCAGGGCTCTGGCAGTGCTCCTCCTGCTCCTCCTTGCACAAAGGCGGAGGTAGCAGTTCTGCTGCTGGGTTGTTGCCCTCCTACGGCCTCCTCCACGTCTCCTGATGTACTGGCCTGTCTCCTGGCAGCGCCTCCATGCTCTGGACACTATGCTGACAGACACAGCAAACCTTCTTGCCACAGCTCGCATTGATGTGCCATCCTGGATGAGCTGCACTACCTGAGCCACTTGTGTGGGTTGTAGACTCCGTGAAAGCACCGCCAGCATTCAAAAGTGACCAAAACATCAGCCAGGAAGCATAGGAACTGAGAAGTGGTCTGTGGTCACCACCTGCAAAACCTGTCCTTTATTGGGGGTGTCTTGCTAATTGCCTGTAATTTCCACCTGTTGTCTATTCCATTTGCACAACAGCATGTGACATTTATTGTCAATCAGTGTTGCTTCCTAAGTGGACAGTTTGATTTCACAGAAGTGTGATTGACTTGGAGTTACATTGTGTTGTTTAAGTGTTCCCTTTATTTTTTTGAGCAGTGTATATTGCACTAACATGCTCCCCATGTTGTAATAGTGAATCTTGTGGCTCTGCCTCCCTAAAACTACACTGCGTCCCAAATGGCACCATATTCCATACATAATGCCCTGTGGGTCCTGGTCAAAAATAGTGCACTACATAGGTAAAAAGTGCAATTTGGGACGCATACTATCATGTATAAACATAGGACAGTCAGTGCTGTTGCAGTTGCATCCTAATCACTCTGCTACTGGTGGGTTCTCCATCTTTCATAACAACTCATGTTTTAAATGATGCCGCTGTCACACAGCAACTTATATAAGATAAATATTCTGTTCCATTTTCATACACAGTGGCGGCTCCTTAGTGGTCGACGGTTGCTGGGCCACCGTAGTGGTAGCCTCATCCTGATCAGGCAGTGATGTATTGAGAGCAGAGAGCTGTGTGTTGCATCACTGAGGATCACACACACACATACACACGCACACACACACACACACATACATATATACATACACACACACTCTGGAAGGAAGATCAATGTGCTAAAATGTAATAGAGTATAGAGATCTGCTTTTCTACTCTGTAGTGCGGTGTCGTCCACATCACAGGGCTGTGGTCGGGGTAATGACGGTGTGATGGCTATTTCTGTGACATCTGACCGGGAATTAGACAGCAGACCACAGAGCCTGGTTCCTATGGAGCAGCTGGAAGTACCAGAGAGAAATAATAAACACAGCTAGCCTAGCCAGCTTCATCAGGAGAGAAAATTAAAACTGCAGTATGCAATTAGAAGAACAACAAACCCGGCAGCACTGCAACTTATTTTGGTAAACAGCTGAGGGATATAAGAAATGTAACCCCTCTCAAGTTCATAGACAGAGCTATGGATGCCAGGCAACTGTCTTGTGTACACACAGTATCACTGTCCTCATTACAAACTCAGAAACAGAGCGTTGCTTTGAGTCATCTCATATTTATATGAGCACACAATAGACCAAAGACTGTTGTGATCATCATCACATATTGGAAACCTGCGCTTGGCAGAACTATACAGAGACATGCCGCCTTTCTCTGTTAACTGGTTTTACTGTGAAACAGAGCAGGCACTGTTTGAGCAGTGTATCTAGCAGTGTATCTAGCAGTGTATCTAGCAGTGTCTGTATCCCAAATGGAACTATATTCCCTATTTGGTGCACTACTCTTGACTAGCGCCCATAGGGCTCTGGTCAAAAGTAGTGTGCTATATAGGTAATAGGATGCCATTTGGGATTTAACCAGTGCTGACAGTACTCAATGGAATATATTAAATTGTGTTCAATATAAAAAAAATCGAAATACAAGACCCAATTATACTGTATTTTAAAATATGTTTGTTGTTGGATTGTTTCACATTATATCCTGCTGTATACAAACATTGTATCAGTTCTGTATTTTGGGGTAATACCAAACATGACTATAAAATAGGTCAGGGTTCTTCAATTCCGGTCCTGGAGGGCCGAAACACCTCTGTTTTTCATCCTCTCCTTCTAATCAGGGGCTAATTCAGACCTGGGACAGGTGAGTGCAATTAACTACCAGGTAGAAATAAAAAACAGAAGTGTTTCGGCCCTCCAGGACCGGAATTGAAGAACCCTGAAATAGGTCTTGCAAACAGCAGTTTTCAGCACATTCCAGATTTAGCAACATTTTCAGTGTCTGCGTCCCACAATACACCCTATTCCTATGTAGTGCATTACTTTTGACCAAACCCATTGGGTCAAAAGTAGTGCACAAAATAGAGACTAGGGTGCCAATTGGGACGTAGTTTGGATTCGGGACTACATAAATATAACACATGCCACTCTCTGGTTCTCCATCATAACTACAACCAGAGAAGGTTGTTGACGGACTATCTCCCACACACCTGGCTGTACACAAACTGACAAATATTTACATAATCCACAAACATTTCTCAATGCTTCCTGTGGTTAACTATAGCAAGTTCATTGGTCCATAGAGGTGGTGGGTCAGCCAGTCAATCCATGTTGAGGATTTGTTTCTCTATGTTTTGCAGGTTCATTAAACTGTCTTATAAACAATATGGCTGCACTAGGCAGAACACATTCATAAACCCACAGCTTTTAGTGGCTGTATCCCTAATGGGACCCTATACAGTACCAGTCAAAAGTTTGGACACACCTACTCATTCAAGGGTTTTCTTTATTTTTACTATTTTCTACATTGTAGAATAATAGTGAAGACATCAAAACTATGAAATAACACATATGGAATCATGTAGTAACCAAAAAAGTGTTAAACACACTCTTGGCATTCTCTCAACCAGCTTCATGAGGAATGCTTTTCCAACAGTCTTGAAGGAGTTCCCACATATGCTGAGCACTTTTTGACTGCTTTTCCTTCACTCTGCAGTCCAACTCATCCCAAACGGGTTGAGGTCGGGTGATTGTGGAGGTCAGGTCATCTGATGCAGCACTCCATCACTCTCCTTCTTGGTCAAATAGCCCTTATACATTTTACATTTTAGTCATTTAGCAGACGCTCTTATCCAGAACAACTTACAGTTAGTGAGTGCATCGATTTTTTCATACTGGCCCCCCGTGGGAATCGAACCCACAACCCTGGCGTTGCAAACGCCATGCTCTACCAACTGAGCTACACGGGGCCTACATGGGGCCCATATACAGCCTGGAGGTGTGTTTTGGGTCATTGTCCTGTTGAAAAACAAATGATAGTCCCACTAAGGGCAAAGCAGATGGGATGGTGTATTGCTGCAGAATGCTGTGGTAGCCATGCTGGTTAAGTGTGCCTTGAATTCTAAATACATCACTGACAGTGTACCCAGCAAAGCACCCCCACATCATCACACCTCCTCCTCCATGCTTCATGGTGGGAACCACACATGCAGAGATAATCCGTTCACCTACTCTGCGTCTCACAAAGACAAGGCAGTTAGAACCAAACATTTCACATTTGGACTCATCAGATCAAAGGACAGATTTCCACCGGTCTAATGTCCATTGCTCGTGTCTCTTGCCCCAAGCAAGTCTCTTGTTCTTATTGGTGTCCTTTAGTAGTGGTTTCTTTGCAGCAATTCGACCATGAAGGCCTGATTCACTCAGTCTCCTCTGAACAGTTGATGTTGGGATGTGTCTGTTACTTGAACTCTGTGAAGCATTTATTTGGGCTGCAATCTGAGTTGCAGTTAACTCTAATGAACTTATCCTCTGCAGCAGAGGTAACTCTGGGTCTTCCTTTCCTGTGGCAGTCATCATGAGAGCCAGTTTCATCATAGTGCTTGATGGTTTTTGCGACTGCACTTGAAGAAACTTTCAAAGTTCTTGACATTTTCCAGATTGACCGACCTTCATGTCTTAAAGTAATGATGGACTGTCATTTCTCTTTGCTTATTTGAGCTGTTCTTGCCATAATATGAACTTGGCATTTTAACAAATAGGGCTATCTTCTGTTACCCCCCTACCTTGTCACAACACAACTGATTGGCTCACAAATGAACTTTTAAGAAGGCACACCTGTTAATTGAATCGCATTCCAGGTGACTATCTCATGACGCTGGTTGAGAGAATGTCAAGAGTGTGCAAAGCTGTCATCAAGGCAAAGGGTGGCTACTTTGAAGAATCTCAAATATAAAATATACTTTGATTTGTTTAACACTTTTTTGGTTACTACATGATTCCATATGTGTTATTTCATAGTTTTGATGTATTCACTATTATTCTACAATGTAGAAAATAGTAAAAATAAAGAAAAACCTTGGAAGGAGTAGGTGTGTCCTAACTTTTGACTGGTACTGTATATAGTGCACTACTTTTGTCCAGGGCTCATAGGGTGCCACTTGGGATACAGCCACTGAAAGCTGTGGGTTTATGAGTGTGTTCTGATTAGTCCTCCCTCTCCTTTCCTCCAGTCCAGTAACTAGCTACAGCACTATATTACGGTGAGAAGTTGAGAAGTCCCAGTCCAGGTTTGGAGAATTTAGTTCCTGATCCCTCTGATGTTGGGGGCCCCTGTACGCTCTATTGGGGTACCGTGGTGTGTGTGTGATTTTGTGTGTGTGCATGCAGACTTTTATTAACAAAGACGAAACACTAAGCAGAAGCAGGGGGTGGACGGTTGGTTCCCCCCAGAACACTGTTGGTTATGAGGTAACCTGAGCCTGGGTCTGTTATTGTTCTCTTAATAGCTGTGAGAACCATGTGGTCTGTGTCCCAAATAACACTCTATTCACTATATAATGCACTGCTTTGACCAGGGGCCAAAGGGGTCTGGGTAAAAGTAGTGCACTATATAGTGAACAGGGTGCCATTTGGGATGCACACTCAGACTTATTGGTGTGGCAGGTTGTGTGGATAAATACAGCACACAATTGCTCTTCCATCTCTGTGTTGGGGTGTGAAATATAAACACTTCACACACACGGCACGGATATAGGCATGGATAGAAATTGGATCTGTAGTATATGAATATGAAGTACGACACGTTTGTGAAGTAAACTTCCAGAGTAGGTAGATTTTGGAATGGCATGATCAGTGGACTTATAGTGTGTGTGTGTGTGTGTGTGTGTGTACCTGCTTGCTTTGTGTATGTGTGTGTAGGCTTTCAGAGTGGGGTAATAGGGGAAAGGAGGGCACAGACCGAAACAGAGTTTACAGGTAGTTTCCATTAGGCTGTGTATCATTCCTGCCTCTCTGTCATCTTCTGGTTAATCATCTTCAGGAAGAAGTGCTTTTAAAGAGTCTCTGTTTAGGGTTTCTGGATCCTGCCTCTAAAAAAACTACAATAAAACTACAAAACTCGTGCTGAAAGGTTGGAGACTGACCATTGACTGAGAAGCGTGCTAGACATACAAACTCGCTGCACACAGCAAAACAATGGAATACCTCAACTCCACCCACTAAACAAAATAACATCCCTTTGAAAACAAACATATATTTGGAGGATTTCTTTAGGGCCGACTACACCAAGATAATTGGTTTTGTTTGGCCATTTCTGAGAAGTCTGATCTCTTACTAACAGTGGCCTCAAGTCTATTAGCTTCTTCTTATTATTCTTCTTCTTGCGTCCCAAATAGTACCCTATTCGATACATAGTGCACTGCTTTTGACCAGGGTCAAAAGTAGTGCACTATATAGGGAAAAGGGTGCAGTGTACTATGTAGGGAATCGGGTGCCATTCGGGACGTAACCACAATGTTTGTGTAAGTCTGCCCTGGGCAAACTAAATATGTCTCTTCCTTCAGCCTGCTGTAGCAGAGGAGGACATGAAAGGAAGTTAGATTTATATGAAAGATCTACACGGCCTGGGGTGGTGGTCCTACCGTCGTTCACAGACACACACCCTCTCTGGAGCCACAGCTCTGTGATGCCAGCTAGCCGACTAACTTCATTACTTGTATTATCTGTTATTATGGGATGGAGAAAAAAGGGAGCCAGGTCAGGGTTGACTTACAATTAGAGAGATATAGAGATCACACACATACACACACACACACATCTTCTCTTAACCCCACCACTGGTCTCCCCAGTCCCCGCAGCCAGTATGGCTTCAAAGACTATAGACTGCAGTATCAAATACATGCATCAAACACCCTCTCCCTGTTTATACAATATATCCAGTGCTATATATATAAACACTGTGTCAGCTGCTGGGTTCTGACCTTTATTCTGCTTCTCTCTGGACATAGTGTTCCCCATTTCCCCTCGCAAAGTTAGACCTTTATCCTACTCCCTCATTTACCTGTTAATGATAGTGTGTTAAATGTGTTCAATTCCTTCTCTGGATCTATCAGTGACACCTACCACCATACAATGTACTGTCTATTGGTTATGTACTACTGGACCGTGCTATTATTCTCAGAAACTATTAGAAGTTAACTTACAATGACAAAAAACAAGCTCTAACTCCTGTCCTTGTTCTGTACCTCTGTCTATGTCTCTGCCCTGGCCTTGAACTAGCGTCCTGATGGTGTCTGCGACCCTGGGTTGCTACCAGCCGCATCCACGGGAGACTGCAGGTGGCTGGAGGCCAGGCGGAGCCAGGAAATTGCCTTGGGCCTTTGTGCTGACCCCCTCCACCTTCCCATCCCCCAAACACACACCCTCCTCCAGTCTTCAGTTACGTCCCAAATGGCACCCTATTCCCTATATAGAGCACTACTTTTTTGACCAGGGCCTATATTCCCTATACAGTGCACTACTTTTTTGACCAAGGCCTATATTTCCTATATAGTGCATTATTGGCCCTGCTTAAATGTAGTAGACTATTTTGATAATAGGGTGTAGTGAGCACATCCATCGGTCTGCTGAGGTCTTCACACTCAGTCAGCACCCTCCTCTTGGCAGCAGCAGCACGGACTGGCAGAGCCGCTACACTATCCATCCGCACACTACGACCCTCGCCAAGGATGAGGATATCCAACTATCAGTGGGAACTGGGAAACTATTTCTCTCGTCCAGGGAAGCGGCTATAATGTGATGCACCTAGAGGCAGACAGACTGGCTGTGGGGGTTTTCAGATGCAGAAAATAGCCAGTTATTCAGGCAGCCAGGATCAATTCCAACCAGGCTCCTCCAACTTGTCCAGTCAAAATCGAACACTTAGTAAAATGATGACCTGGTCCCAGATTTGTTTGTGCTCTTGCCAACTCCATTGCTGTCATTGTCAAGCCATGTTTGGCATAACAATGAGTGATAGGGAGTTGCATGATAGCAAAAACTGACTGGCACTCAGGCTAGTTAAATGATGCTTGTAGTCCAATGACATAAGCTTTGGTGGTAATTTATCAACGATCAATCAAATATCCATCTTTTCTGACACTAACATTCCAGGGACTTTGCTCTGAGTCTGAGTACGATCCTGATGCAGATCACTTTTATTCTCCTCCTGGAACACATTCTGTTGTCTAGCAGTCTAGCACTGGAATGTAGCCCCCTTTTACACACTGGCTCAGGAATTCCCTAACAAAACAATTAAATTGTTCAAGCAAATATTTATTTGCCAGGGGCCAAAACAGAGAGAACAGAGAGAGAAAGATGGCACTAATCTCATTACTAGAGACTCTTTGAAACATTGTCGCTCCACAGAGTCTGAAAAATGCTGATTCTCCTCAGTCTATCAGCAAGAACAAAGTCATGACAATGGGAGATGGCATGGTAATGGTAATGAACACCCACTATTTGGCCTATGAGGTCATCCCTGCGAGACCTGGGCTGTGTCCCAAATGGCACCCTATTCCCTACATAGTGCACTATGTAGGGAATAGGATACTTCAGACGCACCTTTGTTTGGACCCATCCTTTAATCTTTAGAGACAGACAGACCTACCCTACAGTCATTCAGACAAGGGGATCTCCAGACAGTGATGCTCTCACTGCCATCCCAACTTTAGACCACACAAGTGGTGCACAGCTAATGGATTCATGTGCATCGTGCTGAGGGAAGAAGAGGATGACGCTATGGGAGGAAGAGGATGCTCTGCAATAATAAGCATGCATCAATGGAAAGTCTATTTTCACCAGCAGCAGGGCTGTAACCAGGGTCTGAGTTTCAGTGAGGTCCAGACAGGGGGGGGGGGTGGATTCAAGAAATGTTAAGAAAGTTTAAGCTCATTTACTGCATTACTATACATTAGCCCAGCCATTTTCACATTGGTTGCTGTAGCTTCCTTCACCTCAGTCGATCTACAAACACATAGCCTATTAGCTATACAATTAGCCACTCACATTAACTCAGCACCGGGGTTAAAATCTATAACGTAATACATACAGAGGGATCTGTTAGCAGAAAAGTATTTTATTAACGAAAAGTAAACAAATTAGTTTGCTTTACCAATATTTTTGTTGTTGTTGCAGTTTAACAACTAATTTTGTGCAATTCTACACATTTTGCTATTGAGTAGGGAGACATTTTTGCAGTTTAAAGCTAATTTCCTGTAATTCTACACATTTTGCCATGACTTATGCCATGTTAATATGATATCTGAGTGAGAGTCACTAACAAAATCAACGTGGGCCCCCTTTTGGTCAGGGCCGCTGGGCACGTGCCCTGCGTGCCCGGTCGGTAATTCGGCCATGGTTAGGCCTACTACACGTTTAGATAGCTGGCTAAACTAACAAGACTAATTTATAATAAAATAAAATAAACTACTGACATGGGCTAATTGAGGAACTGTCAGTGAGTGACATATAACAAGAGGAAATGTTATAGATGCACAACTAAGTTTCGAAATTGTACCTTGTGTATTCTACTATTCTAACTCTCAACAGTAAGTTGAGACCCAGACAGAGGAGGCTGGAGTTGTTTTGATGTGTGTTCCCAGTGACATTAGGCCCCAGCCAAAGTCATCCACTCCCTGTCCTCCCTGTGCCAACACTGAATATGATATCCCTTTAGTTATCATGGGCACGCTACTGGACAGATCATCCTATCTAAAGCACTCAGGATCATCTGCTGGAATTCCACTCACCATGACTAGGGCCCAGAGTTTTTCCTGGCCAGGACATTCCTAGTCAGGGAAAACTCTGGGCCCTAACCATTAGTGATGTGCAGTTCACCAACGATTCGTTCTTTCGAGTGTCTCATTCATTTTAGTTGTTTGTTTGACCTGCTGACTCATTCATTTTAGTAGTTTGTTTGATACATGCTCCTCCGGCTCAGTGGCTCAAGAGACGTGCTCTGACCAACAACTGTCTATCATGTGCGCGCAGGAAAATACATCATGCTGCAGGCATGATCGCATGGTGCAAGAACTAATTGAATGTTGTGATGGACACAGCTTTGTAGAACCAAAACACACAAGGTAACACTTTATATGGACAATCTACAGACTATCAGTAACATTTAAACTATCAATTAACCCTAACCCTAGCCCTATCCCTAACCTTAACACTTATCCTAACCTTAAACTTAACCCTTACTTACCTTAATCCTAGCTCTAATCCTAACCCTTACCTTAACCCTTATTCTAAACCTAACCCTAACCCTAACTGTAACCTTAGCAAGCAGTTGCTTATCAACAGATAGCTTGTTGATAATAAGACCATCGTTAGAGCATCTACAGATGGACTATCCAGACTAGCCAAATAAAGTGTGACCACATACACTACTTCTGCTCAACAAACTCAAACTCAAGAATGAATAGTTTGGGGGGCTACAGTTTGCAAATGATATTGTGCTTATCACTCTCACGACAGTCTAGCTGACTAAACTCCACTCCATGTTAAAGGCAGTTTCTGATTAACTCCATCAACAGAGTGGAGCAGAGACCAGGCTTTGTGGACTTCAGCTCCAACTACATCGATTTGGCCAAGATCAATACTTTAAAAAATATAAATTATGAAATGCTAACCTTGTATCTATATTTGTCCTCTGTAGTTGCGTGCCTTTGTTTGTTTGTTGAAACCATACTTTTTAAATAAACGTTAATCAAATACAACCACCGACTGTTTGCTACATTGCTGTTGTATTAAGAAGGCAACTCAGCACAAACGCGCACTTGCCAATTTAATCTTAACAAGGAAACAGTCGGTGGTTGATTTTGAGTAACGTTTATTGAAAAAGTGTGGATTTCAGCAAACAAAGACTGAATTCCACAAAGCCTGGTCTCTGCTCCACTCTGTTGGGCGAGTTCATCAGAAACTTCCTTCACCATGGAGTGGAGTTTAGTCAGCTAACGGCAGTCAAGGAACGCATTCTGCCAAGAGTCGTTCACAATCTAGTCCGGTTGCAGCCACAACTAGAACTTGTTTCAAATGTATCAAGAAATACTCTTCTTTGCATGCCTAGCAATCAACAAATGTATATTGTTTAAAGCACACTTTTACAAGTCTCATTCACAAATGACAGCTCCAATAAGCCCCCTGGTGAATGACGTGAACAAGAGGCTTGTAGAATCATGACTCTTTCGAGTTTTCGGTTCATCGTTCGCCGGTAGGGGGTCCTGCTTGCTCTGGACATTACTGACTCAAATGAATTAAATGAGTTGAACGATTTGTTATTTTGACTGAACAAGTCGAAAGATCAGTGTCAGTAAAAAGAGCAGAACATCCCATCAATACTAACCATAAAACCCCAGAATATTGCTAATTATTTGACTATGGTCAAACAGATTATCTAGTTGAATGCATCAATGTGCCTCATACTACACAGTCCAGCAGTCATAGTCTAGTGGCAGTCAGCATACAGATGCAGGATCTTAATTTGATCACTCTTTTGTTGCTGAGAAAACGCAAAATTATAGAGCATTTGAGTTTTAAAAAGGCTTCTAAAGTTTGTAATTTCCACTTTGAAATTTCAGACTTGATTTGCCCCACAACATTCTTTTATCAACCCCTAAAAACATTTCCATTATTTATAATCCACATAATAATTCAAATGTTCTGTTGGCTGCAGGATTATTATCCTGCTGTAGCAAACTGTCTCAATTTAAGATCCTACATCTGTAGGCCATTGTCCTGTCACTCTGAGTGTGCCATAGGAGAGGCCTGGTTTGATGCCCTACTTTGCAAACAATGGGAAGAAGTCAGATGTAAATAAGGTTGTGGTTAACCTCATAACCAGGCCCATATGGTTGTGCAGAACAACATATTTCATATGGTAAATGCCAGATGGGATGGTCCATCTTTAGCCCAGTGGACAACTCTAAATGTATTTTATTTGCGGATATTGATAATTGATCATTATTTGGCTGAAAATGGGGGCCACAAGGAATGAAATGGGCCAGTGTGTTAGAAATGCCCATGCAGATTTCTTCGTCCCTGACCGGAAGAGAGAGGAGACGCACACATCAGCCCTCTAGGGGGGTTCTTTTCCTAACTTCACCAACCAACACATTGTTTTTCAGGTCACGTGACACACATGGGCCTGCATCCCAAATGGCACCCTATTCCCTATATATGTACTCCTTTGACCAGGGCCCCTGGGGTGCACAATATAGTGCACTATTATAGGCAATAGGGTGCCATTTAGGATACACAAATGGTCATGGTCATACATTAACATAATGAGAAACAGAGGAGTTGAAAGGAGTGAATGGTGAGAAATGATTAATAGCTCTTTACTGAGCAGCTGGGGACAACGGCCTGGCTTCAGACCTGCATGGGTTCAAATACTATTTGCATTCTTTCATATACATTTAGCAGTTGCTTTAGCCTGCATGGGGTGCCAGGTGGGCAGGGTTTGCCCTTCTCTATTGATTTTGACTATTCTATTGGTTCCATTATGCCAGGCAAGCTCAATCAAGCCCAGCTAAAGTATTTGAAATTATTTCAAACAATTGTTTAACCCATGTCTGCCTGGCTGACTGATTTAATCCCAGAGTCAAATACCAAGGGGAAATTACACTTACATTTAATTCCAGCTGTTCAATGTTCCTGAGCTACAATGTAGGCCTGCAATGTGTAGGCAGCATAGTCAGTAAATCAGCCATCCTTCATATATGTGTTAGGAGGATGCATGCCCGGTCCGCACCATCCTGCCTTTGAAAGCACAAGGGGCAAACTTCTCTCCCCAAAACCCTTTGAAGCTTGTCACCATTCATTCTCAGTGGCGTGAGTGTGTGTGAAACCACATGCACGCACACACACACCCACGCATGCATGCACAGGCACACACACACACACACAAAGAGTGCAGCAGCAGGAACAAGTGTCCCGTGAGCATGCTAGTGAGCATGTGGTGTGAACATGTAGCTAGTCCTCAGACTAGGGGAAGTTCAGAGCTGGGTCTGGAATGGAAACCATGTACAATATGGACTGAACAAACAATCCAACAGGGGACCTAGCTGGGTATGACACACTACCTACCAGTAACCATTTCCTCCCTCTGCTGTGGTCCAATCCTGGAGCAGAGACATATGATGTCCCGCCCACTCAAAAGGATCAAAACAAACCACTCCAAAGGCTTCTGGGAAGGAAGAGCTCTATCCGTGGTTACAGTTCATCTAAACCTGTCATCGAATATATGAAAAACCCCTATGTTTATTTCTATGTTTTTTTTATTTACTGATGTCCTCCAACCGTGCTATGAACGCGCACACTAGCAAACACACATACCCCGCATTAGAATTGTTTGCAAATGTATACAAAATAGAAGACAGAAATGCCTTATTTACATACACTACCGTTCAAAAGTTTGGGGTCACTTAGAAATCTCCTTGTTTTCGAAAGAAAAGCAATTTTTTTGTCCATTAAAATAACATCAAATTGATCAGAAATACAGTATAGACAATGTTAATGTTGTAAATGGCTATTGTAGCTGGAAACGGCTGATTTTTTATGGAATATCTACATAGGCGTACAGAGGCCCATTATCAGCAACCGTCAGTCCTGTGTTCCAATGGCACGTTGTGTTTGCTAATCCAAGTTTATCATTTTAAAAGGCTAATTGATCATTAGAAAACCATTTTGCAATTATGTTAGCACAGCTGGAAACTGTTGTGCTGATTAAAGAAGCAATAAAACTGGCCTTATTGAGACTAGTTGAGTAACTGGAGGATCAGCAATTGTGGGTTCGATTACAGGCTCAAAATGGCCAGAAACAAAGAACTTTCTTCTGAAACTCGTCAGTCTATTCTTGTTCTGAGAAATGAAGGCTATTCCATGCGAGAAATTGCCAGGAAACTGGAGATGTCGTACAACGCTGTGTACTCCTCCCTTCACAGAACAGCACAAACTGGCTCTAACCAGAATAGAAAGAGTGGGAGGCCCCGGTGCACAACTGAGCAAGAGGACAAATACATTAGAGTGTCTAGTTTGAGAAACAGATGCCTCACAGGTCCTCAACTGGCAGCTTCATGAAACAGTACCCGCAAAACACCAGTCTCAACGTCAACAGTGAAGAGGCGACTCCGGGATGCTGACCTTCTAGGTAGAGTTGCAAAGAAAAAGCCATATCTCAGACTGGCCAATAAAAATAAAAGATTAAGTAGTCTGAGATATGGCTTTTTCTTTGCAACTCTCCCTAGAAGGTCAGCATCCCTAGAAGGTCTGTATTCTATAGTAAACTGTGGAAGTGTAAGTGTATGTCTCTGACTCCAGCAGTGTAAGGCAAAGGAAGCTACAGATGGTAAAGTTGTCTGGACGTTGTCTACCGATAGCAGAGAGACTGGAGGCCTTATACAGAGTAATTGGCAGGTAATGGTAATTTTCTCCATAATACTCTTAATCTCTTTCTCCCTCTCTCTGTCTCTCCAGGTGACAGCACCTCATGAGCAATTGACACCACAAATATAAATAACAATTTCCACAACAATTCTTAAAGGAAATAGCAGTAATCAATTTTCCTTGCTTTAAACATGGCAAAGAAATCACTCCTTAAAGCTGTCATTGGGTAATACAATTATTATTGTCTCCTATCCCCAACGGAGCCTAACCAAAATACTGCTCATGTTACCGTGAAAAATAAATCACACCACTAGTCTTTAGTTTGACCCCGACTGAGGGCACGGACAAAGTATGTGCCCCAAATGTCACCCTTTTCACTATGTAGTGCACTACTTTTGCAGTATATAGTGCAGTATATAAGGAATAGGGTGCCATTTGGGACGAAGCCAAAGACAACATCCAGGAAAATGGAAATGTTGACTAAGTTCTATTAACATGCTTTTGGAGGGCTTCCTCTGTAGCACATAGCTACACGATCTGAATGGACGACATTTATATTCTATGAATCCTATGAAAATAAATGACTCTGATTGGGGCCTCAATGTCTCTCTTGTTTAATGTTAGTGGGCCATAGTCTTCCGCTGCATGATGTAGCCCCTCTGTGGCCTTATAGCTGCATGGTCTCAATGCATCAGACAGACAATATTATGGGCAACATTTTCATGCTGCTAAATAGTTCAAATCTGTGCAAAAACTACAGTAAAACTCAAAGTAAACTTGCAGTGTGATTTAATTCAACACTTTTCTTCACAAAATGTGTTATTGTTTAACTAGTTTGTAAACTGAACAATGCATAGATCTCCTTGTATTGCACATTTCCAGAGAAGTTTCAAATGAAATCTCGCTGCCAGATTATAGTATGGTTTACAGTACTTTTGCACAGATCTGTGCTCTTTTCCACCTGAAAATGTAACCCTATAAACTGTGTGAATCTCAGGAATATACTATGACACCAGGGCCTGTCATGGGTTGTATAATGCAACAGAACAGAACATCCTAGCATCTCTGTTGTCTGTATTTTGATTTATCCTTGGCTCAAATCAATGTCAGCGTCCCAAATGGCACCCTATTCCGTACTACTTTTGACCAAAGCCCTATGAGCCCTTCCTGACCTTGTATATTTCATATAGAGAAATGTCATGCTTTTGACGTTGCATGAAACAATTTATTGAGTAAGGAAATCCCATTCTTCGAACATAAGATAAACGATCATTGAGGAGTTTAGGAACCGAACAAGACAACAGTATAGTGCCGGTAAAGCAGGGAGCAGCCAGGAAGAGATGTACTAGGGTGGAAGAGGAGGTAGAGTAAAGTTATGTCCCAAATGGCACCCTACTCCCTATATAGTGCATTACTTTTGAGAGACAGGGCCCAGGGGAAGGCCTAACGTCAGCATGTAATGTTTCAGTATTAGTCATACCCAGATGGTGTATATAGACAGACAGATCTGTTATGATACAGTCAAGGCCACATGAACAAACACTGTAATCAGGCCAGGGCTGCATCCCAAAAGGCACCCTATTCCCTATATGTGCATATAGCCCATAGGCCTCTGGTCAAAAGTAGTGCACTAAATAGGGAATGGGTGCAATTTGGGATGTAACCCAGCACTAAAAATAAACTGATGGGTTTATAAATCAGCAAATTACAGATAAATATATAATTATTTTAATGGCCATGAAGATTAATGACTTTGTAACCGTGGAAATAGTAAATCAGGACATCCCTCATTAGTGCTTTGATGGGTAGACCTTTTCTCCGCCCATCCCGCCCAGTCAGTCAGTCGGTCGAAGGGTTTTGGATGAGATTCCTCATCCTTCGGATAGGAAGTTGTCTTACGGTGTGACTCACCACTCTGGAAATATAGAGGAGACTTCCAGCCAAGTCATAAACAGAGAGCTGGAGTCGTAAAAGAGATAGAGAGGTTTTGAAGATCAAAGTGGTGAGAGAGGAGAGGAGCTGGAGATGAGGGACAACCTAGTGCTTCTGCATGTCCACAAGGTCACAGAGGAGTTATCAATGGCCATCATTCTGGAGATGGAAACTATAGAGAGATACCTTTGAAATAGTGGTGATAGTTGGAAGGCGGCCTGCTATTTATTTTGACTCAATCTGCACTTTTGGCACACACAAAAAAAGCCATGGTAGAGCTTTGCAAGACTGGAGTCGAAGCACGCTTTATAAAAGTTATAGAAGTTAGAGGATTTTAGAGGATGCAAAGAATGTGAATTGTGACTGTTGAGTTAATGTATGCAAATGCTTGAAGACAGCAATCTTCCGTCTTTGAGAACAGACTAACATTCACACCAGAGGGTTCATCATCATAACAACAAAAGCTAATTAAAAGTTTATTTGACATTCCATAAAGTTTCCCGTCCTTACTCTACGCTGGATAAATACATAGCTAACATCATAATGAAAACATTGTGCTCTCCCCACAGACGCTCAGGGTGATGCATCAATGTCAGGTCTTAAAACTACAGTCTGGGATTGGTACATCCAATTTTGGACGACATATATTCATGTATAGCCATTGATTTGTAAACAAACACTGTACAGCTTCAAAACATAGTTAAAATTATAATTTGATCATGAACTGTCAGTCACATCCCTCACAAGTTGTGAATGTTGTTTTTCGAATCGCAGAATGTAGCTTTAAATCACCTCTGTTGAGTGGATCCCCTTCAAAAAGCTCTATTAATTTTCCCCATTAACATCTGCCATCTCCCTGCCTGCTGCCGTAGCCCCCTAATACACAGTGCTGCCTAGTTAACACACACACAGAAGACACAGCGCTGTCCAAACGTCTCGGTGATGAGTTGTTGCTTTGGTGTTGAAAATAATTTCCTTCTCAGAGGACAATAAATCTATTATATTTTATTGTAAAGCTTCATGGATGCAGGGTACACCACATAGGGAATAGGGTGCCATTTGGGACGTAGCCAACATTTACATGTAAGACTGAAAACAAATGCCCTAATTATCTATCTATCTGGGGCACTGCTGTTATCACAAGACCACTATAGTAAGAGTTGTCTACAACTCTTCACCCAACAATGCTTCAGCAACAGTCGAAAACAGAACATGGCTTTTTGAGGCATATATTTCCTGGGAAGGGAGGGATGGAGGGAGGGGTCACAGTGAGGGTACTTTGCTTCCGATGTACCGTTCAGTGAACCTGGCTCTGAGATGTTCTTTTAATGGTGCATAGAGAGAGTGAGAGAGAGAGAGAGAGAGAGAGAGAGAGAGAGAGAGAGAGAGAGAGAGAGAGAGAGAGAGAGAGAGAGAGAGAGAGAGAGAGAGAGAGAGAGAGAGAGAGAGAGAGAGAGAGAGAGAGAGAGAGAGAGAGAGAGAGAGAGAGAGAAAGAATAACAGGGTGTAATATCCACCAGTGTTTTTCTAATCAACACAGGGAGGATGGGGGAGCAGAAGGCTCTCTCTCTCTCTCTCTCTCTCTCAGGCCTGGTGTTACCATTATTCATATTCACTGCATTAAAACGTCAGTCCCTTAATCAGACATTATGCATCCTCTCATATGCCTCCTCTCCTCTCTTCTCTTCTCCTCTTGCTGAGTTAAGCTCTCTATGGTGAGTTAGTCTACACGCCTCTCCTCTTCTCCTTTCCTCCTCCTCTCATTTCCTCCTTCTCTCCTCTATTCTCCTGAGCTCTGGACCCAGCAGCAATGGAACAGAACCTGACAGAGTCTCCTCGTAAAGAGAAATTGTGCGTGATGATGTGTTTGTGCTTTTCCATAAATTTAAATAGGGACATTGACCTCTAAATGCAACAGACTGTATTTTTAGATCAAGATTTTACAGTATTCTGCCCCAACAAGGAACAACGATACTTGATTCTATCCTTCAGTGGAAGAGTTTGATAAAAGTGCAAAATAGACACTCTTACATTTTGGTTGACAGAAGCCAGCTGAGTCAGATAGAACATGCAGGTTTTGAAGGAGGAACATTTGGAGAGTTAAAATCACTTATAAATCTATTTCCAGTGGTGGAAAAAGTACCCAGTTGTCATACTTGAGTAAAAGTATAGATACCTTAATTGAAAGTTACTCAAGTAAAAGTGAAAGTCACCCAGTAAAATACTACTTGAGTAAAAGTCTAAAAGTATTTCGTTTTGCATAAGTATCAAAAGTAAATGTAATTGCTAAAATACACTTAAGTATCAAAAGTAGAAGTAAAAGTATAAATAATTTCAAATTCCTTATATTAAGCAAAGCAGACACCACCATTTTCTTAAAATATACGGATAGCCAGGGGCACACTCCAACACTCAGACATTATTTACAAAAGATGCATTTGTGTTTAGTGAGTCCGCCAGATCATAGGCAGTAGGGATGACCACGTTTTCTCTTGATAAGTGCGTGAGTTTCACAATTTTCCTGTCCTGTTAAGCATTCAAAATGTAACGAGTACTTTGGGTTGTCAGGGAAAACGTATGGAGTAAAAAGTACAATATTTTCTTTAGGAATGTAGTGAAGTAAAAGTAAAAGTTGTCAAAAATATAAATAGTAAAGTAAAGTACAGATACCCAAATAAACTGCTTAAGTAGTACTTTAAAGTATTTGTACTTAAGTACTTTACACCACTGCCTATTTCCTGCACCAGACCTTCATCACCATCACATTAGTGTCAACAAACTTCCCACTCGGAGAAATGCAATTAAATGGTGATCTGATCTACAGGGGAGTAGAGAATGGAAAAATTCTGTTCTGAGATCTTTAATACAGTATCCTCCCACTGGGCACACACTGGTTGAATCGATGTTGTTTCAACGTAATTTGTCAACGTATTGTTACTTGGAATCAACTTAAAAAATCAATTAAAAAAAGTATTCAACCAGCACTGTTTTCATCTCATTTCAACCAGCGTTGTAAACATTGAAATTAGGGTAAAACTTCAACTGAAATACATTGACTTAACCTGAATAACAGGTTGTTACATCAATCTAATTTCAACACAATCATCAGATGTAACATATACGCCGGGAGTCAGGAAACAGGTGCAGAAGGTGAGTTTAATAAAGAACTGATGTAGATGAACAAACATACTGAACGTGAGAGAAAACAATAACACCTAGTAACTGAAGACAACTGAGGGCTAAATTAAGGGGGAGTATTCAAGGAGGGAATGCCGACCAGGTTTGCGTAATGACGGGGAGCAGGTGTGCGTAATAATGAAGCCAGGACCGGTGGTTAGTAGACCGGCGATGTCGAGCACCGGAGGGAGGGAGCAGGAGTAGGCGTGACAGAACCCCCCTCTGACGCGCGGCTTCTGACGCGCGGCTTCTGACGCGCGGCTTCAGCCGCAGGACAATGCCCGCCATGAGGACGGCGGCCAGGAGGACGGCCCCGAGGGCGAGGAACGGGCCGGTCTGGAGATAGAAATCCCGGATGATGTTTGGGTCCAGGATATCCGCCACCGGGACCCAAGAGTGCTCCTCAGGACAATACCACTCCCAGTCCACTAGGTACTGGAGCCGGCCCCCACAATGTTGAGAGTCCAGGAGGGACCTAACAGCATAGGCAGGAGTCCCCTCAATGTCCAGGGGAGGTGGCGGGGTGTCGTGGGGGACGGCATCAGCCAGGGGACCTGGAACCACTGGCCTGAGGAAGGAAACATGAAAGGAAGGTGAGATCCGGTAGTTGGTGGGGAGTTTGAGACGATAGGTTACCTTGTTGACCCTCCGGGGGACCTTGAAGGACCCAACAAACCAGGGGCTCTGCTTCTGGCAGGGCAGGCAGAGCAGGAGGTTCCTGGTGGAGAGCCAGATGCGATCACCAGGATGAAACACTGGAGCCTCACTGCGGTGGCAGTCCGCTTGATCCTTCTGATGGCGGACGGCGTGCTGGAGCCTCACGTGGGCGAATTTCCATACCTCCTCTGCGTGCCTGAACCACTCATCCACTGAAGGGGTCTCGGTCTGGCTTTGAGTCCACGGAGCCAGGGCCGGCTGATGTCCCAGGACAGACTGGAAGACCGGAGAAAGGGATAAAACGGCAGGATTATTAGAATATGTCAATAATAACCATAATAGTGTCACAACCATCAGAAAGGGGGAGATCAGTTACAAAGTCTATGGACAAATGTGACCAGGGCCGCTGACGCACGGGAAGGGGAAGTAGTTTCCCTGCTGGAGCGTGCTGGGGAGATTTGGATTGAGTACATATGGAGCATGAGTTGACATAGTGGGTGACGTCCTGCGCCAAGGTGGGCCACCAGTACGTTTCGGAGAGAGATTGGATGGTGCAGGTGATACCTGGGCACGGCTCACTCTTGGATTGCGTCCTACCTCACAGGTCGCTCCTACCAGGTGGCTTGGCGAGAATCTGTCTCCGCACCATGTGCTCTCACCACTGGTGTCCCCCAGGGCTCAGTTCTAGGCCCTCTCCTATTCTCTCTATACACCAAGTCACTTGGTTCTGTCATATCCTCACATGGTCTCTCCTATCATTGCTACGCAGACGACACACAATTAATCTTCTCCTTTCCCCCTTCTGATAACCAGGTGGTGAATCGCATCTCTGCATGTCTGGCAGACATATCAGTGTGGATGACGGATCACCACCTCAAGCTGAACCTTGGCAAGACGGAGCTGCTCTTCCTCCCGGGGAAGGACTGCCCGCTCCATGATCTCGCCATTACGGTTGACAACTCCGTTGTGTCCTCCTCCCAGAGTGCAAAGAACCTTGGCGTGACCCTGGACAACACCCTGTCGTTCTCCGCTAACATCAAAGCGGTGACCCGATCCTGTAGGTTCATGCTCTATAACATTTGCAGACTACGACCCTACCTTACACAGGAAGCGGCACAGGTCCTAATCCAGGCACTTGTCATCTCCCGTCTGGACTACTGCAACTTGCTGTTCGCTGGGCTCCCTGCCTGTGCCATTAAACCCCTACAACTCATCCAGAATGCCGCAGCCCGTCTGGTGTTCAACCTTCCCAAGTTCTCTCACGTCACCCCGCTCCTCCGCACACTCCACTGGCTTCCAGTTGAAGCTCGCATCTGCTACAAGACCATGGTACTTGCCTACGGAGCTGTGAGGGGAACGGCACCTCCGTACCTTCAGGCTCTGATCAGTCCCTACACCCAAACGAGGGCATGGCGTTCATCCACCTCTGGCATGCTGGCCCCCCTACCTCTCCGGAAGCACAGTTCCCGCTCAGCCCAGTCAAAACTGTTCGCTGCTCTGGCACCCCAATGGTGGAACAAGCTCCCTCACGACGCCAGGACAGCGGAGTCACTCACCACCTTCTGGAGACACTTGAAACCCCACCTCTTTAAGGAATACCTGGGATAGGATAAAGCAATCCTTCTACCCCCCCTTACCCCACCTCAAAGAAAGAAAATAAATAAAAATAAATAAACATATTGTAAAGTGGTTATCCCGCTGGCTATAAGGTGAATGCACCAATTTGTAAGTCGCTCTGGATAAGAGCGTCTGCTAAATGACGTAAATGTAAATGTAAATGCATCGGTTCTTTTTTTGGTACTTTTACCCCTTTTTCTCCCCAATTGGTATTTACAGTCTAGTCCCATTGCTGCAACTCCCCTATGGACTCGGGAGAGGTCAGCTTGCAGGCTGGGCCGCCACAAGGAGTCGCTAGAGTGCGAATGTGAGAGCTAAATAAAGGGGGAGTAATCAAGGAGGGAATGACGACCAGGTATGCGTAATGATAGTTACAGTCTTGTCCCATTGCTGCAACTCCCCTATGGACTCGGGAGAGGTGAAGGTTGAGAGCCATGCGTCCTCCGAAACACGACCCTGCCAAGCCGCGCTGCTTCTTGACACACTGTTCGCTTAACCCGGAATCTAGCCGCACTATTTTGTCGGAGGAAATACCGTCCAGCTGGCAACCGAAGTCAGCTTGCAGGTGCCCGGCCCCCACACAAGGAGTCGCTAGAGTGTGATGGGACGAGGAAATCCCGGCCAGTCAAACCCTCCCCTAACCCGGACAACACTGGGCCAATTGTGCGCCGCCTCATGGGTCTCCCGGTCACGGCCGGCTGTGACACAGCCTGGGATCGAACCCGAGTCTGTAGTGAAGCCTCAAGCGCAGCGATACAGTGCCTTAGACACCACGACAGCCCTCAAATAACTTCCTTGGACTTTATGCAAACTGGAAACCACATATCCTGAGGCCGCATTTATTGTAGCTGGGGATTTTAACAAAACAAATTTGAGGAAAACGCTACCGAAATTCTATCAACACTTTGATTGTAGTACTCGCGCTGCTAAAACACTCGACTACTGCTACTCCAACTTTCGGGATGCCTACAAGGCCCTCCCCCGCCCTCCCTTCGGGAAATCTGATCGCGACTCCATTTTGCTCCTCCCTTCCTAAAGGCAGAAACTCAAACAGGAAGTACCCATGCTAAGGACTATTCAACGCTGGTCTGACCAATCAGAATCCACGCTTCAAGATTGTTTTGATCACGCAGATTGAGATACGTTCCGGGTAGCCTCCGAGAATAACATTGACGAATACATTTATACGGTGACTGAGTTTATTAGGAAGTGTATAAGAGATGTTGTACTTACTGTGAGTATTAAAACCTACCCTAACCAGAAACCGTGGATAGATAGCAGCATTTACGCAAAACTGAAAGCGCGAACCACCCCATTTAACCATGGCAAGGTGACTGGGAATATGTCAGAATACAAATAGTGTAGTTATTCCCGCCGTAAGGCAATCAAACAGGCAAAACGTCAGTATAGAGACAAAGTGGAGTCACAATTCAACGGCTCAGACACAAGACGTATGTGGCAGAGTCTACAGACAATCACGGATTACAAAGGGAAAACCAGCCACGTCACGGACACCGACGTCTTGATTCCGGACAAGCTAAACACCTTCTTCGCTCGCTTTGAGGATAACACAGTGCCACCGATACGGCCCGTTACCAAGGACTGTGGCCTCTCCTTCTCATTGACCGACGTGAGTAAGACATTTAAGCGTGTTAGCCCTTGCAAGGCTGCCGGCCCAGACGGCATCCCTAGCCGCGTCCTCAGAGCATGCGCAGACCAGCTGGCTGGAGTGTTTACGGACATATTCAAACTCTCCCTATCCCAGTCTGCTGTCCCCACTTGCTTCAAGATGGCCACCATTGTTCCTGTACCCAAGAAAGCAAAGGTAACTGAACTAAATGACTATCGCCCCGTAGCACTCACTTCTGTCATCATGAAGTGCTTTGAGAGGCTAGTTAAGGATCATATCACCTCTACCTTACCTGACACCCTAGACCCACTTCAATTTGCTTACTGCCCCAATAGATCCACAGACGATGCAATCGCCATCGCACTGCCCTATCCCATCTGGACAAGAGGAATACTTATGTAAGAATGCTGTTCATTGACTATAGCTCAGCATTCAATGCCATAGTACCCTCCAAGCTCATCATTAAGCTCGGGGCCCTGGGTCTGAACCCCGCCCTGTGCAACTGGGTCCTGGACTTCCTGACGGGCCACCCCCAGGTGGTGAAGGTAGGCAACAACACCTCCACTTCGCTGATCCTCAACACAGGGGCCCCACAAGGGTGCGTGCTCACCCCACTCCTGTACTCGGGAGTGGGGTGAGCTGTGGAGCAGGTGGAAAGCTTCAAGTTCCTCTGCTTACACATCACTGACGATCTGAAATGGTCCACCCACACAGACAGTGTAGTAAAAAAGGCGCAACAGCGCCTCTTCAACCTCAGGAGGCTGAAGAAATTTGGCTTGGCACCTAAAGCCCTCAAAAACTTTTACAGATGCACAATTGAGAGCATCCTTTCGGGCTGTACGGCAACTGCACCGCCCGCAACCACAGGGCTCTCCAGAGGGTGGTGCGGTCTGTCCAACGCATCACCGGGGGCAAACTACCTGCCCTCCAGGACACCTACAGCACCTGATGTCACAGCAAGGCCAAAAAGATCATCAAGGACAACAACCACTGCCTGTTCACCCCGCTATCATCCAGAAGGCGAGGTCAGTACAGATGCATCAAAGCTGGGACAGAGAGACTGAAAAACAGCTTCTATCTCAAGGCCATCAGACTGTTAAATAGCCATCACTAGGCGGCTTCCACCCGGTTACGTAACCCTGCACCTTAGAGGCTGCTGCCCCATATACAGTGGGGAGAACAAGTATTTGATACACTGCCGATATTGCAGGTTTTCCTACTTACAAAGCATGTAGAGGTCTGTAATTTTTATCATAGGTACACTTCAACTGTGAGAGACGGAATCTAAAACAAAAATCCAGAAAATCACATTGTATGATTTTTAAGTAAATAATTTGTATTTTATTGCATGAAATAAGTACTTGATACATCAGAAATGCAGAACTTTATATTTGGTACAGAAACCTTTGTTTGCAATTACAGAGATCATACGTTTCCTGTAGGTCTTGACCAGGTTTGCACACACTGCAGCACGGATTTTGGCACACTCCTCCATACAGACCTTCTCCAGATCATTCAGGTTTCGGGGCTGTCGCTGGGCAATACGGACTTTCAGCTCCCTCCAAAGATTTTCTATTGGGTTCAGGTCTGGAGACTGGCTAGGCCACTCCAGGACCTTGAGATGCTTCTTACGGAGCCACTCCTTAGTTGCCCTGGCTGTGTGTTTCGGGTCGTTGTCATGCTGGAAGACCCAGTCACGACCCATCTTCAATGCTCTTACTGAGGGAAGGAGGTTGTTGGTCAAGATCTCGCGATACATGGCCCCATCCATCCTCCCCTCAATACGGTGCAGTCGTCCTGTCCCCTTTGCAGAAAAGGATCCCCAAAGAATGATGTTTCCACCTCCATGCTTCACTGTTGGGATGGTGTTCTTGGGGTTGTACTCATCCTTCTTCTTCCTCCAAACATGGCGAGTGGAGTTTAGACCAAAAAGCTCTATTTTTGTCTCATCAGACCACATGACCTTCTCCCATTCCTCCTCTGGAACATCCAGATGGTCATTGGCAAACTTCAGACGGGCCTGGACATGCGCTGGCTTGAGCAGGGGGACCTTGCATGTGCTGCAGGATTTTAATCCATGACGGCGTAGTGTGTTACTAATGGTTTTCTTTGAGAATGTGGTCCCAGCTCTCTTCAGGTCATTGACCAGGTCCTGCCGTGTAGTTCTGGGCTGATCCCTCACCTTCCTCATGATCATTGATGCTCCACGAGGTAAGCTCTTGCATGGAGCCCCAGACCGAGGGTGATTGACCGTCATCTTGAACTTCTTCCATTTTCTAATAATTGCGCCAACAGTTGTTGCCTTCTCACCAAGCTGCTTGCCTATTGTCCTGTAGCCCATCCCAGCCTTGTGCAAGTCTACAATTGTATCCCTGATGTCCTTACACGGCTCTCTGGTCTTGGCCATTGTGGAGAGGTTGGAGTCTGTTTGATTGAGTGTGTGGACAGGTGTCTTTTATACAGGTAACGAGTTCAAACAGGTGCAGTTAATACAGGTAATGAGTGGAGAACAGGAGGGCTTCATAAAGAAAAACTAACAGGTCTGTGAGAGCTGGAATTCTTACTGGTTGGTAGGTGATCAAATACTTATGTCATGCAATGAAATGCAAATTAATTACTTAAAAATCATACAATGTGATTTTCTGGATTTTTGTTTTAGATTCCGTGTCTCACAGTTGAAGTGTACCTATGATAAAAATGACAGACCTCTACATGCTTTGTAAGTAGGAAAACCTGCAAAATCAGCAGTGTATCAAATACTTGTTCTCCCCACTGTACATAGACTTGAAATCACTGGCCACTTTAATAATGGAACACTAGTCACTCTAATAATGTTTACATATTTTTGCTTTACTAAACTCATATGTATATACTGTATTCTATTCTACTGTATTTTAGTCTATGCTACTCTGACATTGCTCATCCTAATATTTCTAACATTCATATATTCCTTAATTCCATTATTTTACTTTTAGGTTGTGTGTATTGTGTGTGTGGTTGTGAATTGTTAGATATACTGCACTGTTGGAGCTGGAAACACAAGCCTTTTGCCACACCCGCAATAACATCTGCTATACATGTGTATGTGACAAATAAAAGGTTATTTTATTTTATTTGACAGATGCCTTCTTGTAAAGAAGCATTAGCAGCATACACCACAACATCCATGCTAGAAATGACATACAGAAAACGCCAAACACCTACTTGTGGAATTTCAACTTTGACAAAAGGGGAATATATATATATACAGTGGAGAAAAAAAGTATTTAGTCAGCCACCAATTGTGCAAGTTCTCCCACTTAAAAAGATGAGAGAGGCCTGTAATTTTCATCATAGGTACACGTCAACTATGACAGACAAATTGAGAAAAAAAAATCCTGAAAATCACATTGTAGGATTTTTTAATGAATTTTTTTGCAAATTATGGTGGAAAATAAGTATTTGGTCACCTACCAACAAGCAATATTTCTGGCTCTCACAGACCTGTAACTTCTTCTTTAAGAGGCACCTGTTGGTGAAACCATACAGGAGAGGAAGTACAGAACCAACGACGCTAGACGGAGAGGAATATGTTTAAGCAAAAGGCAGTTTATTAAACAACAGAGATAGCTGGTACTGCTCAAGCTACATGCATGGACCCATTCAGTTGCCTCTTATCGAGACAGTTGAAAGGGATCAAAAACAGAGTTTTCAGCATTACTTTATACAATGCAACACAAAGGAAGGGGTCCTTCTTCTAGTCCCTTGATTGGTTCCGGAGGCGTAGGAGGCGGGTCTGCTCTGTCCAGAGTAGAAGCCCCATTTTGTGCACGGCAGAGTCCTCTGCCCTAGGCACCCGACCAGTAGAAAAAAGTGCAGTGTGTGTGTGTGCGTAACTCGTGAGGCATGAGGATGAGTGTGCGTATGCATGGAGATGTGTGTGTGAATGTGTGTATGTTCTCAAAGGAAAGTCTCGTGGGGAGCAACCAGATTGTGGCCTGTGGCGTGGGAGTTGTCCTTGAGAAGATATTGGCTCTGTCCATTGTTCTTGCATAGGAACAGCATTGATTGAAAACAAGCTCCTAACATTAAAATGGGTCATGCACAAGATTTTAGTCAGACCAAGCTATAACATTTTAATATTTACTACGACAAATCCCCCTCTTCACGTCTCCCCAGAGACGTGACCAAGTAACAGTAAAGAAGGAAAACTTGAGACGTGACACAAGCTAACAGTGTAATTGGCAAAATAGGGAAAACTTTATCAGAAGATAAAGTTTTACATTCCCCCTCTTCACGTCTCACAAGAGACGTGACAAAAAGCTTAAATGCTGCAATTGGCAAAATAGGGAAAACTTTATCAGAAGATAAAGTTTTATATTCCCCCTCTTCACGTCTCACAAGAGACGTGACAAAAAGCTTAAATGCTATTCATCATCCAGATATCCTTGGTCAGCATCGTCAATAGCAAGCAAAGGAAACATCTGACCGTTATCTGCAGGATTTGGATCAATAGCGGTGGTTATAATCCTGGTTGTCAGCGTCCGTATGCATGGAATGCAACAGCATCCACAAAGCACTAGAATTGCAGCAAAATTGAGATGGATACAAGTATAGAAGAAACAAGCGTTTTATATTTACCAAACACATCCATCCAAGAGTCCCACATTGAAGTGTCCACCCCTGAGTGGCTCTTCATCTTACCATTAAGAGTTCGTAACCCTTCCAGGGCAATTATCAAACTGCCATCTGCAGCAGTATTATTAGGAATAAAAGTACAACATTGTTCCCCGAACATAGCACACACACCCCCTCTTTCAGCAAGTAACATATCAACAGCAATTCTATTCTGAAAAGCCATTAATGAAGTTGCAGCTAGTTGTCCATGAACAGCCTCAAAACCTTGTTGAGTCCAGTTTTCTAATTTCTGGACATTAATGTATGTAGTTAATTCTATCGACGTTTTTATTAATAGTACAACAGTCAGCACCCAAAAGGACGAGCCCCCAAAAACTGTACTCCATGTACCCATGTTCAAGGACAGTTTCACAGACAACAAAGAGAGAGTGTTCTTATCAGCCTGTTATGTGAAACAATCCATATCAGTACAGTGCTCCTCATTAATGCATTCCTTCCAAGCTATTCATCACATACAGATCCAAAAAATAAAACCCAACAATTTTATGGTGTCACTCTAAACAGAGTATAATCACCCTTAAGAATAACAGGATATGGAAATTAAATCACAACATTTAATGTTAATAAAAAATAAAAATAATAATTTTAACCCTCTATTCCTCCCCTACACCTAACATGTACTGAGTTGGCTACCAGCCACCCAGGAATCCTTTACCTTCACATCAGGAAGAATAAACAATCACAGTGGTTAGTAAAAACACAAGGTAATAAATGAGCAAGAACTGAAAATAAATGCGTGTATGTATTTTACTAGGCAAAACATGGATCATCCAGCTTGGTCTCAGAGTCAGTAGCAGAGTCACCTGCATCATCCTGGGCCGGTAACAACAGCATCATACCCGACGCCTGCACCACTCCTACCACTGACCTCCTGAGACAGGGGACGATGCAAGTAGCACAACACATTAACAGCAAAAACACAATTACTAGGGTCAGAAATCCAGTAACCACCATAGAAGAGTACTCACCAAACCAGTCACTCAGCCAGGAAATAAGGCAACATCCACAAAGAACAAGTATACCCATAGAGGCCATAACTTCACCCAGAATAGTCACAACAATAGTTTTCCATTTACCAAATATGTTATCAAACCAACCGTTTATGGAGCTATCAATACCAGAGTTCTCAACCAGTTCGTTCGCCAGCGTGGTGATGGTCACTCAAGCGCTTTGGTCACAGGCCCGTCCGGTGCTATATTGTTGGAGATGAAAGTACAACACATATATCCAAACAGAACACAAACCCCGTCCTGCTCAGCCAAAAGCATATCTAAAGCTATTCTATTCTGCCATGTCATTAAGCTAGTTGCCGCTGTCTGCTCAGCTAATCCCTTTATTGCATCACGAGTGTGGTTAATAAATCTTTTGCTGGTTATATTAAATATAATTTATCCAATCTACATTTTTATTAATTGTTGACCACCAGAAAATACTTGATTCAAACCCAGCTGCGATCTGATTGTGGATCCCATCAATATATATCCTTTCATCAAAGGATCCCGGGAGGAGGTCCTACTTTCTATGTGACAACTCACCAGTCTCTGACACATTTGATTGTTTGCTTATGTAGGTGAGTTCACAATCAGTTATCACCACACATCCATCAGATGTCAGCACGGGCCTGCTTTTGGCTCCTATAATCCTCTTGCTGCAACAAAGAGGAGAGATTTAGTCATGGTCTCTTTAGGTGTGACATTCTCTGTGTGGGAGCAGGAGCTAAGATGCCCTACCCTGTATCCTATCCTTACTAGTCCTAGAAAAACAATAATAAGAATCCCCTGTGACTTCAAACTGAGGCAACCCAGGTCGGGATGACTTTGTTATCGGGGGAAACAGATAGTGCAAGTTACCATAAGACTCTTTCACCACATTCCCAGGTGGCTTGCATGGAGGAAAAACCTGACAGAGAGTTAAAGCCTGTCAAGGGGAACGGAGTAGTTGTTATCCCTGGTTTGGCTGTCCTACAGGCAAAACAGTCCTCTTTAGACATAGTTTTTTGCCGTATACTGAATCCATTCCAACCACAGGTTAAGATTTCTATACCCCGTTTCCACCTGTACTACTTCCTCCAGGTCTATAGTTTTGCACTATCTTTACCACAGCCCCGGTCTCACTACCTCCCTCAGAGAGGTTTACTCTAGAATTTCCCCTTTCCCTACGTCTAGCTGTCTCCTATGCCTTTTCAACTTGTGTTAGGTTAACTACCACTTCTGGCTGAAACAGGAGGGTCCGTGTGTGTTAGGAATATGGCCCCCACAATCAGACAGCTACCTACCGTCGGGAGACCTGTGAATCCCCACCCTTGCCCTGAGAACATGTCAGATGCCAGAGGCCAACCCATTGCTTTACCTTCTATCGAACTCACACAGGGATGATCAGACAGGGTAAGGGAATCTTCGTTAAGGAGGCAACCCCCGGACCATAGTGGTGATCGGATCTTTCTCCTAACTCTGTGTTTGTTCGTCAGGTGTAGCTGGTTTTGTACAGTGTGTGACATGCACCCAGATGGATCTCTCAGCTATTCTGCTGGCAAAGGCAGTCCTTGGTAGGGCCCTTCCCGCCAGGCCTGATTCAGTCTCCTGGTTAGATAGAGTGGGTCACCTTCTCCTTTAGTTCACCTGTGGGGCACAAAACCTCTGACATACAGGTGTGGTTAATAAACTATCATACATGTTTTGTTTTTTTTAAGTATTTTGTCCTCTCCTTCGTATATATTTAATATTTAATCCAACCATCCCCCTCTTTGACACATGATTTGGCCATGTGTCAATATTACCACCTACCTAAACAATCACTTTAGTTAATATTGGTATTTGATTATCCAATTGCCATTCCTCCACTCTCTCTTCTGTTATTTTATGGTTCAAATCAAATATATTATTACCAAATTATAATCTTCTTCACAATTTTCACAGAACTATAAATTACCCTCAACTTAGTAAAATAAACTATCTTAAAGTCTTCCTCTCATGCCTTTAGAATGTACTAGTGTGGATGATTAATTAACACCAGAATGTTAAAACAGAGTTCAGAGGCCATTGAAATCATTTAACGAACTGTTTAATCCCATAGTATACTAAACAATTACCATTATTCTAAATATTTCATAAATGTTAGTTATCCCAAGTGTTCATTAAGTCCTCATGACATTCATTCTCATAAGAAATCATATATACCCCAAACTCAGCCAAAACCTAAAAAATCCATAAAATTCACTGTGTGCACCTTTAAGACCTATAACCCTTGACCTGCTGAAAACCCTCCAAAATTGAAACAACGAGACTTTAACCTCTCTTCTCTCCTAGGTGTTGACTAATAGTCTCACTGTCTCTAATTCAACACAAAACCCCATCATCCAATTAATTTTCATACCCATTACTGTCAATGCCAAATTAGGTTTCTCTGTTCCTGTTGAAGTGCTAAGTCAATAGTAGCCAATTCAAACACCTCACAATTTGGATCAAAGGGTTCCTTAGTCTTCCCCCCACTAGAGTCTACTATTTCTCCCTCAAGGACTAGTCACGCCTTATCTTCCTCTTTCTCACACTCAAAGCTGGGGGATGGACTTCTCTCTCCTCTCTCCTGTCTGACTTTCTCTCATGATGGATTGCATGTCTCTCTGAGGCTATTACACAATTCAGTTATTTTCCCAACATACTCTCCGTAATCGGCCCATGGCAAAAGTGTCCTATGGGCATCCCCTGAAACCCACTGCCCTCTAACGGCAGCCCAAACCTTACTATTCCTGTTTTGGGGTGGGTCATTCTTTCTACCGCTCTGGCCACGTCCTCTGTGTTCATGGCCTGTCTGCTAAATGGCATATTATTATTATTACTCTATACATCTAAGGTTGCTTGGGCCCCTTTCATTCCCCGCCAATAGATTAGGTAAGGCTGTCAGTGGGTACTGGCCCCCTCAACTCTCTCTCTCTCTCTCTCTCTCACTGCTTATTTCTCCTTTACACACCTTATGTATCTGTTTAAGCATGGATTCGAGTTAATCTCCGTCCAGACGTCCCTCAAAACCATACCTCTCCCTCCACCTGGTTATATAATGGAGATTTCTTCTATCCCTGGATTCCATTTTAATTACATCAAGCATTTCTCGTCCCCAGTAAATTCTGGGACCTCTTGTGAGGATTTGCCCCCCCCCCCCATGGTTGGTACTGTTAAAAATCCCTTAGCCACCTCTTCTATATTATAAGTCAATTTAACAAGTAATTCTAAATAGCTTCACACAACACGGGGCGGCAGGTAGCTTAGTGGTTAAGAGCATTGTGCCAGCAACCGAAAGGTCGCTGGTTCTAATCCCCGAGCTGACAAGGTGAAAAATCTGCCGATGTGCCCTTGAGCAAGGCACTTAACCCTAATTGTTCCTGTAAGTCGCTCTGGATAAGAGCGTCTGCTAAATGACTCAAATGTAATGTAAAAGAACAACACCTCATAAGGAGTGCCCAGCAGGAGTCCAATTCCTATCAGAAAACATACATACATCATTCAGACACTCCCAATCTCTCCCAGGGGGAAAAAGTTATCCTTCTCCCTGAGTGAGATTGTTGTTCCCATAAGGGTTTCTTCATTGTGTTGTCAGGATTGGTTCTCGCTGCTCAAATCAGCTCTTACTTCAGACAATGGTCTGGAAGGAGTGGGGGCTGGAGTGCAGTGTGTTAGATGGTGTCAGGGTGCTCCTGATTTACCTCTGACCTGGACTGAGTGTGAAGTAACCTCCTTCACTTCGTACGGTCCAGTCCACCTGGGTTCCAGCCACTTTCTCTTGTGGACTTTAACCCTCACCCCGTCTCCCACGTTTACCTTCAGTGTCAGCGTACTTCCCGACAGCTCCCCCTCTTGGGCCTTCTGCGCCTGAGAAGAGAGTGCTGCAGAAAATTCCGTCAATTTCTTCACATAATCAGTCATTTCTATCTGTTGTACATCAAGGGAGGGCATATGACCTCCCTCCCTTGGTGGACCTAGCATTACTCTCCCTGTCATTCGTTGTTCTAAGTATTCATTGAATTTGGGTATGGTTATGTTTGGTCCTGCCATCTTGCTTTCTCTCTCTTGGATGTATTATCGGTATCAAATACAGACTTATCTCATGTATGACACCCTCGCATATAAAGAGGCTAATTTATATAATTTGTAATGCAATTATTATCATAAGAATAAGAATTCCAGTCACATATACCAATGCAGTAATCTCTACACACAGCACACACCACGCTTTAGTTATCTCACGCTTGTTCTAGAATCATGCACAACTTCAATATCAGTCTCCCCAGTCCCCGGTTCCTGAAACCCTAGGTCAAATTCACTCAAATCCACAGATTGGTCTTCAGTCTCATAAGTCTCACTATAACTTCCCATCATCCATTACACGTTATAATACATAAAAACACAGACACGTTAAAATATAAACACAGCAAAACAAAACTGCCAATTAGAATACAATACCTTAAAAAATTTAGGTTACCAGAGCGTCCTAAAACATAGTCTCAGTTCAACTGCCACCCTTCACACAACCTTATACTTATGTGAAGTCACAGAAGCAACTGGATCCCTATCAAAGGATTTTCTTTAGACAACTCAATCACTAGGAAAGACTTAATCTCAGCTTAATTGTACCTTTCACACAACCATTTATATGGAACGTTTTAAGTGTGAAATCACAGAGATAACTGGCATCCCCGGGAATTTAATACCTCTGGTCAATTTTCGGTGATTCTCCCCCACCTAATGTCTAGAACTCTGCCACAGTTAAACTTCTACCTCCTCGCAACCTATAGGGTAGGACCTCCCCTAATAGGATTTATGCAAAAGGTCTCAGTTCAAACTGGGTCCCTTTAGGAATCTAGTTGTGGGTCAAATCTTATCCACCAATGCGTCAATCCGTAGTTCGACACATTCTGGATACGTTTATCTTTATTCCTTATTCCTTATTCCTTATTCCTTAATTCCTTATTCCTTAATTCCTTAGTATAAAACACAGTACCAGATATCTCATGTATGCCTTAATTCATTAGGATGGAAAATTATTTAACAAGTATTCATACTCACGCTCAGTACTACTGATCATAATTTGGTATTGGTCTATAATACAATATGCAAGATTTCGTTTTAACAGGCTCTGCATACCTTTTTTAGAAGAGCGCGCTCTGATCAGGTTCCTGAGCCAAGACGAATAGTTGATTTCTCCAGGATTTTCAGGTCACTCTTCCGTCTGTTTTTAGATCGATGATTTGCCTTTTCCTCTCGCACCAACTTTTAGATCGAATTAAAAACCATCCTCTGCTACCATTTTTGTTGGTGAAACCATACAGGAGAGGAAGTACAGAACCAACGACGCTAGACGGAGAGGAATATGTTTAAGCAAAAGGCAGTTTATTAAACAACAGAGATAGCTGGTACTGCTCAAGCTACATGCATGGACCCATTCAGTTGCCTCTTATCGAGACAGTTGAAAGGGATCAAAAACAGAGTTTTCAGCATTACTTTATACAATGCAACACAAAGGAAGGGGTCCTTCTTCTAGTCCCTTGATTGGTTCCGGAGGCGTAGGAGGCGGGTCTGCTCTGTCCAGAGTAGAAGCCCCATTTTGTGCACGGCAGAGTCCTCTGCCCTAGGCACCCGACCAGTAGAAAAAAGTGCAGTGTGTGTGTGTGCGTAACTCGTGAGGCATGAGGATGAGTGTGCGTATGCATGGAGATGTGTGTGTGAATGTGTGTATGTTCTCAAAGGAAAGTCTCGTGGGGAGCAACCAGATTGTGGCCTGTGGCGTGGGAGTTGTCCTTGAGAAGATATTGGCTCTGTCCATTGTTCTTGCATAGGAACAGCATTGATTGAAAACAAGCTCCTAACATTAAAATGGGTCATGCACAAGATTTTAGTCAGACCAAGCTATAACATTTTAATATTTACTACGACACACCTCTGTCCTCCACTCGTTACCTGTATTAATGGCACCTGTTTGAACTTGTTATCAGTATAAAAGACACCTGTCCACAACCTCAAACAGTCACACTCCAAACTCCACTATGGCCAAGACCAAAGAGCTGTCAAAGGACACCAGAAACAAAATTGTAGACCTGCACCAGGCTGGGAAGACTGAATCTGCAATAGGTAAGCAGCTTGGTTTGAAGAAATCAACTGTGGGAGCAATTATTAGGAAATGGAAGACATACAAGACCACTGATAATCTCCCTCGATCTGGGGCTCCATGCAAGATCTCACCCCGTGGGGTCAAAATGATCACAAGAACGGTGAGCAAAAATCCCAGAACCACACAGGGGGACCTAGTGAATGACCTGCAGAGAGCTGGGACCAAAGTAACAAAGCCTACCATCAGTAACACACTACGCCGCCAGGGACTCAAATCCTGCAGTGCGAGACGTGTCCCCCTGCTTAAGCCAGTACGTGTCCAGGCCCGTCTGAAGTTTGCTAGAGTGCATTTGGATGATCCAGAAGAGGATTGGGAGAATGTCATATGGTCAGATGAAACCAAAATAGAACTTTTTGGTAAAAACTCAACTCGTCGTGTTTGGAGGACAAAGAATGCTGAGTTGCATCCAAAGAACACCATACCTACTGTGAAGCATGGGGGTGGAAACATCATGCTTTGGGGCTGTTTTTCTGCAAAGGGACCAGGACGACTGATCCGTGTAAAGGAAAGAATGAATGGGGCCATGTATCGTGAGATTTTGAGTGAAAACCTCCTTCCATCAGCAAGGGCATTGAAGATGAAACGTGGCTGGGTCTTTCAGCATGACAATGATCCCAAACACACCGCCCGGGCAACGAAGGAGTGGCTTCGTAAGAAGCATTTCAAGGTCCTGGAGTGGCCTAGCCAGTCTCCAGATCTCAACCCCATAGAAAATCTTTGGAGGGAGTTGAAAGTCCGTGTTGCCCAGCGACAGCCCCAAAACATCACTGCTCTAGAGGAGATCTGCATGGAGGAATGGGCCAAAATACCAGCAACAGTGTGTGAAAACCTTGTGAAGACTTACAGAAAACGTTTGACCTGTGTCATTGCCAACAAAGGGTATATAACAAAGTATTGAGAAACTTTTGTTATTGACCAAATACTTATTTTCCACCATACTTTGCAAATAAATTCATTAAAAATCCAACAATGTGATTTTCTGGATTTTTTTTCCTCATTTTGTCTGTCATAGTTGACGTGTATCTATGATGAAAATCACAGGCCTCTCTCATCTTTTTAAGTGGGAGAACTTGCACAATTGCTGGCTGACTAAATACTTTTTTCCCCCACTGTATATATACAGTGAGGGAAAAAAGTATTTGATCCCCTGCTGATTTTGTACGTTTGCCCACTGACAAAGAAATGATCAGTCTATAATTTTAATGGTAGGTTTATAGACAGAATAACAACAAAAAAATCCAGAAAAGCGCATATAAAAAATGTTATAAATTGATTTACATTTTAATTAGGGAAATAAGTATTTGACCCCCTCTCAATCAGATAGATTTCTGGCTCCAGGTGTCTTTTATACAGGTAACGAGCTGAGATTAGGAGTACACTCTTAAAGGGAGTGCTCCTAATCTCAGCTTGTTACCTGTATAAAAAACACCTGTCCACAGAAGCAATCAATCAATCAGATTCCAAACTCTCCACCATGGCCAAGACCAAAGAGCTCTCCAAGGATGTCAGGGACAAGATTGTAGACCTACACAAGGCTGGAATGGGCTACAAGACCATCGCCAAGCAGCTTGGTGAGAAGGTGACAACAGTTGGTGCGATTATTCGCAAATGGAAGAAACACAAAATAACTGTCACTCTCCCTCGGCCTGGGGATCCATGCAAGATCTCATCTCGTGGAGTTGCAATGATCATGAGAACGGTGAGGAATCAGCCCAGAACTACACGGGAGGATCTTGTCAATGATCTCAAGGCAGCTGGGACCATAGTCACCAAGAAAACAATTGGTAACACACTACGCCGTGAAGGACTGAAATCCTGCAGCGCCCGCAAGGTCCCCCTGCTCAAGAAAGCACATATACAGGGCCATCTGAAGTTTGCCAATGAACATCTGAATGATTCAGAGGAGTACTGGGTAAAAGTGTTGTGGTCAGATGAGACCAAAATCGAGCTCTTTGGCATCAACTCAACTCGCCGTGTTTGGAGGAGGAGGAATGCTGCCTATGACCCCAAGAACACCATCCCCACCGTCAAACATGGAGGTGGAAACATTATACTTTGGGGGTGTTTTTCTGCTAAGGGGACAGGACAACTTCACCGCGTCAAAGGGACGATGGACAGGGCCATGTACCGGAAAGGAGTGGCTCAAGAAGAAGCACATTAAGGTCCTGGAGTGGCCTAGCCAGTCTCCAGACCTTAATCCCATAGAAAATCTGTGGAGGGAGCTGAAGGTTCGAGTTGCCAAATGTCAGCCTCGAAACCTTAATGAGTTGGAGAAGATCTGCAAAGACGAGTGGGACAAAATCCCTCCTGAGATGTGTGCAAACCTGGTGGCCAACTACAAGAAACGTCTGACCTCTGTGATTGCCAACAAGGGTTTTGCCACCAAGTACTAAGTCATGTTTTGCAGAGGGGTCAAATACGTATTTCCCTCATTAAAATGCAAATCAATTTATAAAATTTTTGACTTGCGATTTTCTGGATTTTTTTGTTGTTATTCTGTCTCTCACTGTTCAAATAAACCTACCATTAAAATTATAGACTGATCATGTCTTTTTCAGTGGGCAAACGTACATTCAAAGGTTTTTCTTTATTTTTACTATTTTCTACATTGTAGAATAATAGTGAAGACATCAAAACTATGAAATAACACATATGGAATCATGTAGTAACCAAAAAAGTGTTAAACAAATCAAAATATATTTTATATTTGAGATTCTTCAAATAGCCATTCTTTGCCTTGATGACAGCTTTGCACACTCTTGGTATTCTCTCAACCAGCTTCATGAGGTAGTCACCTGGAATGCATTTCAATTAACAGGTGTGCCTTCTTAAAAGTTAATTTGTGGAATTTCTTTCCTTCTTAATGCATTTGAGCCAATCAGTTGTGTTGTGACAAGGTAGGGGGGGTTTACAGAAGATAGCCCTATTTGGTAAAAGACCAAGTCCATATTATGGCAAGAACAGCTCAAATAAGCAAAGAGAAACGACAGACCATCACTCCTTTAAGACATGAAGGTCAGTCAATACAGAACATTTTAAGAACTTTGAAAGTTTATTCAAATGCAAACGCAAAAACCATCAAGCGCTATGAAGAAACTGGCTCTCATGAGGACCGCCACAGGAATGTAAACCCAGAGTTACCTCTGCTGCAGAGGATAAGTTCATTAGAGTTAACTACACCTCAGATTGCAGCCCAAATAAATGCTTCACAGAGTTAAAGTAACAGACACATCTCAACATCAACTGTTCAGAGGAGACTGAGTGAATCAGGCCTTCATGGTCGAATTGCTGCAAAGAAACCACTACTAAAGGACTCCAATAAGAAGAAAAGACCTGCTTGGGCCAAGAAACATGAGCAATGGACATTAGACTGGTGGAAATCTGTCCTTTGGTCTGGAGTTCAAATTGGAGATTTTTGGTTCCAACCGCCGTGTCTTTGTGAGACGCGGTGTCACGAATTCAGCCGAGGCTGCCCCTCCTCCTTGCTCGGGCAGGTTTCGGCATTCGTCGTCACTGGCATACTAGCCACTACCGCTCCATTTATCATCACTCCATTTGTCTTGTCTTGTCTTGTCTTGTCTTGTCTTGTCAATCACGCTCACCTGGTACTCAGCAGGAGGAGGAGGAGGAGGTCGTCGGGTAAGCTTGGCTTGGCTTTATACATAGCTTGGCTTTGTCGAGTAAGGCTTAAAACTATGTATTTTGATTGTAGTTAGGTATTGTAGGTAGGTATCGTGGGTTGTTGTGGGTAGTTATTGTATGTAATTATTGTAGGTTAAGTATTGTATTCGGCGGTGCCGGGTGTAGCACGAAGCTAGCTAGCTAGCTAACTCACCACCTGGACTAGCTGGCGAGTGGCTATTAGCAACGGTATAGTTGTTTCACGCCTGAGAGTGCCTGTAATTACGCCAGCTGGCTGCCTACAATAATCACATACAATAATTGCCTACCATTCAGCTGTTTTCTAACCTCATTGTCTGAACCGTTAACGTTAGGTAGCAAGTGGCTACTGTGCTTGAAAATTAGCAAGCTTGTTGCAACCTGGATAGCTACTTGTAAACAATAGCTGGAACGACCGAGTGAACAGACGCGAACTGGCTGAGTCAATTCAGTGGCTAGATTTGCACTTGCCTAGCTAATAGTAGCTGCTAGGGGTAAGTCATAACCTACACTTGTGTTTTTTTTTTTTTTTCATATTGATAGCCCGAGTCGCTCAAGGAATTCGGGACATGGGTGACTAGCTAACGTTAGTTTGGCTCTCTCTGTGTGTTCGTGCCGTGTGTTATGACGAGGTGCCCGGACATTTTCACGGAATAATACTGCACCTAGTTAGCTAGCTGAATAAACTGGGTTAGTCTAGAGAGGGGACAGACGCGAACTGGCTGAGTCAATTCAGTGGCTAGATTTGCACTTGCCTAGCTAATAGTAGCTGCTAGGGGTAAGTCATAACCTACACTTGTGTTTTTTTTTTTTTTTCATATTGATAGCCCGAGTCGCTCAAGGAATTCGGGACATGGGTGACTAGCTAACGTTAGTTTGGCTCTCTCTGTGTGTTCGTGCCGTGTGTTATGACGAGGTGCCCGGACATTTTCACGGAATAATACTGCACCTAGTTAGCTAGCTGAATAAACTGGGTTAGTCTATTCCTAGAAAACATTGAACCGCTGTAGTTTACAACAATTATAGTTTCTGAGGTGGAAGTTGGGAGAGTTATATTTGGGAGTTGTGGCTCTCTCCTTTCCCAGATGTTTAGTTCATTTTATTCCGATCTCCTCTGCATTATTGTAGCCATCTGCTGCAGCCTGTCAACTATGCCTCTGCCTATCCCTGTTCTCTCCTCTCCGCACAGGCTACACAAACGCCTCACACCGCGTGGCTGCTGCCTCTCTAACCTGGTGGTCCCTGCACGCACCACACACCTGGAGTTCCAGGTCTCAGGCAGCCTCTGGAACTGCCGTTCTGCTGCCAACAAGGCTGACTTCATCCCAGCCTATGCTACCCTCCAGTCCCTCGACTTCCTGGCGCTGACGGAAACATGGATTACCACTGAAAACACTGCTACTCCTACTGCTCTCTCCTCGTCTGACCATGTGTTCTCGCATACCCCGAGAGCATCTGGTCAGAGGGGTGGTGGCACAGGAATCCTCATCTCTCCCAAGTGGACATTCTCAATTTTTCCCCTAACCCATCTGTCTATCTCCTCATTTGAATTCCATGCTGTCACAGTCACTAGCCCATTTAAGCTTAATATCCTTGTCATCTATCGCCCTCCAGGTTCCCTTGGAGAGTTCATCAATGAGCTTGACGCCTTGATAAGTTCCTTTCCTGAGGATGGCTCACCCCTCACAGTTTTGGGGGATTTCAACCTCCCTACGTCTACATTTGACTAATTTCTCTCTGCCTCCTTCTTTCCACTCCTCTCCTCTTTTGACCTCACCCTCTCACCGCCCCCCCTCTACTCACAAGGCAGGCAATACGCTTGACCTCATCTTTACTAGATGCTGCTCTTCTACTAATCTCACTGCAACTCCCCTCCATGTCTCCGACCACTACTTTGTATCCTTTTCTCTCTCGCTCTCCTCCAACACTACTCACTCTGCCACTACACAGATGGTAATGCGCCGCCGCAACCTTCACTCTCTCTCTCCCACTACTCTCTCCTCTTCCATCCTATCATCTCTTCCCTCTGCTCAATCCTTCTCCCTCCAATCTCCTGATTCTGCCTCCTCAACCCTCCTCTCCTCCCTTTCTGCATCCTTTGACTCTCTGTGTCCCCTATCCTCCCGGCCGGCTCGGTCCTCCCCTCCAGCTCCGTGGCTTGATGACTCATTGCGAGCTCACAGAACAGAGCTCCGGGCAGCGGAGCGGAAATGGAAGAAAACTAAACTCCCTGCCGACCTGGCATCTTTTCACTCCCTCCTCTCTACATTTTCTTCATCTGTTTCTGCTGCTAAGGCCACTTTCTACCACTCTAAATTCCAAGCATCTGCCTCTAACCCTAGGAAGCTCTTTGCCACATTCTCCTCCCTGCTGAATCCTCCTCCCCCCCCCCCCCCCTCTCTCTCTGTGGATGACTTCGTCAACCACTTTGAAAAGAAGGTTGACGACATCCTATCTTCGTTTGTTAAGTCTAATGACACTGCTGGTCCTGCTCACACTGCCCTACCCTATGCTTTGACTTCTTTCTCCCCTCTCTCTCCAGATAAAATATTGCGACTTGTGACTGCAGGCCGCCCAACAACCTGCCCGCTTGACCCCATCCCCTCCTCTCTTCTCCAGACCATCTCCGGTGACCTTCTCCCCTACCTCACCTCGCTGATCAACTCATCCTTGACCGCTGGCTATGTCCCTTCCGTCTTCAAGAGAGCGAGAGTTGCACCCCTTCTCAAAAAACCAACACTCGATCCCACTGATGTCAACGACTACAGACCAGTATCCCTTCTTTCTTTTCTTTCCAAAACTATTGAGCGTGCCGTCTTTAGCCAACTCTCTTGCTATCTCTCTCAGAATGACCTTCTTGATCCAAACCAGTCAGGTTTCAGGACTGGTCATTCAACTGAGACTGCTCTTCTCTGTGTCACGGAGGCTCTCCGCACTGCTACAGCTAACTCTCTCTCCTCTGCTCTTGTCCTTCTAGACCTGTCTGCTGCCTTTGATACTGTGAACCATCAGATCCTCCTCTCCACCCTCTCCGAGCTGGGCATCTCCGGCGCGGCTCACTCCTGGATTGCGTCCTACCTGACCGGTCGCTCCTACCAAGTGGCGTGGCGAGAAGCTGTCTCCGCACCACGTGCTCTCACCACTGGTGTCCCCCAGGGCTCAGTTCTAGGCCCTCTCCTATTCTCCCTATACACCAAGTCACTTGGCTCTGTCATATCCTCACATGGCCTCTCCTATCATTGCTACGCTGACGATACACAACTAATCTTCTCCTTTCCCCCTTCTGATAACCAGGTGGCGAATCGCATCTCTGCATGTCTGGCAGACATATCAGTATGGATGACGGATCACCACCTCAAGCTGAACCTTGGCAAGACGGAGCTGCTCTTCCTCCCGGGGAAGGACTGCCCGTTCCATGATCTCGCCATCACGGTTGACAACTCCGTTGTGTCCTCCTCCCAGAGTGCGAAGAGCCTTGGCGTGACCCTGGACAACACCCTGTCGTTCTCCGCTAACATCAAGGCGGTGACCCGATCCTGCAGGTTCATGCTCTACAACATTCGGAGAGTACGACCCTGCCTTACACAGGAAGCGGCACAGGTCCTAATCCAGGCACTTGTCATCTCCCGTCTGGATTACTGCAACTCGCTGTTGGCTGGGCTCCCTGCCTGTGCCATTAAACCCCTACAACTCATCCAGAATGCCGCAGCCCGTCTGGTGTTCAACCTTCCCAAGTTCTCTCACGTCACCCCGCTCCTCCACACACTCCACTGGCTTCCAGTTGAAGCTCGCATCTGTTACAAGACCATGGTGCTTGCCTATGGAGCTGTGAGGGGAACGGCACCTCTGTACCTTCAGGCTCTGATCAGTCCCTACACCCAAACGAGGGCATTGCGTTCATCCACCTCTGGCCTGCTGGCTCCCCTTCCTCTGCGGAAGCATAGTTCCCGCTCAGCCCAGTCAAAACTGTTCGCTGCTCTGGCACCCCAATGGTGGAACAAGCTCCCTCACGACGCCAGGACAGCGGAGTCACTCACCACCTTCCGGAGACATTTGAAACCCCACCTCTTTAAGGAATACCTGGGATAGGATAAAGTAATCCTTCTACCCCTCGCCCCCCCCTAAAAAAATAAAATAAATAAAAAATAAAAAAATTGTAAAGTGGTTATCCCACTGGCTATAGGGTGAATGCACCAACTTGTAAGTCGCTCTGGATAAGAGCGTCTGCTAAATGACGTAAATGTAAATGTAAATGTAAATGTAGTCTGTGTATAAGTGTTCCCTCTGCCCCCTTGTCCTTTGTGAGTGATTGTTCATTGTGAGAGTGAGTAGCTCGGTTGAGCTACTCTTTCCTTGTATGTAGCCAAGGTGGATTTTTCCCTTGTGCTAGTTTCGTTTTGACGCTTGCTGTGCTTTATTCATGTACACTGAATGAACTCTGGATTTCGGTGTTTTACCTCCTGCGCCTGACTCCGTCATTCACAACTCATCACACACAGTGTGAGTGAACGGATGATCTCCGCATGTGTATTTCCCACCGTAAAGCATGGAGGAGGAGGTGTTATGGTGTGGGGGTGCTTTGCTGGTGACACTGTCTGTGATATATTTAGAATTCAAGGCACACTTAACCAGCATGGCTACCACAGCATTATGCAGCAATAAGCCATCCCATCTTGTTTGGGCTTAGTGGGACTATCATTTGTTTTTCAACAGGACAGTGACCCAACACACCTCCAGGCTGTGTAAGGGCTATTTTACCAAGAAGGAGAGTGATGGAGTGCTGCATCAGATGACCTGGCCTCCACAGTCCACCGACCTCAACCAAATTGAGATGGTTTGGGATGAGTCGGACCACAGAGTGAAGGAAAAGCAGCCAACAAGTGCTCAGCATATGTGGGAACTCCTTCAAGACTGTTGGAAAAGCATTCCAGGTGAAGCTGGTTGAGAGAATGCCAAGAGTGTGCGAAGCTGTCATCAAGGCAAAGGGTGGCTATTTGAAGAATCTCAAATATAAAATATATTTGGATTTGTTTAACACTTTTCTGGTTACTACATGATTCCATATGTGTTTTTCCATAGTTTTGATGTCTTCACTATTATTCTAGAATGTAGAAAATAGTAAAAATAAACAAAAACACTTGAATGAGCAGGTGTTCTAAAACTTTTGACCGGTAGTGTATATATTTCCACCAAATATAGCATTGGTGGTTTGAAAGGGCGAGAGTAAGTGTCTACGTCCCAAATGGCACCCTATTCCCTATTTAGTGCATTACTTTAGAGCAGGACCCATAGGGCTTTTGTCAAAAGTAGTGCACTATAGGGAATAGGGTGCCATTTGGGACGCACAAACTGCCATGGAACCCAGGGTCTACTGTCAGTCCTTACCATCCTCCCACTCCGAGGGACATTCCGAGGCACTCTGTGGCAAACATATTTTTTATTTGCCAACACCAAAATTACATCTTTGTAGAGACACAGTGGGATAGCTGCTGTCATTCAATACCGTCACATTAAATGTCACATAAAGCATAGTGTCAGATGGCTACTATATAAACTGTATTATCAGCAGAGCTTCGAGTGGAGGGGGTTGTTAATGATGCACACTCACTGCCTCGTCTAGAAGGGGAAACATGTTTTTCTCCATTTCTCTGTTTTCAGTCAGCTTGCTGCATGGTGACAGGCATCCCTCCCTCCCTTCTTCCACCCCTGCATCCTGCATGGTGGCAACCCTCAGCTCAGTGGTCTGTCCTGTCTATCCTCCAGTACTGAATCCGATCTGGGTGGAGCACCAACATGCTAAATTTACTAGCACCACTTCATAGTCACACAGCAGCACAGTTTTCCTTGTGGTGGTGATTCTGAGGCAGGAAGGAGAGGGAGAAGAAACATCTGCACCTTTCGTGAGATGGTACTCTTCCTCTCTCTCCCTCTCTCTCTCTCTCTCTCCCTCTCTCTCTCTCCCTCTCTCTCTCTCTCTCTCCCCTCTCTCCACATCTGGCCCAGGCCTGTCAGTCGGTCGGTTGGAGGGGTGTGGGCATTGATTAGAGCGGCAAACAGCTGCCTCCCAACCGCTCCCCACATGTTTCTGTTTGGGCCAGAAGTGTCTGTTTGTTAGGCGTGGGGCCGTGTTTGATGTGCTGGCTTGGCTGCGTTGGCAGCAGTGTTTTCGTGACAGGGTCTGAGGGTGTAGAGCTCAGCGGAAGTGGAGTAACCTCACAGAGAGGCCTGTGGTGCTGCGTGGTGAAAACAGGCAGGGTAGAGAGACTTCAGCTGTGAGGAGGAACCTTCTGGAAACCACCCAGCAGCCAAACCCAGGTGGAGACCCAGACCTAGACTCAGGCCCAGACCCAGACTTAGACCTGCAGGCCTAGGCCCGAAACTCAAATCCAGACAGAGTCAGGCCCAAACCCAGCCCCATCCCCAGCCCCAACCCCAGCCCCAGCCCCAGCCCCAGCTCCAGCCCCATCCCCATCCTCAGCCCCATCCCCAACCCCAGCCCCAGCCCCAACCCCAACCCCAGCCCCAGCCCCAACCCCAACCCCATCCCCAGCCCCAGCCCCAACCCCAGCTCCAGCCCCAGCCCCAACCCCAGCTCCAGCCCCATCCTCAGCCCCAGCCCCATCCCCAGTCCCAACCCAGCCCCATCCCCAACACCAGCCCCAGCCCCAACCCCAGCCCCATCCCCAGCCCCATCCCCATCCCCCATCCCCAGCCCCATCCCCCATCCCCAGCCCCATCCCCATCCCCAGCCCCAGCCCCAGCTCCATCCCCAGTCCCAGCCCCATCCCAAGCCCCATCCCCATCCCCAGTCCCAGCCCCAGCCCCATCCCCAGTCCCAACCCAGCCCCATCCCCAACACCAGCCCCAGCCCCAACCCCAGCCCCATCCCCAGTCCCAACCCCATCCCCCATCCCCAGCCCCATCCCCCATCCCCCATCCCCAGCCCCATCCCCATCCCCATCCCCATCCCCAGCCCCAGCCCCAGCTCCATCCCCAGTCCCAGCCCCAGCCCCATCCCAAGCCCCATCCCCAGTCCCAGCCCCAGCCCCATCCCCAGTCCCAACCCAGCCCCATCCCCAACACCAGCCCCAGCCCCAACCCCAGCCCCATCCCCAGTCCCAACCCCATCCCCCATCCCCAGCCCCATCCCCCATCCCAAGCCCCATCCCCATCCCCATCCCCATCCCCAGCCCCATCCCCATCCCCAACCCCAGCCCCAACCTCAACCGCAGCCCCATCCCCAACCCCAGCCCCAACCCCAACCCCAGCTCCATCCCCAGCCCAATCCCCAACCCCATCCCCATCCCCATCCCCAGCCCCATCACCAACCCCAGCCCCAACCCCAGCCCCAGCCCCAGCCCCATTTCCAACCCCAGCCCCATCCCCAGCCCCATCCCCAGCCCCAGCCCCAACCCCATCCCCAGCCCCAGCCCCATTTCCAACCCCAGCCCCAACCCCAGCCCCAGCCCCATTTCCAACCCCAGCCCCATCCCCAGCCCCATCCCCATCCCCAACCCCCGCCACAAACCCATACCTAAAACTTAACACAAACTCAGACAAATGCCCAGACCCAGCCTTATTCCTCACTGGAGCTACTGGGGTTGTAGAAGACGAGATAAAACATCTAGGAAATGAGTTGTAAATAAGAAGTTATTCTTAACAAATGAAAATAAAACTGAAATATCAATTCTACACCTTCATCACCACAGAGGCACTAAAATAAGTCTGAATATCCAGTCTAAATAACATACAGTAAAACATACAAGGATTTTAAGTCACGTGAATGCGACATTTAAGAGCCAACTTTGCATGGTCATTGCAAGCTCCAGAAAAACTCAAACTTGAAATATATGGCAGTGGTAATGTATTTAGCAAAATGTTGCTTTGCTCTATTTCATCTGTGAAATATTATTCAAGTCCTACATCAGGGCTGAGTACTATAGCATATTGTGGCATGGAAAAGACCCACACCATAAATAATCATTATCTCTTCCATTCATTCCCCTGCAGGCAGGAACATGATGCTTCACCTTCCACTGCAATGACACACACACACATACACAAACACACACACGCACACACACAAATACAAGCAAGGACACGCGTAAACACACACATACGCACGCACACACACAAATACAAGCACGCACACACCTACACACACACTCACCGACACACACACTGTTCCAGCCATTGACAACATGATAATTCTGTCTAGGTCACTTGTGGCTGGGGACTTGGCCCCGGTGACCACCCCTGTCTCTCTCCACCAATGCCCAGAAACCAAGGCCTGCTGCCTGCCTGACCAACCAACCAACCAGCCAGCCAACCGACCAATCAACCCAGTCCTCCAACAGGCAGACAGGCAGAGAGAGAGGGCTCTGGCAGGCCCTGCACACCCAGCATTTTGTTTTGCATGAAAGGTATTTTAGGAAGCGGGGCACACTGAGGCAGAACTATAAAAATAAACCTGCCATTTATGGTCCGGAAAGGGCTTTGCATGGCCCAGCCACTCCTGCTTCCTCTGTAGTCCAGAGGCTAACACTCCCAGCCCCTCGGGCAGAGGAGAGGAGAAACTGCACTTGTCTATTCTTACTAGCACTGACTTTGCTGATAACTACTTTGTTGAGGGATAATGTACTTGCTACGATTGTGATATGTTGTTGTCTCACCTAGATATCTTAAGATGAATGTACTAATTGGAAGTCGCTCTGGATAAGAGCATCTACTAAATGACTAAAATGTAATTGTAAAATGAGAGGAGAGGCGAGGGCTGAGGGGAGGGGAGAGGAGAGGGAGAGGGGAGGAGGATAGGAGGAAGGAGAGAGGGAAGAGGAGGGAGGAGAGGGCTGACCACTCCACTGCCAGTCTGTAATGAGGCGTCAGAGCTGATGGTTCTCCATGCGTGAAACAACAACGCCTTCCAGGCCCGGTCCGCTGGCCCAGGCTTTTACCATCAGGAAGATGAGGTCACCACACTAACAAGGAACTTCGCTACAAGTCTGGCCTGTTTGTTTCGTGATGATTCAGATAAGATACTAAATAAAATGCAGGAATATGTAGCTGGCTTCTTAGAGAAGGTCTCCTCGAGAAGCTAGTTTCTTAGAGATTGTCTCTTTGCTAGAGCCTTGCTAACTATGTTTCTAGTCTTTCCACCTGTAGTTTGTTATTATAACCCTGCTCTCCTCTCCTTTCTCTCTGTTGTAGTATTGTGGTTAGTGTGGGGTTTCCCAGACACACACGCAGCGTTTGATGCTCCGCAGCACCAGAGAGAGAGAGGGAGAGAGGGAGAGAGGGAGAGAAGGAGAGAGGGAAAAAAGGCAGATCCTCTTCCCTTCCTCTTCTCCATGAGACTCTCTCTGTGTGTCGCTCAGAAGCTTGCTGGGCTTCAACACAGCCTTCTCCCATGATGCACTGGAAGTACGTCCAGTAATCAGATTAGAGTGGAGGATGCTGGGAAAAGGCTTCAGAGTCAACCAGTTGACACGGGAACAGAGAGAATGGGAGGGAAGTTAGACGTGGCGCCTCAGTTGGGAGTAATTAAGAGAAGTCCAGAGGGGAGGGCTATAACATTCACTTCCCCCGACAGGAAAGCCAACGCCAATTTAATCCTTCTATACCTCCTCCCACCAGGAGACTCTCAGCTGTGGAACTAGACATTTCAAACAACCATATAGAGTTAGAGTGAACCTGAGATACACACCTGGGAGGGGAGAGGGAAGGGTTGGAAAGGGTCTGTCTGTCTCTGTCTGTTTAGGTTATGAGGTGGTCCCTGGGTCCAGGGCTGGGAGAAGGGTGGTTTAGGATGAAAAGGTCTATTGTTGAGAGAAGCACTGTGACTCAGCCTCTCCCTTATATTAGACAAGGCCTGGACTGGACCCTGTAGGTCTACTGCGGCCAGCCAGGTGTTAGTGAGAAGAGGTGAGACTGGCTAACTACAGAGCAATCACGTTTTTTTCTCTTTACTGTACAGCCTGGCCAACTGCACTTATAGCTGATGACAGCATTTACAGTACCAGTACTACTCATTCATGGGTTTTTCTCGATTTTTTACAAATGTGTTCATTGTAGAATAATAGTGGACATCAAAACTATGAAATAACACATATGGAATCATGTAGTAACCAAAAAAGTGTTAAACAAATCAAAATATATTTTATATTTGAGATTCTTCAAATAGCCACCCTTTGCCTTGATGACAGATTTGCACACTCTTGGCATTATCTCAACCAGCTTCATGAGGTGGTCACCTGGAATGAATTTCAATTAACAGGTGTGCCTTCTTAAAAGTTAATTTGTGGAATTTCTTTCCTTCTTAATGCGTTTGAGCCAATCAGTTGTGTTGTGACAAGGTAGGGGGGGTATACAGAAGATAGCCCTATTTGGTAAAAGGCCAAGTCCATATTATGGCAAGAACAGCTCAAATAAGCAAAGAGAAACGACAGTCCATCATTACTTTAAGACATGAAGGTCAGTCAATACAGAACATTTCAAGAACTTTGAAAGTTTCTTCAAGTGCAGTCGCAAAAACCATCAAGCGCTATGATGAAACTGGCTCTCATGAGGACCACGACAGGAATGGAAGACCCAGAGTGACCTCTGCTGCAGAGGATAAGTCCATTAGAGTTACCAGCCTCAGAAATTGCAGCCCAAATAAATGCTTCACAGAGTTCAAGTCACAGACACATCTCAACATCAACTGTTCAAAGGGGACTGTGTGAATCAGGCCTTCATGGTCGAATTGCTACAAAGAAACCACCACTAAAGGACTCCAATAAGAAGAAGAGACCTGCTTGGGCCAAGAAACACAAGCAATGGACATTAGACCAGTGGAAATGTGTCCTAATTGGAGATTTTTGGTTTTAACCACCGTGGCTTTGTGAGACGCGGTGTGGGTGAACGGATGATCTCCGCATGTGTATTTCCCACCGTAAAGCATGGAGGAGGAGGTGTTATGGTGTGGGGCTGCTTTGCTGGTGACACTGTCTGTGATTTATTTAGAATTCAAGGCACACTTAACCAGCATGGCTACCACAGCATTATGCAGCAATAAGCCATCTGGTTTGGGCTTAGTGGGACTATCATTTGTTTTTCAACAGGACAGTGACCCAACACACCTCCAGGCTGTGTAAGGGCTATTTTACCAAGAAGGAGAGTGATGGAGTGCTGCATCAGATGACCTGGCCTCCACAGTCCACCGACCTCAACCAAATTGAGATGGTTTGGGATGAGTCGGACCACAGAGTGAAGGAAAAGCAGCCAACAAGTGCTCAGCATATGTGGGAACTCCTTCAAGACTGTTGGAAAAGCATTCCAGGTGAAGCTGGTTGAGAGAATGCCAAGAGTGTGCGAAGCTGTCATCAAGGCAAAGGGTGGCTATTTGAAGAATCTCAAATATAAAATATATTTGGATTTGTTTAACACTTTTCTGGTTACTACATGATTCCATATGTGTTTTTCCATAGTTTTGATGTCTTCACTATTATTCTGCAATGTAGAAAATAGTAAAAATAAACAAAAACACTTAAATGAGTAGGTGTGTCCAAACTTTTGACTGGTACTGTATGAGAATTGACTGTAGCAACACCAAGAAACAACATATTACTGCAACATTCTGCAGGGCCTGTTTGAAAACTGCAAACCAAGGATGTGTCCCAAATGGCATCCTATTCCCATATGGCTCTGGTCAGAGGTAGTGCAGTATACAGGGATAAGCGGGTGATTTAGGACACATCCCAACTCCCCACTAAGACAGTGTGGAGGTTGTCCAAGCCAGGAAATATATCCAGACAGTTCAACTGAACCAGTAACCAACTCCCATGCCTCTAATACACAACCCACTGGGCACAGACGTCAATTCAATGTCTATTCCACGTTGGTTCAATGTAATTTCATTGAAATGACGTGGAAACAATGTTGATTCAACTGGTGTGTGCCCAGTGGAAACCCTGTTTCCCTCCATGATGTGATTAAAACAAGCACAGAGAGAGGGAGAGAGAAATAGAGAGAGAGAGGGTCAGAGAGAGAGCGAGAGAGTGAGAGAAGAGGTCAGAGAGAGGGTCACAGAGAGAGAGATAGCACGCGTGCGAGAGAGAAATTTATAGCAGGTCAGCCCTGAGGTGACCCTGGCCAGCAGCCCTCCTGGACCAGAGCTGTGATGCAGAGGTCAATGGTCGGTCTGGGAAAATGCGTCCCACATGGCACCCTATTCCCTAATAGTGAACTACTTTTAACCAGAGCCAAATGCATTTAAACTCTGTTTTTCACAATTCCTGACATTTAATCCTAGTAAAAATTCCCTGTCTTAGGTCAGTTAGGATCACCACTTTATTTTAAGAATGTGAAATGTCAGAATAATAGTAGAGAGAATGATTTATTTCAGCTTTTATTTCTTTCATCACATTCCCAGTGGGTCAGAAGTTTACAAACACTCAATTAGTATTTGGTAGCATTGCCTTTAAATTGTTTAACTTGGGTCAAACATTTCGGGTAGCCTTCCACAAGCTTCCCACAATAAGTTGGGTGAATTTTGGCCCATTCCTCCTGACAGAGCTGGTGTAACTGAGTCAGGTTAAGCCCTGACATCCTTGCTCGCACACACTTTTTCAATTCTGCCCACAAATGTTCTATAGGATTGAGGTCAGGGCTTGGTGATGGCCACTCCAATACCTTGACTTTGTTGTCCTTAAGCCATTTTGCCACAACTTTGGAAGTATGCTTGGGGTCATTGTCAATTTGGAAGACCCATTTGCGACCAAGCTTTAACTTCCTGACTGATGTCTTGAGATGTTGCTTCAATATATCCACATAATTTCCCTTCCTCATGATGCCATCTATTTTGTGAAGTGCACCAGTCCCTCCTGCAGCAAAGCACCCCCACAGCATGATGCTGCCACCCCCGTGCTTGACGGTTGGGATGGCGTTCTTCGGTTTGCAAGGTACCCCCTTTTTCCTCCAAACATAACGATGATCATTATGGCCAAACAGTTATATTTTTGTTTCATCAGACCAAAGGACATTTCTCCAAAAAGTACGATCTTTGTCCCCATGTGCAGTTGCAAACCGTAGTCTGGCTTTTTTGTGGCTGTTTTGGAGCAGTGGCTTCTTCCTTGCTGAGCGGCCTTTCAGGTTATGTCGATATAGGACTCGTTTTACTGTGGATATGTCACACCCTGGCTCTGGGACTCTATATGTTGAGCCAGGGTGTGTGCATTCTATGTGTTCATTTTCTATGTTGGGTGTTCTAGGTTGTCTATGTCTATGTTTGCATGTGTGACTCCCAATCAGAGGCAACGAGTGTCAGCTGTCGGCTGGTTGTCTCTGATTGGGAGCCATATTTAAACTGTGTGTTTTCTCTTGGGTGTTGTGGGTTTTTGTTCCGTGTCGGTATGTTTAACCGTTGGACTTCACGAGTCGTGTTTTGTTTGTATTTTGGAAACTTTAATTAAATAAAGTCATGTTTATTTCACACGCTGCGCCTTGGTCTACTACTCCTTTTGAAGACGATCGTGACAGAAAAACCCACCGTACAACGACCAAGCGGCGTGTCCAGGAGAAGGCAGACTGGACATGGGAGGAAGCGCCGGGAAAGGAGATGGAGAGGCTGGCGATGGCCCAGGTGGGCAAAGTGTGGTCCTGGGAGGACATGCTCGGGGGCAAGGGACCTTGGGGTAGGATCAAGGCCCTGGCGAGAGAGGAGCAGCGGCGTCAGCAGTGCCATCGTCGGACGGACGAGAGGCACCCCCAAGAATTTTTTAGGGGGGGGCACAGGGCATGGACGACGGGGCTGACGGAGGCAGAGAAGGGGCGTATTCAAAAGGCCACCAGGTTACGGGGGCCACTGGTCAAAGTAGGGAAAGGAGGTTTAGAGGCACGGCGAGAGGTACTGGGGTGTGTTACCAGTCCGGTCCGGCCCGTTCCAGTTCCCGGAGTAGAGCCAGTGGTGTGTGTCCCCAGTACGGTCCGGCCTGTTACGGCCCCTCGCACCAAATGGACGGTGCGCGTCTCCAGCCCGGTCCGGCCTGTCCCTGCTCCACGCACCAAACCTACGGTGTGCGTCGACAGCCCAGCCCGGCCTGTTCCTGCTCCACGCACCAAACCTACGGTGTGCGTCGCCAGCCCAGCCCGGCCTGTCCCTGCTCCACGCACCAAGCCTACGGTGTGCGTCGACAGCCCTGCCCGGCCTGTTCCTGCTCCACGCACCAAACCTACGGTGTGCGTCGCCAGCCCAGCCCGGCCTGTCCCTGCTCCACGCACCAAACCTACGGTGTGCGTCGACAGCCCAGCCCGGCCTGTCCCTGCTCCACGCACCAAACCTACGGTGTGCGTCGCCAGCCCAGCCCGGCCTGTCCCTGCTCCACGCACCAAGCCTACGGTGTGCGTCGACAGCCCTGCCCGGCCTGTTCCTGCTCCACGCACCAAACCTACGGTGTGCGTCGACAGTCCTGTCCGGCCTGTCCCTGCTCCACGCACCAAGCCTACGGTGTGCGTCGACAGCCCAGCCCGGCCTGTCCCTGCTCCACGCACCAAGCCTACGGTGTGCGTCGTCAGCCTGGTCCAGCCCGTTCCTGCCACTCGCACCAAGCCAGGGGTGCGAGTCGTCAGCCTGGTCCAGCCCGTTCCTGCCACTCGCACCAAGCCAGGGGTGCGAGTCGTCAGCCTGGTTCAGCCCGTTCCTGCTACTCGCACCAAGCCCGGGGGGCGAGTCGTCAGCCTGGTAAGACCGGTCAGCTGCTCCACAACGGAGCGTAAGCAATCCGCTCCGTCAATGTCCAGTCCAGATCCAGCCAGCGGGGTCAGACCGGACCAGGGGCGCTACGGGGGAATTATGGAGGGGTGGTGGTCAAGGCCGGAGCCGGAGCCGCCTCCGAGGAGGAATGCCCACCCAGCCCTCCCCTGTTTGGGGTTTTGTTAAGACGCGGTCGCAGTCCGCGCCTTTAGGGGGGGGTACTGTCACACCCTGGCTCTGGGACTCTATATGTTGAGCCAGGGTGTGTGCATTCTATGTGTTCATTTTCTATGTTGGGTGTTCTAGGTTGTCTATGTCTATGTTTGCATGTGTGACTCCCAATCAGAGGCAACGAGTGTCAGCTGTCGGCTGGTTGTCTCTGATTGGGAGCCATATTTAAACTGTGTGTTTTCTCTTGGGTGTTGTGGGTTTTTGTTCCGTGTCGGTATGTTTAACCGTTGGACTTCACGAGTCGTGTTTTTGTTTGTATTTAGTAACTTTAATTAAATAAAGTCATGTTTATTTCACACGCTGCGCCTTGGTCTACTACTCCTTTTGAAGACGATCGTGACAGGATATTGATACTTTGTACCTGTTTCCTCCAGCATCTTCACAAGGTCATTTGCTGTTGTTCTGTGATTGATTTGCACTTTTCGCACCAAAGTACGTTCATCTCTAGGAGACAGAACACATCTCCTTCCTGAGCGGTATGATGGCTGCGTGGTCCCATGGTGTTTATACTTGCGTACTATTGTTTTATAGATGAACGTGGTACCTTCAGGCATTTGGAAATTGCTCACAAGGATGAACCAGACTTGTGGAGGTCTACAAATCTTTTTCTGAGGTCTTGGCTGATTTCTTTTGATTTTCCCATGATGTCAAGCAAAGAGGCGCTGAGTTTGGAGGTAGGCCTTAAAATACATCCACAGGTACACCTCCAATTGACTCAAATGATGTCAATTAGCCAATCAGAAGCTTCTAAAGCCATGACATCATTTTCTGGAATTTTCCAAGCTGTTTAAAGGCACAGTCAATTTAGTGTATGTAAACTTCTGACCCACTGGAATTGTGATACAGTGAAAATTACTTGTGTCATGCACAAAGTAGATGTCCTAACCGACTTGCCAAAACTATAGTTTGTTAACAAGACATTTGTGGAGTGGTTGAAAAATGAGTTTTAATGACTCCAACCTAACTGTATGTAAACTTCCGACTTCAACTGTAAGTAACAGTAAATGTATGCACTTACTAACTGTAAGTCGCTCTGGATAAGAGCGTCTGCTAAATGACTAAAATGTAAATGTAAATGTAACAGAGTGCTGTTTGGGCCGCAGACCATTTCCTCTGCTGGCTGGTGTTCTGGAACAGGAGGCAGATTGCAGGTGTGACAGAAAGCTGAATGGTGAGCGATGGAAATTAAATAAAGATGGGTGGGGGCTGTAGCACCACACTAAAACTTACAGTGCTAAGAGGCTGTAAGGGTTCACTATTCTCTGGACCAGAGCTTCTGTCTGTCTTCTACTGTCTCAGTATGCCCTCATGGACCATACTGCTGCAGTCTGTCTGTCCACATTTTCTGTTTTATACAAACCATGGTCTCACCTCTCTGACTACCTCCCTCTGGACCAGTGCTTCTCTGTCACACTCACAGCAAGCCCATCACTTCTACTTAAACACTGAGCACAGAGCCAGACAATTACATTACATTTACTTACTTTATTCATCCTTTCTTTTCTTTTTCTTTCTTTCTCAAGATGGAGGGAGTTGGGGTTGGTTGGGGCCTGTGTGATAGAAGGAGTTGGGGTTGGTTGGGGCCTGTGTGATGGAAGGAGTTGGGGTTGGATCGGGGCCTGTGTGATGGAGGGAGTTGTGGTTGGTTGGGGCCTGTGTGATGGAGGGAGTTGGGGTTGGTTGGGGCCTGTGTGATGGAGGGAGTTGGTTGGGGCCTGTGTGATGGAATAAGGAGTTGGGGTGTGTTGGGGGCTGTAGTGTGCTGTGTGATTTTACAACTTGTGTTTTACAGCTGCTGTTAAACAGCATTGGGTCCACTGTTCCTGCAGTCGGAGTTATTAGATAAGAAACCTAATATAAATCAGAGCGAAGGGGCCTGGCAGGCTGGGGAAAGCAGGGGAAAGGAGAGCCGTGACGCTGGGCGACAGGACTAATTCTTTCAGTGTGTTGGGGTTGCCGGGAGGTTGCTGGGGGGTTGCCGGGAGGATAAGGTGATATCGGGTGTCCAGCCTCTGGTTATGTCGCCTAAACTCAAGTTTCCTATGTTTCCCCCTCTCTCCTCTTCTTCCATAGATTTTCAAACAGATTTAAGTCAAAACTGTAACTCGGCCACTCAGGAACATTCATGTACTTCTTGGTAAGCAACCCCAGTGGTCCTCTGTAGCTCAGCTGGTAGAGCACGGCGCTTGTAACGCCAAGGTAGTGGGTTCGATCCCCGGGACCACCCATACACAAAAAAAAAATGTATGCACCCATGACTGTAAGTCGCTTTGGATAAAAGCGTCTGCTAAATGGCATATTATTATTATTCCACGTTCACTCTGTTTCCGTCTCTCCTATCCTCCTCCTCCTCCACATTCCCTGTTCACCTTTTCTCCTTCTCTGTTTTCCTCTCTTCTATCCTCCTCCTCCTCCACATTCCCTGTTCACCTTTTCTCCTTCTCTGTTTTCCCCTCTCCTTTTCTGCTCCATGTTCACTCTGTTTCTCCCCCTGGTCTCTTCTACTCCTCTAACTTCAGTCTGTTTCTCCCTTTTCCTCTTTCACTCAAACTTCCCTCTCTCACAGACAGCCCAGAAAGAGGAACAGCACTTGCTGGACAAACCATACACTTACACTATGCATGTGCACTCACAATATAATGCAACCACCAAGCTGAGTGAGGTGAGGATGTCCTGTCAATGGTGTTTATTATAGACAACACTGACCTCTGCTGGCCATTAGCTTGGATTTTAACTAATAGGGTTTATTAGTGGAGTGTAGCCACAAAAGAGCTGACTTTAGCCACATCTGCATTTTCTGTTTTTCAAATCAACACACTTCAGAATGCAAATAGAATACTCTGTAAAACCAGAGAAATGGTAGGTCAAATGTCCATTTAGTTTTCATCTGAAGTTCAACTTTGCACTTAATTGGCAAGTCTGTTGTCTGAAGTAGTAGCAATTTGGTTGAAAGAATAACTGAGCCAAGCCAACTGGTCTTAGAAGGCTGTTTTTTAGACTGCTGCTTTAAATATTATGTCAAACCACAGATATTATCAATTGACCTCAGCAGCGAGACATGCTGATTCCAAAGACAAGGGATATGTCCCAAATGGCACCCTATTACCTATTTATTGCACTACTTTTGGGTGCTATTGTAGTGCACTTCATAGGGAATAGGGTGCCATTTGCAATGCACATAAGGGTATCCAAAATGTCTTGTGTGTGGTTTTGTGGCTTTGCATCCTGTCTCTGGGAATAAGGACTTCTGGTACTAATCTGTATTTTAGGCACTAAGGGTTATTTCATAGTTTTGATGTCTTCACTATTATTCTACAATGTAGAAAATAGTAAAAATAAAGAAAAACCCTTGAATGAGTAGGTGTTCTAAATCCTTTGACCTGAAATGTGAAAGTCTCTTCAAGTGCAGTCGCAAAAACCATCAAGCGCTATGATGAAATTGGCTCTCATGAGGACCACCACAGGAATGGAAGACCCAGAGTCACCTCTGCTGCAGAGGATAAGTTCATTAGAGTTACCAGCCTCAGAAATTACAGGCCAAATAATTGCTTCACAGAGTTCAAGTAACAGACACATTTCAACATCAACTGTTCAGAGGAGACTGTGTGAATCAGGCCTTCATGGTCGAATTGCTGCAAAGAAACCACTACTAAAGGACACCAATAAGAAGAAGAGACCTGCTTGGGCAAAGAAACACGAGCAATGGACATTAGACCGGTGGAAATTTGTCCTTTGGTCTGGTGTCCAAATTTGAGATTTTTGCTTCCAACCGCCGTGTCTTTGTGAGACGCGGTGTGGGTGAACGGATGATCTCCGCATGTGTATTTCCCAGCGTAAAGCAAGGAGGAGGAGGGGTTATGGTGTGGGGGTGCTTTGCTGGTGACACTGTCTGTGATTTATTTAGAATTCAAGGCACACTTAACCAGCATGGCTACCACAGCATTCTACAGTGATACGCCATCCCATCTGGTTTGGGCTCAGTGGAACTATCATTTGTTTTTCAACAGGACAGTGACCCAACACACCTCCAGGCTGTGTAAGGGCTATATTACCAAGAAGGAAAGTGATGGAGTGCTGTATCAGATGACCTGGCCTCCCAATCCCCTGACCTCAACCCAATTGAGATGGTATGGGATGAGTCGGACCACAGAGTGAAGGAAAAGCAGCCAACAAGTGCTCAGCATGTGTGGGAACTCCTTCAAGACTGTTGGAAAAGCATTCCAGGTGAAGCTGGTTGAGAGAATGCCAAGAGTGTGCAAAGCTGTCATCAAGGCAAATATAAAATCTATATTAGATTTTTTGGTTACTACATGATTACATATGTGTTATTTCATAATTTTGATGTCTTCACTATTATTCTACAAAGTAGAAAATAGTGAAAATAAAGATAAACCCTGGAATGAGTAGGTGTTCTATATATGTGTGTGTTCTGGACTCTGATATTACTAATTCTGATATTATTCTTATTTATTTTTTGGGGGGGATTTGTGTGTATTGTTTTTATTGTTAGGTATACTGCACTGTTGGAGCTAGAAACATAAGCATTTCACTGCACCTTCGATAACATCTGCAAAATATGTGTACCCAACCAATACGATTTGATTTGAACTAGCTGTTTCAACAGACATGCTCCTTAGCTCTATCTATACAGCCTATATTGCATATAGCACACATCACACTTCTGAGATAGATAGCTGACTCACCACAGAACCATATTTGTTCATAACTGTTTCCCATATTTTTCCCTTAGTGCGTAAAATACAGATTAGTACCAGAAGTCCTTATTCCCAGAGACAGGATGCAAAGCCACAAAACCACACACAAGACATTTTGGATACCCTTATGTGCATCGCAAATGGCACCCTATTCCCTATGAAGTGCACTACAATAGCACCTAAAAGTAGTGCAATAAATAGGTAATAGGGTGCCATTTGGGACATATCCCTTGTCTTTGGAATCAGCATGTCTCGCTGCTGAGGTCAATTGCAAATGTCTGTGGTTTGACATAATATTTAAAGCAGCAGTCTAAAAAACAGCCTTCTAAGACCAGTTGGCTTGGCTCAGTTATTCTTTCAACCAAATTGCTACTACTTCAGACAACAGACTTGCCAAATAAGTGCAAAGTTGAACTTCAGATGAAAACTAAATGGACATTTGACCTACCATTTCTCTGGTAGGCCGGATTATTTTGATGTTTTACAGAGTATTCTATTTGCGTTCTGAAGTGTGTTGATTTGAAAAACAGAAAATGCAGATGTGGCTAAAGTCAGCTCTTTTGTGGCTACACTCCACTAATAAACCCTATCAGTTAAAATCCAAGCTAATGGCCAGCAGAGGTCAGTGTTGTCTATAATAAACACCATTGACAGGACATCCTTACCTCACTCAACTTGGTGGTTGCATTATATTGTGAGTGCACATGCATAGTGTAAGTGTATGGTTTGTCCAGCAAGTGCTGTTCCTCTTTCTGGGCTGTCTGTGAGAGAGGGAAGTTTGAGTGAAAGAAGAGAAGGGAGAAACAGACTGAAGTTAGAGGAGTAGAAGAGACCAGAGGGAGAAACAGAGTGAACATGGAGCAGAAAAGGAGAGGGGAAAACAGAGAAGGAGAAAAGGTGAACAGGGAATGTGGAGGAGGAGGAGGATAGAAGAGAGGAAAACAGAGAAGGAGAAAATGTGAACAGGGAATGTGGAGGAGGAGGAGGATAGGAGAGAGGGGGAAAGTTTAGGCGACATAACCAATTTTTTGGTTACTACATGATTCCATATGTGCTTTTTCATAGTTTTGATGTCTTCACTATTATTCTACAATGTAAAAAATAGTAAAAATAAAGAAAAACCCTTGAATGAGTAGGTGTGTCCAAACTTTTAACTGGTAGTGTATATATATATATATCTATCTATACACATACAGTATATATATATATATATATATATATATATATATATATATATACATACACGTACAGTATATTATATATTTATTATACACACATACACACTACAAAAGTATGTGGACACCCCTTTAAATTAGTGTATTCAGCTATTTCAGCACACAGCCATGCAATCTCCATAGACAAACATTGGCAGTAGAATGGTCCGTACTGAAGAGCTCAGTGACTTTCAACGTGGCACCGTCATAGGATGGCACCTTTCCAACAAGTCAGTTCGTCAAATTTCTGCCCTGCTGGAGCTGCCCCGGTCAACTGTAAGTGCTGTTATTGCGAAGTGGAAACGTCAAGGAGCAACAGCCGCGAACTAGTAGGCCACATAAGCTCACAGAACGGGACCACCGAGTGCTGTAGCGCGTAGCACGTAAAAGTCGTCTGTCCTCGATTGCAACACTCACTACTGAATTCCAAACTGCCTCTGGAAGCAACATCAGCACAATAACTGTTTGTCGGGAGCTTCATGAAATGGGATTCCATGGCGGAGCAGCCGCACACAATCCTAAAATCACCATGCGCAATGCCAAGCGTCGGCTGAAGTGGTGTAAAGCTCGCTGCCATTGGACTCTGGAGCAGTGGAAACGCGTTCTCTGGAGTGATGAATCACTTCCCAGAGGAGTGGATGCTGTTATAGCAGCAAAGGGGGGGACCAACTCCATATTAATGTCCATGATTTGTGTATGTGGAGACCCCTTCAAATTAATGGATTCAGATCCCGTTGGGGCCCATGTGTTGAGGATCAGCGTGGTGTAGATGTTGTTGCCTAACTTCACCACCTAGGGTCAGCCCGCCAGGAAGTACAGGACCCAGTTGCACAGGGCGGGGTTCAAACCCAGGGCCCCGAGCTTAGTGATGAACAGCATTCTTACATAGGTATTTCTCTTTTCCAGATGGGATAGGGCAGTGTGATGACATAATCCGTGGATCTGTTGGGGCGGTATGCAAATTGCAGTGAATCAATGGTGTCGGGTAAAGTGGAGGTGGTATGAACCTTAACTAGCCTCTCAAAGCACTTCATGATGACAGAAGTGAGTGCTGCGGAGCGATAGTCATTTAGTTCTGTTATCTTTGCTTTCTTGGGTACAGGAACAATGGTGGGGACAACAGACTGGGATAGGGAGAGATTTAACATGTTCGTAAACACTCCAGCCAGCTGGTCTGCACATGCTTTGATGACACGGCTAGGGATGCAATCTGGGCCGGTAGCCTTGTGAGGGTACAGTCCTTGTGAGCAGCAGTGTCCCGCGTTGACGGCTCTGTGTTTTCATCGAAGCGGGCGAATAAGTTGTTTAGCTTGTCTGGGAGCGAGGCGTCGGTGTCCGCAACATGACTGGCTTTCCCGCGCCTCAACTAGAGCAAAACAGGGGAGGGCTGGGTGGGCATTCCTCCTCGGCGGCGGTTCTGGCACCGGGCTTGCCCACCACCCTCCAATACTCCCCCCATAGCGCCCCTGGTCCGGTCTGGCCCCGCTGGCTGGAGCTGAACTGGACGTAGCAGGAGCGGTTAGCTTCAGCTCCGTTGTGGAGCAGTTGAGCGGTACCTGATTAGGTACTGATGACCCAGGCACGGGTTGTGCCGGACTGACGACGCGCACCCCTGGCTTGGTGCGTGAGGCAGGAACGGACCGGACCGGGCTGACGATGCACACCCCTGGCTTGGTGCGTGGAGCAGGAACGGACCGGACCGGGCTGACGATGCGCACCCCTGGCTTGGTGCGTGGAGCCGGAACGGGCCTCACCGGACTGACGACTCGCACCCCTGGCTTGGTGCGTGGAGCAGCAACGGGCCGGACCGGGCTGACGATGCGCACCCCTGGCTTGGTGCGTGGAGCCGGAACGGGCTTTACCGGGCTGACGACTCGCACCCCTGGCTTGGTGCGTGGAGCAGCAACGGGCTTAACCAGGCTGACGACTCGCACCCCTGGCTTGGTGCGAGTGGCAGGAACGGGCTGGACCAGGCTGACGACTCGCACCCCTGGCTTGGTGCGAGTGGCAGGAACAGGCTGAACCAGGCTGACGACTCGCACCCCTGGCTTGGTGCGAGTGGCAGGAACAGGCCGGGCCAGGCTGGCGACGCGCACCGTAGCTTTGGTGCGAGTGGCATGGACCGGGCCGGGCCTGGCTGGCGACGCACACCGTAGGCTTGGTGCGAGTGGCAGGAACAGGCCGGGCCGGGCTGGCGACGCACACCGTAGGCTTGGTGCGAGTGGCAGGAACAGGCCGGGCCGAGCTGGCGATGCGCACCGTAGGCTTGGTGCGAGGGGCAGGGACAGGCCGGGCCGGGCTGGCGACGCACACCGTAGGCTTGGTGCGAGGGGCAGGAACAGGCCGGGCCGGGCTGGCGACGCACACCGTAGGCTTGGTGCGAGGGGCAGGAACAGGCCGGACCGGGCTGTGGAGACGGATAGGAGACCTGGAGTGAAGAGCGGCCACAACCCGTCCTGGCTGAATGCCTACCTTCACACACTCCGTGTGAGGCATCCGCACAGGACGTACAGGGCTGTGTACCCGTACTGGCATAACAGCACGTGACACTGGAGCAGGATATCCGGGACCGCGGAGAGGCATTGGAGACCACGAGCGTTGAGCCGGCACACTCCGTCCTGGCTGCATACCCACCTTCGCACGACACGTGCGGGGTGCTCGCACAGGACGTACCGGACTATGCCGGACCACTCGTGGCACAGTACGCCGCTCCGCATACCGCGGAACCTGCCCCGTCCCATGCTGCCATGCCTGAGTACGGGAAGTTGGTTCCGCTCTCCATCCAGGCTCCGCCAACCTGCCTTCTGGCCCCCCAAACCCGGTGGCCTCCTCTCCAAATCGTCCTGTGGCAGCCTCCTGCTGCCCAGTCGCCCATGCCGTGTGCCCCCCCCTAAAAATTTTTTGGGGTTGCCTCTCGTCCGTCCGACGATGACACTGCTGACGCCGCTGCTCCTCTCTCGCCAGGGCCTTAATCCTAGCCCATGGCCCTTTTCCCCCGAGCATGTCCTCCCAGGACCACACTTTGCCCACCTGGGCCATCGCCAACCTCTCCATCTCCTTTCCCGGCGCTTCCTCCCATGTCCAGTCTGCCTGCTCCTGGACACGCTGCTTGGTCCTTGTATGGTGGGTTCTTCTGTCACGATCGTCGTACGGAATAGACCAAGGCGCAGCGTGATGAACGAACATGTTTATTTATCTAATGTGATAAATACTGACAATGAACAAAACAACAAACGACTCGTAACGTCCTAGGTAACATAGACCAACACGGAACAAGAACCCACAAACACAAAGGGAAAAACAGACAGTTTAAATATGGCTCCCAATCAGAGACAACCAGCCACAGCTGACACTCGTTGCCTCTGATTGGGAGTCACTCAGGCCAACATAGAAATAAACAAACTAGAACTCCCAACATAGAAATACACCACATAGAACGAACACACCCTGGCTCAACATATAGAGTCCCAGCGCCAGGGTGTGACAATGGCGTGTCGCTCGATTGCTTTTGCCTGGCTCTGATGGTCCGAAAAGTAAAGAATCAAACTACACACACTTGAGAGATTTACAACCGGTAGATAGCTTCAGTAGCCCAGTTCTTCTGGCAAGTAGTATGGCTGCAATCAGGCGAGCAGTAGCCAGAGACTTGGCAGTGCTGGCTAATGCTGCTGAAAACGACACCTTTCCAGATTACCTGCTTTTCCGTGTGGAGGTGTAACAGATTTAAGAATGTACCGTAACTTCACTCCACAGCTAGCTTGAATTGTCGCTGAAGGAGCTATCCAATTGGTACCTTTTGTATACCTCAATCGGTTAAGACATGTTATCAAGCAGGCCCTGGTTCAAGTCCAGTCAGTGGCAAGTTCAGGGAGGCATCGGTATATGCTAAGCTAGCACACTGACCCAGGTTATAGAGGCATGCATCGAAAACTTGGGTCAGCTAGCTAGTACAATGGACACAGAAGTGAACCCGTTAGTTCTTAACAATTTGGAAGAAGTTGCCCGATGACTTCGCCAGAGTTCAAGTGATAACAGAGAGTCCTGGTGCAGCACACCATAGACAATTGCGTCTGGGCCACCATAATCATGCCGTTGTTCAACTGGTCATTCAGTACAGTACCGTTTCTGTTTAATTAAATGTTAAACACCGTTCTGACGTACTGAACGAACCCCAGGCAAATGCAATCGAGAAACGCGCCGTGACATGAATTAACCGGTGGTGTGTTAGATACCACCCACATGTTTTTGCTCGACACCTCCTTATTATCATATGAAGGAAGAAATATATAAATAAATAAATGAAGAAATAATATAAATGAATAAAATGAATGAAAGTGGGATTAATTATTGAAATATTTATGTATCTATATGTGTGCAATAATTCATCCATTTATATGTGCATTTATTTATTTATAATTATGGCAGGTTTGGTCCTCCATAAAAAACACATTTAGCATGATAAAGTACTTTTACATTTTAGTCATTTAGCAGATGCTCTTATCCAGAGCGACTTACAGTTAGTGAGTGCATACATTTTCATACTGCCCCCCCGTGGGAAACAAACCCACAACCCTGGCGTTGCAAGCGCCATGCTCTACCAACTGAGCTACAGGGGATCTTATAATGTTATAATAAAACTGTTGTAATGTAGATAATTATACATTGGTAGTACATATTTTGCTAGTACATGGGAGACCCCAGCAATTTTTTTGTGAGTGTAGTGTTAGATGGTAGGGTATTAGTATTTTTATGATTATTATGATTATGATTATAAAAAAAAAAAAAAAATTAAGCAAAGTATAAAGGAGTTATACTCCAGTCTAGTAGGTGGCGTAATGCAACATTTATTGGACGCCAACCGCCGTTAAACCTCATCGAACAAGAAGAAGACGAAGAAGAAGAGACCCTGTCAATGCTCTGTGGTAATTGGCTACTGTCACGTCTCATTTTGCGTGACGAATATGTTTTATCCAATCTGATTGGTTTGTGAGACTTGCTTCCACGGCGGGAACTTCTAGCTAGCTAGTCAAGGATGTTTACAGTCAGCTAACAAGCTTTGTACATCTCATTTTTAGCTACAAAGGTAAATTAACACCATTCAAACATTGATATTGTAAATAGCTAGTTATTTTATGCTTGCTGAAAGTTGTGGTAGTTGGAGGCTATGCAAGCTAGCAAGGACAGCTAGCTACCTGATACTTGGCAAATCACACAGATAAAAGTGAAAGCGGTTAGCTAGCTATCTTAAATTTAAGAAGAAAACAGTGTTTTTTAACGCTTGATGTTAGTTTTGCTGTGTGAGTTATGACACATTGCTTACTAGCTCGATAAGCTACCGTAACTAGATGCAGAGCCTTCTATTTCGCAAAAAGCAAATGACTAGATCTAGCTAACGTTAGTTAACTTTAGTCAGAGCTATATTGTGCGGGGAATGTGACCAATCGATGTGAATGATATTGTCAGTTGCAGCAACATGTAGTGGCTTCAAGCTTGTTTTGATTTATTTCCAGTGTATACCAGTTGGACAAGGCAGTCACCATGGCTGCTCCCCCAGTGGAGTACACCATAGGAGGGGTGAAGATACAGTTCCCTTGCAAAGCCTACCCCTCCCAGCTGGCCATGATGAACTCTGTAAGTGTGTAAGCATCACACACTTTTAACCATGGGTGATTTTCAAAAGTATTTCCTTGATTCCTCATTCTCTCTCCTTGCCTCCTCTTAAAAGGTCAGAGGGAAGCAAGGAGACTGGAGGATAAGATCTGAGGAGCGGAAACTCTTGACTTTTGAGATTCACCCCATATCCCATAAACACTGTATGCAGTTAGACTACTCTGTGTTATCAGTCTGTGTTATTGAGTGTGTGACTGACTAACCCCTGTTGTTGTGTGTGATTGTCTCCCCAGATAGTGCGAGGGCTGAATCATGGGCAGCACTGTCTATTGGAGAGCCCTACAGGGAGTGGCAAGAGCCTGGCCCTGCTCTGCTCCGCCCTGGCCTGGCAGCAGGCACAATATGGTAAGGGTGCTGCTTAGACTACTTCTTATGAATTATGATTCTCGATTGATTTGCATTCACAAGCAATGCTTTTATTTTACATTTCTGGTCCACATAAAGCATTACTGCGTGTAGTGTATATTCAAGTGTAGCATATTCTGCAGCTGCATACTAGAAATCACAGTCTGAGGTTAATTGTGATGATGATTCAAGTATGTATGTCCTGTGTGTGTCCAGGTAAGCTTGAACAGGACGGCAGCAGTCCTACAGAGGGTAAGAAGCCAGCTGTCACCACCCCCTGTCAGTGTGCCTGTCACAGCAAACCCGCCAGTGTCCCAGACAACAGGCCCAAACCACTAGCCACTGTGGTGGTGGACCTCACTGGCTCACCGGAGGTAGTGGTGGCACAGCGCTCATCTTCTCCCACAGACACAGGTAATCTTAGTTGAGAACAGTAATAGTGAGATACCTAACCACTATATTGGTCAGTGTTACTGGGGGATGACCAGGGGATGCATATTTCCGTTCTAACCCAACACTAATAAAACGTATGATTCAACAAATGAAGGGCTTGGTGATTATTTTATTGGTTGAATACAGTGTATTCGTGCTGAGTTCGAACAGAAATGTGCACTCCGTCAGGATCCCCTCAGGAATGGATTGAGAAAGACCATATGTACTGTAAATGCACTTACAGCAGTGTAAGTCACACTCCCAATCCCCTAGCTCAGCTCAGGTTGTACATTTTTCAATTAAATACAAATGTTGATACCTTTGTCACTGTCTGTTCAGTGCCCCCTCCATCAGAGGAGTACAAGCCCAAGTCTCTAGCCTCTCGTCTGTCTGACAAGCTCCAGACCTCCCTAACCTTCGAACAGGAGAAGGATGATGACTTCCAGCCTGATAGGAAACGCATCCGCACCCCAACCATGGAGCAGAAGGTAGGTAGCCTTATAGAATGCAACAGAATTTCATGTATTTTTATTGGTAGCCATATTAACAATCCTTTCGCAGACAGACCAATAAGTCTAACCATTCTGATTTGTCCCTGTTTCAAGTTCCAGGGTATACAAAATCTGTGAATGTCTGTGCGGATTTTCAGCTCTTTACTGTCTTGAATGCCTAAGGAAGTATTTGACATCTCAGGAACTACATAAACAAGATATAAAGATCTTATAATCTATGCAAAACTGTGCCGATAATGACACGCCCTTATTCACATTAATTTTTGTACATGTTTTTTTATAGGACAATGTACAAAATTCAGTCAATAATAACATAAACCCTTACTCTCTGTTTCCCTCAGGGTTGTAAGAGGAGGTGCTTGGAGCAGGGAGTGGTGTTTATAGATGATGAGCCAGAAGGAGAGAGGCCAGTGTCTGGAGCACAGACCTGGACCGTGGAGCTGAGTACCCAGGCACAGACTATAGACCTGCCCCCTGAGAGACACTGCTGTGTGAGTACATCTACTGTATCTAAACTAAGGATATGTTGCTTTTTAATGCTGATCTAGGATCAGCTCAACTGATGGTGGGGCTGGGAAATATATTTACCGGTATGGATCCATATACCGGTATGGATTTTTACCGTCTACAAAGATATTTTGATGCAGTGCTCAATTTGAATGAAAAGTTCTACAAATTGGACTACTTTCACAGGCAGTTGTGACCTAGTTCCGACATTTCTTGATTTCTTAATTTGTTGTTGTTGTGTACTGTTTGACATTTTACTGCATTGTTAGGAGCTAGTAACATAAGCATTTCATTGTACCCACTATAACATCTGCTAAACTGTGTACATGACCAATAAACTTTGATTTGATTTAGTTCGGTTGAGTATAAAACATCAGAATGTAGAAAGCCCATTCAAATCACTTATAATTAATTTGTTGCCATCCTAGGGTCATGCTCTACTCATAAAACATATTTAGAACTTTTGTATTATTCAGAAACATAAAATACCGTCAGAAATGAGAAAAATATTGTGATATGATAATTATTTTGGCCAAAAATCTCTGAAGCTGGAGACCCTTATCTCCCTCTCTATCTTTAAGCATCAGTTGTCAGGGCAGCTTACCGATCACTGCACCTGTACACAGCTCATCCCCATATTGTTATTTACATTTTTATTTATTTTGCTCATTTGCACCCCAGTATCTCTATTTGCACGTCGTCTTCTGCACATCTATCACTCCAGTGTTAATACTAAATTGCAATTATTTTGCACTATGGCCTATTTATTGCCTTACCTCCATAACTTACTACATTTGCACACACTGTATATAGATTTTCTATTGTGTTATTGACTGTACGTTTAGTTTATTCCATATGTAACTCAGTTTTTGTTGTTTTTATCACACTGCTTTGCTTTATCTTGGCCAGGTCGCAGTTGTAAATAATTAAATGGTTAAATAAAGGTGAAATAAATAAAAAATAAATATCGGCCAGCCCTAACCGATGGACCTGCCCCCTGAGGCACACTGCTGTGTGAGTACATAAATTACTACGGATATGTTGCTTTTTATTGCTGATCTAGGATCAGCTCAACTGACTACCACCTTAATGCCAACCATTAGAAACCATGAAGATAAATATTTTAGTGTTGTACAGCTACCCAAGTACTACATTGTGTCCACTGGGTGGCAGCATAGCCCATTTAATGTGTGGCTGTGCTCCATCACATTCCTTTGGCGGCGTTCTCACATTTCTTGTGTGCCAAGTGAATGTGTCATGTAATATAGGTTGTGTTTAGTCTGCATAAGGCAGGAAGAGGAGGGGGGAAAGCAATAGGTAGATGGAAATTAAGAGGACGTGGAAGGAGGAGAAAGTTCCCTCCCGCTGTTCATCTTGGGTTTCCCCGTCTGATAACTGACCGGCTCCTCTATGCTGTGAGCTGCTGACTGACGTCATGAATGGGGCTCTTTGAAGGGACAGAGCTCCACTTTTAATTATTGCCTCGCCTCGCCGCTGATCTGTGAAAGCCAGGGATAAATATTGAATGGGGTTCACCCGCTGGTTACTGAGCCCTGGGACCTAGAGGGGTAAACGAGTGCTTTCTGAGGAGGGAGAGCTGGGTGGCCATTCGGGGGGCCTCACACCTGTGTCAGTTGTAGACCATGGTGCTTCCCAAATGGCACGCTATTCCCTACATAGTCCACTACTTTTGTCTAGAGCCCAATGGGCTCTGTTCAAAAGTAATGCACTATATAGGGAATAGCGTGCCATTTGGGATGCACCCCAGAGCAGAGGGGTGATGGCTAGTTTGTGTCATGTCTCCTAAGGTATTTGATCAGGACGGCACTGCAGTCATCTTTTTGCGACTTAGCCAGCCCACCACCCCTGTGTGTGTTTTAATGTGCACCCCACCTCCCACTGGAATGCATTCCAAACCTTGAAGGCTGAGGACTGAGGAGCAAATTGGCATCCAGCGAGCGGCGCCAGCAACACAGAGCCAGCCTGTCCCCGCCAAACCCCCCACCACCATCACCTGGCCCCCCCGGAGTGTGAGATTCCTGTGTCTCAGGTGTCAGCTGTGCAATGCTGAAACTCAAGGCACACAGGGATGGAATCAGCTAGGTCTACGTGGTCAAGAGTATACTGAGTGACTGAGAACCACACCACCACCACCTCTACATCCAGGTCATGGTTCTGACTGTCACTGCCCTGATAATAAGGATGATGCTAGTACCGTTTAGAACATACCAAGTGATATCTTTAAAGAGAGATTTTCTTATGAACACTGTAGGGAGAAGCCACAAGCAAGGTAATGGGGTGCAATTTGGGAGGCAGCTCCTGTGAGTTAAGGGGATAAAGAGCCCTGAGCTGACATGATGAATAAACAGAGGGGACTCTAGGGGCCCGTAGTAGGGTCAGGTTACAGCAGGGCCAGATCGTTGGAACAGACTAGTTATACTCCTCGGCTCTGCAGCTCCGCCCCTTGCCTGGGCAACAGAGCCCGATCACCTTACCTGCTGCTGCTGCCACGTTAAATAGGCCCCTCCACATATCCCTCCTACAGCGAGATCATGGCAAATAATTACTTATTCATCGACAGGTGGGGGGTAGGGGCGTCACTGCTGAATAGAGACCCTTGTCAAGAGGCAGCAGCAGGAAACTGCTGACAAGGGTATCCCTTTACATGCCTGTCCCTGTCCGAGATGCAGACCGACATGGTTTGGGGCTTCGCTGGGCTCATAGGAGCGAGCAGACACCCCCCTGGAATGGAATGTAGATAACTAACAGGGGGCCTGATGGTGTTGGCTGCCCTCTGCAACAGACACATAGCGGCTCATTCATTCAACACTGGACAATACCACCCACCGCCGTTGCTACATGTGTGATGCTGAGAGTGAGGGTGTCTGTCTACCACACAGAGTGAATACCTGTTCAATCAAGGGAAAGTGGCTGAGCTCAGTTAGGGCCCCCTAACACACATTGTAATATTTCATGGTTTGAGAAGGAGGGTTACCTGAACCACCTGGCCCTTCTAGTCTCCACTGAAGCACCACAGGCTCAGCTAGCTTGATCTGCTGGCATTGAGATGTAAAACACACCCTGAGCATTTGTTTATATGGTGAGGCATATAAACCGGTCGGTGCCAGATTGTAAAAGATGGAAGAGAGTGAGGGATTTCTTATTATTTAGGGGATGAACGTCTTCCTTTTAAAAGCAGGACTAATGCTGTTACTAAGCTCAAGGTTTAGATTCAGGGTTACTTCAAAACACTGTCATAACATTTTACTCCCTCTGATGGAAACGGCTAAAGAACACTGTGACTTGCTTAGAACTTTGTGGTGAACAATACTATTTGTGGTTGGCTTGTTTAGTCTGTATGGTTGGGTCTGGCGCGTGGGTGATGCATCATTTGCATTAGTGTTAGTGAAAGGGGTGGAAAGTGTCCCACTTAAAAGAGCTCACCACCTGACTGGTATCAGTTTCAGCAGTGCTGTTGGCTACGCTTCACCTGTGTGTCAAGAGAAAGGGACGCCACACATCCACTGTGGTTACTGACAGCCAATTAAAAAGCAGCTACACTTTCACATCCCCAACAATGGCCACCTATCATCTTTCAGCAGTCAGAGAATGTAATCTAACCATGACTGACAGGCAGTATTGTGTGGATACACATTCTTGCTATACTTTCCTATATGTTCTCTACTAGAGCATATAGAGTTAACCAGTTAAGAGATTCACCAATTGTCTGGTATTGGTGATTACCTTTTTGTTTGGTGTCAATATTTTTATAGTGAGCAATGTAAAATTGAAAAATGTTTTTCAAAATGTTTTGATGTGATAACACTCTTGATATCTTGTACTTTTATCTTCTTTCTCCCACCATGTGTCTACTAGTCCCCCCTGGTGTCCTGCTGTCTCTGTCCCTGTGCTTCGTCCAAAGGCGTCCAGAAAGGAGCCGAGGGGAAGTCTTCTAAGGAGAAGGACAAGGACAAAGAGGGCAAGAAGAAACAAGTCCCCAAGATCTTCTTTGGCACGCGTACCCACAAACAGATCACTCAGATCGCCCACGAGATGAAGCGTACGCTCTACTCCTCCGCCCCCATGACCATCCTGTCCAGTAGGGACCACACCTGTGTCCACCCAGAGGTGATGCCTCACTCCAACCGCAACGAACGCTGCAAAGAACTGCTGGAAGGGAAGAATGTGAGTAGAGTACAGACCTACACACACACAGCACATACAGACTTACACACACACACACACACACATACACACATACCTAATACACACAGGGTTGCAAAGGGAGGGTATATTACTAGAAGCTTTCTAAGTTTACCAGTAAACTACTAGAAATGTGGTATCTTTATGTAATCTATCACAAGACATCTGGTGGCCCTTTTGGGTACTTCAGAATTGTAGAGGTGTCTGTAATTCTCTCTGGCCCTCTGTGTGGCCTTATCACATGTAAAATATATGAAATAATTAAATAAGATGATTTTCAAATACAAAATAGAATGACAAATCTGTAAAACATTTTCCTAAATATAAACCATCAACAGTGAATACCATTGGTGTTTAATATGAGCGTTTCAGCATGACATATCCTTTATATATATTTTTACACACTTTACTTGGCTATGTCTATGTATTTGTTTTCAATGTTTCAGCGTCAAACTGGTGGCAGTTATGAAAAAAGTTAATAGTTGAAATAGTTGCAGAGTTTATTGAAAATAATGCCATTGTTGATTAGATGCTTTTTTAATTAATTAGGCTGTTTCTCTTGAACCATATGGTCTATCTGCTAGTAACCCATGGACAATATGGACACAGATATAAAAAATGAATACTATATATGAATACATAAAAAAAAGTGATTCAAGTATAAATACCACATTTACGATAGATTGCCATAGATTCTCTCTTAATTACCAAAATGATTGAAAATTCCGGTAATTTTGGTAAACTACCGATTGCAACCCTATACACACACTTTTTTTTCCCATCAAACCTGGGATTTTAACTGACGACTGTCCAGTTGCTGGCCCGCTTCCCTGACCTCTAGCTCACCTACCGCCCTTCTTTGTAGTAACAAGGTGTCCTCCTTAGTGCCACCAATAGGGTATTGTTTTGTAGAGCCGTGGTCAAGGCCTCTTGGCCTGCTCCACCCTAGGGCTTAAACCAGCTCAGCTCCTAGCTAGGCTACATTAGTGTTGCCCTGTTACTTCTCAATGGAGGTGGTTGACTATTACTGGGCCTGAATTGGATTCTTTTGAACTGAGATTTACCCCAATCCAGCTGTGAAAACCAACACCTCTTCAGACATGGAAACACATACACACACACACACACCTCCGATCCTGAGTTTGAGTGGTGTTTCTAATCCCAGTGACAGACACTCCTTAAGGGAGTGAATTCGAGCCGCCTCTGAGCTCTAGAAAGAAATGCTTCGTAACCCAACCCCACAGTTAAAGGACAGGCAGACATCTCCCGTCACCATCGCCCCGGGTGGCAATTACACCCCATAATATCCCCAATCAGTCAGACAGTCTCTCTAGCACGACGACGTGTCAAGAGGCTTCAGACAGGTTTTGTGTCGGATGGGATACTCTTTATAGTCAGTGTTACTGTTGCAGTCCTAACCCCTGTTCTCCTCCAGGTGAGGTGGCTAGTGTAATGAGCACCTATTATGCACACACACACACACACACACACACACACAAGAAGGTGAGACTGATCATATAATAAGCCCCTATTGCGCTGTCACCAGAGGTGTCTATCTGTCCTGTCCGCCTCAGTCTACAGTCGACACGGTGACAGTGTCACATCCTGATCTGTTACAGAGAATGGGTGTCCCCGCAACAACCTCAGAGGATAGAATAGCCACAGCTCCATCGCACTCAGACTTCTTCTACCAGCCCTGTTTATCCCTCTACTCTCCAGTCCCCTAGGCCCTGTCTAAAGCCAGTCTCTTGTTACAACTCTATACACCCCAACTTCTGGCTTTGACTGAGCTCAATTGGGTTAAGACTCCCCTGTTGTGCTTTCTCTTTTTGTGGAGTCATAAAGTCAAATCGCACCACTAAGCTGCCATTGCCCCAATATAAGAATTACTTGAGTGAACGCTAATCCTTTCACCTGCGCTACACACACACGCACACACACACACTGAACCGTTGGAAACAAAACCGTTTTAAGTGTCGAAGTTTATCCTTGATGTGTGGCAGAAAGTGAGGACCCACCCACCCCTTTGATAGCTGCCTTTCTTTCCATGCCTTTGGCGGTAACGGTCTATAGTTGTCACGTGTGTGTGTGTGTCACCGGGGAGCCGGCTGGTTGTGACATGGTGGTAGCTGAGGTGTGTAAACCATGATGAAGGTCTATTGATTGGTTCTGAGAGCTCCTCAAGGTCACCAGTGTGCTGAAGTGAATTATTTTTGGTGTGTGTATTGTCAAGGATGAAAACAACCCCTCTCTTTTTCCTACGGCACACAGGGCGTGTCGTGCCGCTTCAAAAACGGTGTGCACAAGATGCAGGACCAGAATACTCTGCAGTGGGTCCATGGTCTCCACCAGGCCTGGGACATAGAGGACCTGGTTCGTCTGGGGGGCCGGCTGAGGGCCTGCTCCTACTACGCTGCCAGGGACCTCATGCAGGACGCCTGTATCGTCTTCTGTCCCTACAACTACCTGCTGGACCCCCTCATCAGGGAGAGCGTGAGTCTGGGGGGGGGCAGGATGGAGGGTGGGACGAGGGACGGAGGGAATTGTTGTTGGTGTAAGAGAAGGAGAGAGTGATGAGGATGTAGGCCAGAAGAAAGGTGGCTTCACACATTGAAGGATAGATGTGTACTCCTATACTTTTAGCTGAACATATTCCTTGACCACCACCTGGTCAAACCCACTGCATGCTTACTGTTTACTGGGGTAGAGCAGGAGAGAAGGAGTGAGGGGAGGCTGTCTGGCTCTGTATGTCATATTTTCCCTCCTCCCCCTCCTCTTCCCCCCCCCCCCCCCCCCTCTTCTCTTTCCCCTCTCCCCCTCTTCTCTTTCCCCTCTCCCCCTCTTCTCTTTCCCCTCTCCCCCTCTTCTCTTTCCCCTCTCCCCCTCTTCTCTTTCCCCTCTCCCCCTCTTCTCTTTCCCCTCTCCCCCTCTTCTCTTTCCCCTCTCCCCCTCTTCTCTTTCCCCTCTCCCCCTCTTCTCTTTCCCCTCTTCTCTTTCCCCTCTCCCCCTCTTCTCTTTCCCCTCTCCCCCCCTTCTCTTTCCCCTCTCCCCCTCTTCTCTTTCCCCTCTCCCCCTCTTCTCTTTCCCCTCTCCTCCCCTACAGATGCAGATCAACCTGAAGGGTCAGATTGTGGTTCTGGATGAGGCCCACAACATAGAGGACTGTGCCAGGGAGAGTGCCAGCTACACCCTGAACAAACCCCAGCTGCTGTCTGCCAGGGAGGAGCTGGACGGCATGGTAACCCATAACATCAGACGCTCCAACCACGAACCCCTACGAGCCTTCTGCTGCTCCCTGCTCAAGTAAATAGACCCTAACCTCCTGGAGTTAGATAGACCCTACCCCCTCTGGGCCTTCTGTTGCAGCATGCTCAAGGAAGAGCTCCCTCTCATCACCTCCCCTGCTGAAACTACAGTAGTGTTTCTCTAGCTATCTAGTCATGGTGCATGTTTTTCTTTCTAGGCCAGCACTAGCACAACTGCTCTAATTATCAACCCATCTTGGTTAAAAATGAATTTAAATGTAATCAATACTTGTAAAGAATGTCTTCACTAGACTTGCCTCAATATCAAATAGTAGTTTTAAGATGGCCGCCTCTCTCGCTCCCTCTCTGTCTGTCTGTTCCTCCTGTTGTGTAGCTGGATGCAGGAGAGCTGCAGTGTTCTGGCTGAGAGGGAGTATGAGATGTCCTGTAAGGTGTGGAACGGCAAGGAGGTTCTGGGAATCTTCCACACCATGGGCATCACCGCTGACACCTTTGCCATGCTGCAGGTCAGATAATGTTGTTGACCACCTAGGTCTCCTCTCACCTGTCTCTCTGTCTCAATCCTTATCTTTTGCTCTCTCTCACTTTCACCCCCTTTTAATTTTTTGTTGCAAGGTTTGTGTGTTTTAGAAGGGAGGCCTACATCTCTTTTATCTCCCCATCTCTCTCCCTCCCTCCACCTCCATCATCTCTCCCTCCCTCCACCTCCATCATCTCTCCCTCCCTCCACCTCCATCATCTCTCCCTCCCTCCACCTCCATCATCTCTCCCTCCCTCCACCTCCATCATCTCTCCCTCCCTCCACCTCCATCATCTCTCCCTCCCTCCACCTCCATCATCTCTCCCCCTGTATAGAAGCACCTGGCAGCGGTGTTGGAGAAGGAGGAGCGGGTTGGGCTGGTGAACGGGAGAGAGGATACAGTGGAGGTCCCCACCATCAGCTCAGCCAGCTCCTCTGTCATCAAGAGTCTCTTCATGGTGCTGGACTTCCTCTACAGGGACAAGAGCAGGTCTGAAGCAATCTGTGAACCAGTCTTTAACAATCAGTCAATATTTTGTATTGTTCTAATTGGGAAATGTGTATTGTAGTCAGGGTGAAAAACAAGATCAACACAACAACATACTACAAATTACATTATACAAACACTTTAGATCACTGACAAACACTTCTGTCCTGGTCATGTTCCCGTGGTCAGGTTTGCAGAGGACTACCGCGTGGCGCTGCAGCAGACCTACACTTGGACCACGGCTCCAGACGTGCCAGATGCACAGGGCTTCTTCGCCAGGCCCAACCGCCGGCGCCACAGTGCCAAGACCAAGACCCTCGTACACACACTCAGCTTCTGGTGCCTCAACCCTGCCGTGGTGAGTAGCAGGGGAGGATGTACTGGATACACCTTTTATATGGGGAAAAAAGTACCTATTACGCAAAAGTAGTGTATTATTATATTACTTTGAGCGCTGCCCGTCCTAAGGGGTGTGTGTGTGTGTGTGTGTGTGTGTGCGCGTGGCAGGCGTTCTCAGACCTTTCGGACAATGTTCACAGCATCGTGCTGACCTCAGGCACGTTGTCTCCTATGGGATCCTTCTCCTCAGAGCTGGGGGTCAAGTTCTCTATCCAGCTGGAGGCCAGCCACGTCATCAGCAAGTCACAGGTCAGTAGAAACCTCTGCCTTCATTTCAGCGTCACCACTGATGTTATGGGTGGTGATTTTATCATAGTATCCAGAAACAGTCTGATGGTTAACGATGCTCAGAAAGGAACTGGACTATGTAACCAGGTAAAAAAAGCACAAACAAATAAGATTTGACTGTTGTCGTCTTCCTTTTTTGCTAACTGGGGCTTCTCCTTCATGGATTTTGTCCTGACAGCAGGACATTCTTACCCCCCTCAATGTTTAAACAGTCAAATCCTGTATGCTTGTCAGTTGGTATACCCCTGCTCAGTGTGTTCAGTCAGTGTCTGACCTGTCCTTCCTCTAGGTATGGGTGGGCACGCTGGGCTCTGGCCCCCAGGGGAGGAAGCTGTGTGCCACCTTCCAGCACGCTGAGACCTATGCCTTCCAGGATGAGGTGGGAGCCCTACTGCTCAGGGTCTGCCAGGCCGTAGGGAGGGGAGTGCTCTGCTTCCTGCCCTCCTACAAGGTAAGACCAGTCTCTTTGCTAAAGCTAGTTCGGGGGGGGGGGAACGTTTTGAAACATTTCCAATAGATTTTCTTTTTTCCGTTGCAAAACGTTTTGCTTCAGTGCCATACTGAACACGACCATTGAGAATCACTGAGCTGATGTGTTCCTCATTTTCACTCACCACTCTTTTTCTTGTTTAAAACGTATTCAGTTCCTACCATTTACCACCAGGAGGGGCTAGAGACCACATTTTGAGGTTGAGTGTTTTTAATTTTTTAATTTTTTAAAAATCTTTATTTATTTATTTATTGTTAGATACTACTGCACTGTTGGAGCTAGGAACACAAGCGTTTCACTACACCCCCAATAACATCTGCTAAATATGTGTATGTGACCAATAACATTTTATTTTGATTTGAATGCCAAAGGAAAAGGTTCTAAGGGTCCATATATGGTGAGCAGCTGTAATATAGGCCTATGTAGAGCTAATGGAAATCTCTTAAACAGTAGTAAGCTAACAAATACCTTACATAAAACCCTGTATCCCATTTCAGTTAACCAGACACTTCTAAGGGCCCATTGATAAATACTTTGTCCTCCTTTGTTTGTTATGCCTTCTGCCATGAATAATAGATTTCCATTCAGGCTCTGTGTCTTTGTCACATCACCACCACCAGTCCACTTAGGGACCAGCTGGCTCTCTCATGTCACTGTTGGTGTGTGTTGGTGCTCACACGTGCACATATACGTGAGTGTTACATGTGAAGGTTTGTTTGCATTTTTGCATAGCGCTGCATACCTTTTTGTGTGTCCACTTGTGTGCCTGTTTAGTGCCTTACAATGCACTCATTCTTTATGCTTATATACAATAGGCCTATGGTTTGTATTTGACCCTTTGATGTCAAAGCTCAAGGTTTGTCCTCTAGCTGACTATCCAGTTGAGACTATATCAATGATATCAGAATATGAAAGGAAAGCTAAAAGTCTCCTATTAGGATCCAGTTTTGTCTCTTTCCCCCCTCATTACCCCCCCAGCCATGACGCCAGGCAGGCAGAGACAGCCACAGAACAACTCTGGGTGGATATTGTGTATTATTGATGGCTAGTGTAGGAGCTCTATGCCCTCTGTGCATTAATATTTAATGTACAGACAGACGGCTCTTAAAGATGAAGAGATGAGGGGTTACTTGGGGTATTAATTGGAGAGTCTGAGGCCCTCTGGAGCCAGTGAGTCCTGTGTGTGTGTGAGACAGAGGATGGGTCATCTCCAGGCACCCCTCTCTTCAGTGTGTCTGGGTGATGCCTATCAGAGAGGCAGCAGTACTGAGAGACAGAGGCCAGTCACACAGTACTAAGATCACTCAAAGGCCGCAGAGGTGTCCTTCGTTCCTCTCAGCTCTGTCTGTCGCCCTCTGACAGACACACTCCTGGCAGACACACTGTGAATGTGTATACGCACACAGAACATACAGTACAACTCAAGAATACACAGTTAAAGGTACTCTCTCACGCGTGCACGCACACAGGCGTGCGTGTGTGTCTGGCCATGCACACACACTCATGCAGACATTACACACTCAGACATCTCCCAGAGCCCTCCTGGAGCTGTGGTTTTGTTGCACTTGAGCCTCAACAGCCCCCCAGTTAATGCCCATTAAAACTACAGTACCCCTCTGCCTGCGCCTCTCCGTCTGGCCGCTCCGCTAGAGGAAAGGGACAAAACACACCGTGGAGGGTTGGGAAGAGAGGGTGGAGAGGTGGGTTTATTAAAAAGGGGGTTTTGCAGAGGTGAAAAGATTGCATGGAAATGCAAGATGCTTTTAAAGCAGATTGAGATAAGGGCCATTAGGGGTGATGTCGCCTAGCTGTCTGTGTGAAGACGCATCCTCGCTGGCGCCTGAAGGAGGATGGGGGCTGAGGATGAGGCTGGGGGCATGCTCACACACACGTCATATCTGTCTTTAATGTTCCAGCTGAGATGGGGGGGGGGGGGTTTATGTTAAAAAATAATAATATGGGGGGGTAGATCAGCTTTTATACTGCAGATAGATTGTAGCTTCAATCAATGTAATTGTCTGCATCATTTCCAATCCCCAATACAGTGGGGGAAAAAAGTATTTAGTCAGCCACCAATTGTGCAAGTTCTCCCACTTAAAAAGATGAGAGATCCCTGTAATTTTCATCATAGGTACACGTCAACTATGACAGACAAAATGAGAAGAAAAAATCCAGAAAATCACATTGTAGGATTTTTTATGAATTTATTTGCAAATTATGGTGGAAAATAAGTATTTGGTCAATAACAAAAGTTTCTCAATACTTTGTTATATACCCTTTGTTGGCAATGACACAGGTCAAACGTTTTCTGTAAGTCTTCACAAGGTTTTCACACACTGTTGCTGGTATTTTGGCCCATTCCTCCATGCAGATCTCCTCTAGAGCAGTGATGTTTTGGGGCTGTCGCTGGGCAACACGGACTTTCAACTCCCTCCAAAGATTTTCTATGGGGTTGAGATCTGGAGACTGGCTAGGCCACTCCAGGACCTTGAAATGCTTCTTACGAAGCCACTCCTTCGTTGCCCGGGCGGTGTGTTTGGCATCATTGTCATGCTGAAAGACCCAGCCACGTTTCATCTTCAATGCCCTTGCTGATGGAAGGAGGTTTTCACTCAATCTCAAGATACATGGCCCCATTCATTCTTTCCATTACACGGATCAGTCGTCCTGGTCCCTTTGCAGAAAAACAGCCCCAATGCATGATGTTTCCACCCCCATGCTTCACAGTAGGTATGGTGTTCTTTGGATGCAACTCAGCATTCTTTGTCCTCCAAACACGACGAGTTGAGTTTTTACCAAAAAGTTATATTTTGGTTTCATCTGACCATATGACATTCTCCCAATCCTCTTCTGGATCATCCAAATGCACTCTAGCAAACTTCAGACGGGCCTGGACATGTACTGGCTTAAGCAGGGGGACACGCCTGGCACTGCAGGATTTGAGTCCCTGGCGGCGTAGTGTGTTACTGATGGTAGGCTTTGTTACTTTGGTCCCAGCTCTCTGCAGGTCATTCACTAGGTCCCCCCGTGTGGTTCTGGGATTTTTGCTCACTGTTCTTGTGATCATTTTGACCCCACGGGGTGAGATCTTGCGTGGAGCCCCAGATCGAGGGAGATTATCAGTGGTCTTGTATGTCTTCCATTTCCTAATAATTGCTCCCACAGTTGATTTCTTCAAACCAAGCTGCTTACCTATTGCAGATTCAGTCTTCCCAGCCTGGTGCAGGTCTACAATTTTGTTTCTGGTGTCCTTTGACAGCTCTTTGGTCTTGGCCATAGTGGAGTTTGGAGTGTGACTGTTTGAGGTTGTGGACAGGTGTCTTTTTACTGATAACAAGTTCAAACAGGTGCCATTAATACAGGTAACGAGTGGAGGACAGAGGAGCCTCTTAAAGAAGAAGTTACAGGTCTGTGAGAGCCAGAAATCTTGCTTGTTTGTAGGTGACCACATACTTATTTTCCACCATAATTTGCAAATAAATTCATAAAAAATCCTACAATGTGATTTTCTGGATTTTTCTTCCTCATTTTGTCTGTCATAGTTGACGTGTACCTATGATGAAAAATACAGGCCTCTCTCATCTTTTTAAGTGGGAGAACTTGCACAATTGGTGGCTGACTAAATACTTTTTTCCCCCACTGTATACCTTTTTTAAAATATATTTTCCCCTAACCCTACCACCCCTCCCCTATTTGGAGTAGACTAATGGACAACAACACTTAGGCTTCTACTTCCAGCTTATACATACTATATACACTGCTCAAAAAAATTAAGGGAACACTTAAACAATACACTGTAACTCTAAGTCAATCACACTTCTGTGAAATCAAACTGTCCACTTAGGAAGCAACACTGATTGACAATACATTTCACATGCTGTTGTGCAAATGGAATAGACAACAGGTGGAAATTATAGGCAATTAGCAAGACACCCCCAATAAAGAAGTGGTTCTGCAGGTGGTGACCACAGACCACTTCTCAGTTCCTATGCTTCCTGGCTGATGTTTTGGTCACTTTTGAATGCTGGCGGTGCTTTCACTCTAGTGGTAGCATGAGACGGAGTCTACAACCCACACAAGTGGCTCAGGTAGTGCAGCTCATCCAGGATGGCACATCAATGCGAGCTGTGGCAAGAAGGTTTGCTGTGTCTGTCAGCGTAGTGTCCAGAGCATGGAGGCGCTACCAGGAGACAGGCCAATACATCAGGAGACGTGGAGGAGGCCGTAGGAGGGCAACAACCCAGCAGCAGGACCGCTACCTCCGCCTTTGTGCAAGGAGGAGCACTGCCAGAGCCCTGCAAAATGACCTCCAGCAGGCCACAAATGTGCATGTGTCTGCTCAAACGGTCAGAAACAGACTCCATGAGGGTGGTATGAGGGCCCGACGTCCACAGGTGGGGGTTGTGCTTACAGCCCAACACTGTGCAGGACGTTTGGCATTTGCCAGAGAACACCAAGATTGGCAAATTCGCCACTGGCGCCCTGTGCTCTTCACAGATGAAAGCAGGTTCACACTGAGCACGTGACAGACGTGACAGAGTCTGGAGACGCCGTGGAGAACGTTCTGCTGCCTGCAACATCCTCCAGCATGACCGGTTTGGCGGTGGGTCAGTCATGGTGTGGGGTGGCATTTCTTTGGGGGGGGCCACACAGCCCTCCATGTGCTTGCCAGAGGTAGCCTGACTGCCATTAGGTACTGAGATGAGATCCTCAGACCCCTTGTGAGACCATATGCTGGTGCGGTTGGCCCTGGGTTCCTCCAATGCTAGACCTCATGTGGCTGGAGTGGGTCAGCAGTTCCTGCAAGAGGAAGGCATTGATGCTATGGACTGGCCCGCCCGTTCCCCAGACCTGAATCCAATTGAGCACATCTGGGACATCATGTCTCGCTCCATCCACCAACGCCACGTTGCACCACAGACTGTCCAGGAGTTGGCGGATGCTTTAGTCCAGGTCTGGGAGGAGATCCCTCAGGAGACCATCCGCCACCTCAACAGGAGCATGCCCAGGCGTTGTAGGGAGGCCACACACACTACTGAGCCTCATTTTGACTTGTTTTAAGGACATTACACCAAAGTTGGATCAGCCTGTAGTGTGGTTTTCCACTTTAATTTTGAGGGTGACTCCAAATCCAGACCTCCATGGGTTGATACATTTGATTTCCATTGATAATTTTTGTGTGATTTTGTTGTCAGCACATTCAACTATGTAAAGAAAACAGTATTTAATAAGATTATTTCATTCATTCAGATCTAGGATGTGTTGTTTAAGCGTTCCCTTAATTTTTTTGAGCAGTGTACATTTCACGGACACAATGTATTTTACAATAGTTATCTTTTGTTTGTTTTTAATCCCATCCTTCAAGCACCATCAACCCCTCCCATCTATCTCTGAAGCCCATCCAGTTTGATTTCTATTTTGCCATATAAACTCAGCAAAAAAAGAAACGACACTGTCTTTCAAAGATGATTTGTAAAAATCCAAATAACTTCACAGATCTTCATTGTAAAGTGTTTAAACACTGTTTCCCATGCTTTTTCAATGAACCATAAACAATTAATGAACATGCACCTGTGGAGCGGTCGTTAAGACACTAACAGCTTACAGACGGTAGGCAATTAAGGTCACAGTTATGAAAACTTAGGACACTAAAGAGGCCTTTCTACTGACTCTGGAAAAACACCAAAATAAAGATGCCCAGGGTCCCTGCTCATCTGCGTGAACGTGCCTTAAGCATGCTGCAAGGAGGCATGAGGACTGCAGATGTGGCCATGGCAATAAATGGCAATGTCTGTACTGTGAGACGCCTAAGACAGCACTACAGGGAGACAGGACGGACAGCTGATTGTCCTCGCAGTGGCAGACCACATGTAACAATACCTGCACAGGATCGGTACATCCGAACATCACACCTGCGGGACAGGTACAGGATGGCAACAACAACTGCCCGAGTTACATCAGGAACGCACAATCCCTCCATCAGTGCTCAGACTGTCCGCAATAGGCTGAGAGAGGCTGGACTGAGGGCTTGTAGGCCTGTTGTAAGGCAGGTCCTCACCAGACATCACCGGCAACATCGCCTATGGGCACAAACCCACCGCCGCTGGACCAGACAGGACTGGCAAAAAGTGCTCTTCACTGACGAGTCACGGTTTTGTCTCACCAGGGGTGATGGTCGGATTCGCATTTTTCGTCGAAGGAATGAGCGTTACACCGAGGCCTGTACTCTGGAGCGGGATCGATTTGGAGGTGGAGGGTCCGTCATGGTCTGGGGCGGTGTGTCACAGCATCATCGGACTGAGCTTGTTGTCATTGCAGGCAATCTCAACGCTGTGCGTTAAAGGGAAGACATCCTCCTCCCTCATGTGGTACCCTTCCTGCAGGCTCATCCTGACATGACCCTCCAACATGACAATGCCACCAGCCATACTGCTCGTTCTGTGCATGATTTCCTGCAAGACAGGAATGTCAGTGTTCTGCCATGGCCAGCGAAGAGCCCGGATCTCAATCCCATTGAGCACGTCTCACCTGAGGGTGAGGGTGAGGGCTAGGGCCAGGGCCATTCCCCAAGAAATGTCCGGGAACTTGCAGGTGCCTTGGAGAAAGAGTGGGGTAAAATCTCACAGCAAGAACTGGCAAATCTGGTGCAGTCCATGAGGAGGAGAAGCACTGCAGTACTTAATGCAGCTGGTGGCCACACCAGATGCTGACTGTTACTTTTGATTTTGACCCCCTCCTTTGTTCAGGGACACATTATTCAATTTCTGTTAGTCACATGTCTGTGGAACTTGTTCAGGTTATGTCTCAGTTGTTGAATCTTGTTAATGTTCATACAAATATTTACACATGTTTTTGCTGAGTTTATTTTTAACTGTGCTGTTTCACAAAAGTTCTGAACCTATATACATTTTACGGACACAGTATATTTTACATTAGTTATCTTGTTGTTTTTAGTACCACCCTTCAGCTCCACTCAACCCCTCCCATCTATCTCTCAACACCATCCATTTTCTATTTGCCATATATTTTTCAACTGTGATGTTTCACAGAAGTTCTGAACCTTTCTATTCTCATAGTTTCTTCAGATATTATATTATTGATCGATTGACTATGACTCTTCAAATCACCCAGTAGTGCTATCTGCAGAATTAGCTCCAGGTAAATTAGATGTTTTATATGGCCTTTTACAGTGGAAACTTGAGGTGCGCTGCTGTTGTAGGCTAAATGTTTCACTAAGCTACAGCCTTGAGGAGGCAAAGCTTTAAAGAGGAATTCCACTCAAACTATATTTTGGTATTTGTTTCATTAGTCCACTGTTGATACAGGCCCAAAATATTTTGCATGTCATTAGTCACGTTTTCAAGATATTGGACTTTCAAGAAGCAAAGTGTCACCGGCCACATCATCATGATGATGCGTTTTGCAGTGGAGTTCCCCTTTAAGACCCCTGTCTGTGCTCACTAACAGCTAACCCTTCTGGAGTGATTTACACTAAAAAGATACCAAGAAGATCTTCAATGCTTAACTTTGACAGCCCAAGCTTCACTCTCGAGGTGTGGACACCAGGGGAGGGGTTGGGGTGGCAGTCGAAGGTGGCGCGGAAGCCACTTGGTTGGCACCCCCCTTGGCGTGATGGTCGCTGTCATATTTAAACGGCTGAATAATTGAAGGCTGCAACACGTCTCCCGTTAATGTTTCATTAATGCTACCGTCGCTCAAGACCACCTCCATTATTTAACGGGCGCTAGGAGAACAGTTTGCTTAAAAAATGAACAGTGACGTGTCGCAACACTGACACCAGGGATGGGGAAGGACATAAAGAGCGGGTGAGGAGGAGGAGAGGAAAGAGGTGAAATATGGAGATTGTGGGGGCATGGAGGGAGGGAGGGAGGGAGGGGAGATTGAGGGAGGGAGGGAAGACGTGCGAAAGAGAGAGGAAGTGTACAGTTCAGTGCCTAAGAGTGGCACTTGTCCCTCCAGACCAAACAAAGCAGAGATCCGGCCCACTCTACCATGTTGTTTGTGGCCAGAAGCTGAGCGATGCGCACACACACCATACCCAGAAATCACCATTAATTATTCACTGTTAGTTGTGCAGGTTTGTTACTCTGAGACTGGCTAAATACTGTAGTGCTCCTCATTCAATGTTGTTGCCTGGACAGACAGCTTCTCAGGGCTGCTGTGGAAACTTATGGCGTGCCTTGAATGAGGGGCCATGCTAGCACTGGCCTGCTGGAGATCCAGTGGTTGTGGACTACACATTGCCACTAGGGGCAGGGGTTTGTTTCCTCATCTATTTCCTTCATATTTGTCTAAATGAAGTACAATACCGGTAAATTCAAAAGGAGCCATTTTACTTTAAAGTGTGTGCGTGTGGTGGTTTGACCTCTGTGGGGGTGTGCTGGGTCGTTCCTGTCGTGTTTGTGCACCTGGGCGCCAGCCGAGTGTGCAGATTGACATTTACTATAGCGCTTCAGCAGACCGCCGCAGACCGGTGTGAGCCCTGTGGATACACCACCTCCCCGTCAGATAATGCCCTTGAATTAGTCATGAAGGCCAAGTTACACACACACACACACACACCATGGCACACAATGGCATGCTTCTAGTCATACTCTCTGTACTACGTGTAGACTCTGCCACATAAACTCTACACAGGTCCTCACTTTGGTGTTCATAGGTTGCTTGTGTATAGTTCTTGCAACATTACGTTAGCTGTCATAAGTTTGGTCAGATCAGTTGGAGGTCAAGGTGAGCTGTCTGGCAGAGGAGACGAGCCTTGATGAATAGCTAGGTGATTGTAATTTGTCTGCCTGCCTTTCCATAGAGTAGTGTAGCACAGTCTCCTCTCCTAGACTTAGCCAGCCCTCCTTGTCTCCTTGTCTCCCTGCCAGGCCCCCAGTGTCTGGTCTGGAGCGTGAAGTCACGAGCTCTGCTGGTCGGCTACTATGTAGCAACCTAGCGGTGCCAAAAGCCCTTCAAATTCAAATACCTTTGCTTTCATGCACCATCGGTTGCATAGGAATACGTGGATGACGTCAGCTCTATCACTAGCTACTGGCTTTAATGTCAATGCTCCCTGCCTATTCTCTGCCCTGCCTCGCCTCATCGCCTTTGAACCCGGCTCTACTCAGTCAAGATTAAGGAAAATGTGCTCGTAATTAAATGGCCGCATCAGTCGGGGCAACGAGACACAGAGGGTTTGTCCCAAATGGCACCCTGTTCCCTATCAAGTACACTACTTTTATGGCCCTGGTCAAACACAGTTCACTATAAATGGAGTAGGGTGCTATTTGGGATGCTACCAGAGTGATGTTTACTCTTAGTGTCTGAGAGAGAAAAGCATTAGGGACCATTACCCTGGGCCCTGCTGCAAGTCAAGGGGCTCCTGCTGGAGTGGCACTGACTGGATTGTATTTCTCCCCCAGTGCTTTTATAAGAGCTTTACAAATTACAGCTCAGGGAATGTAAACAACAAGCTCTGCACAATGACCGTTTGTGCTGCTCAAGTGCATGTGTCCCTTTCTGTGTCTCAAATGGCACCCTACTCCCTATATAGTGCACTACTATTGACCATGTCCCATAGGGGGGGCCATAGGGCTCTGGTCAAAAGTAATGCACTATATAGGGAGTAGGGTGCCATTTGTGATGCACACCCTGTGTTTTAAGAGCCCTGGCTGGCGTTTTATTATCGGGTTACGCTTCCCTTATTATCAGGTTACTCGCTGTTCCCTGGCAGAAGTTTACGTCGGCTACATAAAGAACAATCTCAACAATCCAATATGCTGACTACAGTGACCCAGACCATCAATTAGATCAGCGGGAGAGTGAGCTTCGCATGTCTCCTCTCCCCTCCTTGCTGGGAGCTTATTTTCACCCTATTTTTCCCCCTCTTCCGTTCCTCCTTGAATCGGCCTCTCCTCTGGTCTTCCTCAAGTGCAGCGTGGCAGAAAATGGCTGTTTTGTTTCACATCCTAAAGTACATAACATTAATAATTTACCCATTGTCAGTCAGGATTGGATCGGAAAGCAATTGTTGGGACAAACAGTTTTATGGAGGACTCGTGGTGGTGGTTGTTGACGAATGAAGCTGCGAAAAGACCAGTGGGGGGCCCTTGTCGATGAAACGCTGAGTCTTTTGTGAAAGTGTCATGTTTTATTGATGGAAACGTTCCTGTTTCCCGGCCCTCCCGGTTGTTTTGTGGCGCTGAGCGAGGCGACCTGATGAAATCCGCCTCTGCTTCATTTCACAATCGCAGGCAGGCGGAAGCTAGTCAGTCACCTTGGTGTGCCAGGAACTAGAGGAGCTATCCATCCACGCTCTTGTTATGTTTAATTTCCCGATCTGCCATTTTCTCACTGTGTTAGAGTAACCTACTAACTGTTTTTGTTGTTTATTTTAACATATTTTTTTGTCCTAAACCATCTACTGCCTGGATACTTTTTGGGTGTCCTCTCTGAGTACGCCGCTGTTCTCTGACAGTAAACAGCACATTTACACAGGGGGATAACAGGGCCCATACAAACACACCCTCTTCCCTTTCAGCTCTCTTTAGCTATATCTCTCTTTGAATTTCTCTCCCTCTTTCAGTCATTCTCTCTCTGTCCTAGTCTCTGGGAAAACGAGGCCTGTATGAAAACCCCCTCCTCCGTTTCGGCCTTCCCACTGCTACACTGCTCCTGGCTGGGGCCTACTGCTCCCAAACCCAGCCCTGTTGCCCTGTTGTGAGAAGTTTAACTGCTGACTACAAGACAAGAAGAACTTCTACTTGACCCTTCGAAACACATTTCCAAACCAATGAAGATGCTCTTTGATTGTGAAGCCATGTGAATAATCCGCTACGGTGGAGACATGACTAGGTCTCTGCTAGGAGCTGACGAGGAGAGGGCTTTTAGATCAATGTTCCTCCCTGGAGAGACTGTGACTTTTTGCACTAACCGCAGCAACAGTGATTTTATTATGGATGGAGGAGGAGAAGGGAGTTTTAAACGCATCAACTTTGTGGCAGAAGGTAGGGGGGAACTGAGCCACGGGAGGGCAAAAAGGGGGGAGCGACAGGCTGGGGGGTTGGGGGGCGGAGGAGCTTCCCGTGCCATCATGCTGTGAACTTTTCTTTCAGACTTTAAGATACACACACACACACACACACACACACACAAACACGCAAACACATACACACGCAAACACATACAGTGAGGGGAAAAAAGTATTTGATCCCCTGCTGATTTTGTACGTTTGCCCACTGACAAAGACATGATCAGACTATAATTTTAATGGTAGGTTTATTTGAACAGTGAGAGACAGAATAACAACAAAAAAATCCAGAAAAACGCATGTCAAAAATGTTATAAATTGATTTGCATTTTAATGAGGGAAATAAGTATTTGACCCCCTCTCAATCAGAAAGATTTCTGGCTCCCAGGTGTCTTTTATACAGGTAACGAGCTGAGATTAGGAGCACACTCTTAAAGGGAGTGCTCCTGATCTCAGCTTGTTACCTGTATAAAAGACACCTGTCCACAGAAGCAATCAATCAATCAGATTCCAAACTCTCCACCATGGCCAAGACCAAAGAGCTCTCCAAGGATGTCAGGGACAAGATTGTAGACCTACACAAGGCTGGAATGGGCTACAAGACCATCGCCAAGCAGCTTGGTGAGAAGGTGACAACAGTTGGTGCGATTATTCGCAAATGGAAGAAACACAAAAGAACTGTCATTCTCCCTCGGCCTGGGGCTCCATGCAAGATCTCACCTCGTGGAGTTGCAATGATAATGAGAACGGTGAGGAATCAGCCCAGAACTACACGGGAGGATCTTGTCAATGATCTCAAGGCAGCTGGGACCATAGTCACCAAGAAAACAATTGGTAACACACTACGCCGTGAAGGACTGAAATCCTGCAGCGCCCGCAAGGTCCCCCTGCTCAAGAAAGCACATATACAGGCCCGTCTGAAGATTGCCAATGAACATCTGAATGATTCAGAGGAGAACTGGGTTAAAGTGTTGTGGTCAGATGAGACCAAAATCGAGCTCTTTGGCATCAACTCAACTCGCCGTGTTTGGCGGAGGAGGAATGCTGCCTATGACCCCAAGAACACCATCCCCACCGTCAAACATGGAGGTGAAAACTTTATGCTTTGGGGGTGTTTTTCTGCTAAGGGGACAGGACAACTTCACCGCATCAAAGGGACGATGGACGTGGCCATGTACCGTCAAATCTTGGGTGAGAATCTCTTTCCCTCAGCCAGGGCATTGAAAATGGGTCGTGGATGGGTATTCCAGCATGACAAGGACCCAAAACACACGGCCAAGGCAACAAAGGAGTGGCTCAAGAAGAGGCATATTAAGGTCCTGGAGTGGCCTAGCCAGTCTCCAGACCTTAATCCCATAGAAAATCTGTGGAGGGAGCTGAAGGTTCGAGTTGCCAAACGTCAGCCTCGAATCCTTAATGACTTGGAGAAGATCTGCAAAGAGGAGTGGGACAAAATCCCTCCTGAGATGTGTGCAAACCTGGTGGCCAACTACAAGAAATGTCTGACCTCTGTGATTGCCAAAAAGGGTTTTGCCACCAAGTACTAAGTCATGTTTTGTAGAGGGGTCAAATACTTATTTCCCTCATTAAAATGCAAATCAATTTATAACATTTTTGACATGCGTTTTTCTGGATTTTGTTGTTGTTATTCTGTCTCTCACTGTTCAAATAAACCTACCATTAAAATTATAGACTGATCATGTCTTTGTCAGTGGGCAAACGTACAAAATCAGCAGGGGATCAAATACTTTTTTCCCTCACTGTATCCACACACGCAAACACATACACACACACCTGCAGTGTCTGGATGCCAAGCTGTCAGGACAGCGTACTCTACTGTGTATCCCTGAACGGATTCCAGGTGCACCCACTCACTCTGAAAACAGTTTAGAGTTCTAGAAAGGAAACCTGGAAACCTATTTCTCTGTATGTCCTGTGAGTGGAGAGGTTGCTGCTTTTGGCTGGTAGACAAACCTCAGTATATTATGCTGCTATGTGAAAGGTTTTCTCAGGGGGCTCTAATGTGGACCACATTTCTTGGTCTAATATGGCCCTAGTTTTTCTCCTGTTTACTGTAGTCTCAATTCCTGCTCTGTTGCTTCATTAGGTCATAAAGAACCATGTGAAGAATAGTTTCTATCCCATAGTGGTGCCAAGCCTTATTAATGTTAGCACCAGTTTATAGTTATTTATTTATTGGAAGGCTGTGTTGTGTAATCTGCTGATGGCTGAGTTTAGAAAATTATGCAATTTCTACCCGCTTCCTGCCAAAGAGTAAACAAATGAAGAAATTAACAAAAATATTAATTGAAAAAGATATGAACAAATCACACAGTTTATTATTATTGTTGATGCATGCATGAAGCCCTGATCTGTTTGCTGGTGTTCTGTTTCCCTAGATGCTGGACAAGCTGCGTGACCGCTGGACCAACACAGGGCTGTGGGAGAAGCTGGAGGAGAGGAAGACAGTGATCACGGAGCCTAGAGGAGGAGGGAAGGGAGACTTTGATTTACTGCTGCAGATGTACTATGATGCCATCAGAATCAGTGGAGAGTTTGCAGGGGACAGAGGTGAGTCTGGGCTGTCTCTTTGTCGCTCTCTCTCTCTTTCTTCTTCTCTCTCTCTGTCTCCATCTTTGTCTGTCTGTATCTCTTTTGTGCAAGGGATTACAGAGCACCAATTGGTTGATTCAGCATTGATTAGCTGTGTACAAAGAAGGAAGAATCAAGTTATAAAACTGTTTGGTGTTGGGTACTTTTTTAAATGTGGAAGAATTCATATCTGTTTAGGACAGATGACTGGGTTGATGTTGGTGTTGTTTCTGTCCCCCCCAGATGGAGCTCTGCTGATGGCAGTGTGTAGAGGGAAGGTGAGTGAAGGACTGGACTTCACAGACGACAACGCCAGAGCAGTGGTCACCATCGGCATCCCTTTCCCCAACATCAAGGACCTGCAGGTAAGAACCAGAGGAAGAGGTGGAGACAACGTCTTGGCGGTGAGCCCCATCAGGTCTGTTTCACAGCAGAGGACACAGAGGGAGAGAGAGACCGCTGTTTACCGTTGTGTCCAGCCAGTCACATACAGGTGGAAAGACCACCTCTCTAGCAGCCTCCTGCAGATTAGACTTTGTGCTTCATAGAATCTGCTGGGTGCCAATGTATTTTCCTACAGACCTCCAGTGCCAACACTGAAAAGGTTCTGTTCTGGACACACATACACACACTGGCACACATACAAAGAAAAAGCGCATCCTCCATCCTCCTCTTTTTTGGTGATCTGTAACATAATCTCAAAGTGATTGTTCAGCGTCTGTCCTGTCCTTTCTTTCTACCGTCCTCCTCCTCTCTTCCTCCCTCCCTGTCCTCTTCTATCCATCCTTACCTTTTTTGTCATGGCCCAGTGTTGCCTAATATATCAAACTGTGATACCAGATTTCTTTCTTTCTTTCTTCTCCTCGTGTGTCAGCTCCCTGCCCTGGCCCCAGAGGAGCCCTGAGGGGGTGGTAAGGTCTGCTAGCTGACCCCCATTACCAGAAGAGGGGACAGGACATGACACTAATGACTGTCAGGGCCAGGTCACTGTGACTGTTTGTCCCCACGGCCCCTCTGACAGCTACGCTAAAACAACCCAGCGGGTGCCAGGCAGGCAGGAAGCCATAGGTATACAGCAACACAACGCTGCCCCGGCTGTGACAGAGCCACAAAAGGACATACTGTATATTCTCACTCTCCCACCTGTTTAACATTTCTATCTTTACCCAAGCACATATAGACATTCCCTTCTCAGCACACATTAACTTGGATTCACTCACCCTGTCCCACATTTCAAACATGCACCCCCTATAGCTCATGTAGACCCCTCATGTAGTGTGGACGCCTACCTTCGTGCCTAGACTGCTTTTCCCAGACTCAACTCTCAGCCAAACGTTTTAATGTTTTAACCGAAGCACAGAGCAGCACTGCGTTTACTAGCCTGTTATCTGGCCTGAGATCAAAGGTGAACTGTAAACAGTCCTCCACACAGAAAGCTCTGCTAAGCTGCTATTACATCAAGGCTTGCATCCCAAATGGCATCCTATTCTCTATTTAGTGCACCACTTTTGACCAGAGCCCTGCACTATATAGGGAATAGGGTGCCATTTGGGACATACCCAATGTTACATTATACACATGTAGAGTCGTTTTTTTCCACAACAGGCATGTCTTACAATACGCAGCCGTGTCGTGTGTGAGGGAGAGAAACAATCCTCTCGTTTAACAGGCAATAAAAGGACACTTACAGCTGATACGGCATCTCTGTTTGCTTAATGAGGAGCACAGTAGACATTTTAAGACACCGGACACCGTTTTATAGAGACCTGGTGTCTCTGCTTTGATACTTTATGGAGGAGGAGGACCAGACAGTTTAGATCCTATGTTGATGAGTGGGAGACACTTTGGAATTTTGGTGTGTGGGGGGGCGAAGAGTGTGTGTGCGTGCTGGTTAGGTGCTTGTGAGTGTGTTCACGTCACACAGGGACATACTGAGGACGAGGTTGTCAGCTCTGCCACATTAGGCAGATGGAGCACTCTGCAATCTCACTGACAGGCACAAGATGGTTAGGACTGCCAGGGGGGCACACACACACACACACACACGAACAGGTCCGCTCAGCTGCAAACCATGCTTGCTGGTCAAATGTATGTTTTTAAGCATGAACAGGTAGCGGTGGGAGGACCGGCCAAAGCGAGCGAGCGACTAGCGATCTCCTGACATTTTAACTAATCCATTCTAGCTGGCGGTTTCTTTCACATTTAGGAGGAGATTCGCTAGAAGCTAGAATTGGCTTTTTCACATATGCATCCTGTCATGTCAGATCTGGTGTTGACAGTGCAAGGACGTGAAGGGTGGGACGCTGAAATGGACTCCCATTGGATTTCGATGACACTGGCGGCTCGGGGCTACTGGCCATTTCCGTTAGTTTCGTGGTCTCAGAAGTAGATGCGTCAACCCCTCTGGTGTTTAACAGACAGGAGGAGACATCTCATCTCATCTCACCATACAGCCGCTAGCCTGCGCCTCGTGAGCCCCCATGACATGAGTAGTATACATCTGGCCAGCAAGAAAATGGCATGGCTACAGCAGGTCCATTTTGACATGGTCTAGTGAGGCGTTTCTTAATTTTAAATAATGGAATCTAATTCCTGCTCTTTTTATTTGGTTCAGACCAAATATGTGTAGTGAGTATGGACGGACTCATCCAGGCCAAGTTGACGTCCAGTTATGACACATCTCTCTGCCTATGACAGAAAGCAGAGAGAGGGGAACAGTGTGTACATGCCTGTGTCCCTGTGTCGTTTTGGGTCATGGTGCTCTGGGCTGTGAACACACGGCACCTGCCTGTCAGTCCCTGTTAGAGCCCTGTTCACCGGCATGTCCCATATGTCCCACCCGTCAGACGCCACATGAACTTTTCACTTGTCAATCCCAAAAGGTTAGCGCTGCAAATCCAGGAAGATGGATTGATGGATGGATGCAAATTATTGGAGATGGATGCTTTCGTGTCCTTTTTGTGGCATGGCTTGTTGCTCGTCTTGTGTTGACTGGACCACCTTTTCTGCTCCCCTACCTCCTGTCTCACCACCTCTTTGCCTTTTTGCTCTATCCCCCCCATCTTACACAACAGATCTGTCTACCAGACCACCTTCATCACTTGTGTTGACTAGACCCCCTCCTTCCTCCCGTCTCTGCTCTTCTTCACCTCCGCTGTATCCCCCCTTTATTCCCCCTTTCACAACAGATCTGTCTGAGGGGGCATTCGGGGCAGGCAATAACAAACCTCTTCAGGCCCTATGTGTTTTTAACAGTGGGTTGGCGTCTCCCTCTGCGCTCCCTGTCTGCCCCTCACCTTCCCACTCCACAGCCCACATTAATCACATTAATTCTCAATGGATGTGCCCTGCACGATGCCTGAAAGGTGCTGGATTGCAGGTCAGAGCACAGGTGATGGCCCACAGCTATGGTTAGCCAATCAGCCGCCTACCAGCCACTGGAGCACATTTAGGTGGTTCTGGGGTGTCTGACAGGTAGCGATTGATTTGTCCTTCTCACTTCATGTCAAAGATAATGCTCCGGGCTACACAAGATTCGTTCAAATGTCATGATTTTGGAAAATCGAAGGCTGCTTCAGTTCAACCTTACTTTATTGATCCCCGACAAGGACATTTGATTGCAAATATTTTCTCTTTTTATATTTATAATTTTATTTATTTATACATTTTCAGTTTTACAAACAGACAGATAACAGCAAACAATACAATAACACCCCCACTGAAAGAAGACAGAAAAACTAAAAACAACAGCAATGCTCTTATAATGAAAATAAGTAGAAAATAATCGGCACCATGCTTCATTGAAATTTGACACGAACAGAATATGCTCCATTAAAGAATAAGTAGGCTACTATGGATCAGGGTGGATTGCAGACTGCGTGTATGTTGCCCATCATCACCTGATAGATAAGACAGAAAGGGCTGCCATATCTTATCAAATGTGCTGGATCATGGCTAATCCTTTCCATATGTAACAGACTAGTGACTTCAGCTTACCAGGTTTTAAAAACAGGACAAATATTTTATATTATTAATCTTTCAGTGTGTTTGTAAGCATACCAGTCTGTCTCCTGTTGTCTGTTCTGCTTGCTGTGGTGGCAGTATAGCAGTGTCCTGATGACCTGTCCTGTGAGGTGTGTCTCTAACATTCCTGCTGTGTTTTCAGGTGGAGCTGAAGATGAAGTATAATGACCAGCACTGTAAATCCAGGGGTCTGCTGTCAGGCTCCCGCTGGTATGAGATCCAGGCCTACAGAGCCCTCAACCAGGCCCTGGGCAGGTACGGCTCTCTTTGTTTGTGTTCCTGTTTGTTTCTCCATCTTCAACTCAGCCTATCAGAGGAGGCTTCCTCCTAGCTCACGAATCAGGCTCATGATCATTAAGCTGAAAAAGTGTTGATAATTTTGAAAACCAGGAGGTTACTACCTAAACTTCAAAATGTTTTTGCTACCACAGGTGTATCAGACACAAGAATGACTGGGGAGCCCTCATTCTGGTAGACGACCGCTTTGGGAACAACCCAAACAAATACATATCAGGTACTAAAATGAAAGATCCTAGCTCACAAACAAGCCCTCCAACGTCCCTGTTGTCTGACACAATGTGTAGTTTGTTATCTTGGGGACTTGGTGGTGATGGTAGTCCACAGAGAGGGGGCTTGTGTTGTAGTAGGGGGGCAGCTAGCCTAGCGGTTAGAGCATTGGGCCAGTAACCCAAAGGTGGCTGGTTCTAATATCCGAGCCGACAAAGTGATAATATGTCGATGTGCCCTGGAGCAAGGCACTTAACCCTAATTTTATGCAGTGTCGCCGTACTACTATGTCTGACCCTGTAAAAACAACATATTTCACTGCACCTATCCAGTGTATGGAAATAAAACATAACATTGTTTTAACCTAGAGGATTGGTCTGTTCACATGCAGATGCAGCAGAATTGAGCAAAATAAAATGCTCTTAGAAGAAGTGTTATAAGAAATGACTGTAAAGAGACTGTAAATAATTAGTTTTTATATCATATTAATGTATGTTTTTAAATGGGTGCAGGTGGTGGAATGCCCTTCCATTAACAAGATTAGTCTCCATTTACCCCAGGTCTGTCCAAGTGGGTGCGTAACCTGGTCAGGCACCACGACACCTTCAGCGGTGCCATGCAGTCGCTGGTAGCCTTCTCCCAGTGCCAACAGGGGGCAGGAGAGATCCATGGAGCAGGGAGCCAGACCTTCAACAGCACCACTGTCCTGTCTCCAGCCAGTCAATCTCCAGTGACTGTGGAACATCTGTCCCACTGTCTGCCCAGTCCTAGCCCCAGCTCAGACAGCCTTCTCTGGGCCACGGTGCACCACACTACCACCTCTCAGGTCCCAGAGCCCCACACCCAGCTACAGGGGGTCAGGTCCTGGGTTCCCCCTATGGTCTCTGTCCCACCTGCTCTGTGGCCTCTCTCCACCACCAGCCGTGGAAAGAGTGGAAACACAGGTGAGATGTATTACATTAGATCCAGTGCATTCGGAGTAAAGTATTCAGACCACTTTACTTTCTCCACATTTTGTTATTCTAAAATGGATTCAATTGTTTATTTTTCCCCTCATCAATCTACACACAATATCCCATAATGACAAAGCAAAAACACGTTTTTAGAATTTTTTGCAAATGATTTAAAATATAAAATGAAATATCACATTTACATAAGTATTCAGACCCTTTACTCAGTACTGTTGAAGCACCTTTGGCAGCGATTACAGCCTCAAGTCTTCTTGGGTATGACGCTACAAGCTTGGCACACCTGTATTTGGGGAATTTCTCCAATTTTTCTCTGCAGATCCTCTCAAGCTCTGTCAGATTGGATGGGGAGCCAGAGATGTTCGATCAGGTTCAGAGATGTTCGACTTGTCCCGAAGCCACTCCTACGTTGTCTTGGCTGTGTGCTTAGGGTCGTTGTCCTGTTGGAAGGTGAACCTTTACACCAGTCTGAGGTCCTGAGCGCTCTGGAGCAGGTTTTCATCAAGGATCTCTCTGTACTTTGTTCCGTTCATCTTTCCCTCGATCCGGACTAGTCTCCCAGTCCCTACCGCTGAAAAACATCCCCACAGCATGATGCTGCCACGACCATGCTTCACCGTAGAGATGGTGCCAGGTTTCCTCCAGACGTGACGCTTGGCATTCAGGCCAAAGCGTGCAGTCTTGGTTTCATCAGACCAGAGAATCTTGTTTCTCATGGTCTGAGAGTCTTTAGGTGCCTTTTGGCAAACTCTAAGTGGGCTATCTGGCCACTCTACCATAAAGGCCTGATTGGTGGAGTGCTGCAGAGATGGTTGTCCTTCTGGAAGGTTCTCCCATCTCCACAGAGGAATTCTGGAGCTCTGTCAGAGTGACCATTGGGTTCTTGGTCACCTCCCTGACCAAGGCCCTTCTCCCCCGATTGCTCAACTCTCGGAAGAGTTGGTGGTTCCAAACTTCTTCAGTTTAAGAATGATGGAGGCCACTGTGTTCTTGGGGACCTTCAACGCTGCAGACATGTTTGTCTACCCTTCTCCAGATCTGTGCCTCGACACAATCCTGTCTCAGAGCTCTACGGATAGTTCCTTCGACCTCATGGCTTGGTTTTTGCTCGTACATGCACTGTCAACTGTGGGACCTTATATAGACAGGTGTGTGCCTTTTCAAATCATGTCCAATCAATTGAATTTACCACAGGTGGACTCCCAAGTTTTAGAAACATCTCAAGGATGATCAATGGAAACAGGATACACCTGAGCTCAATTTCAAGTCTTCTCATAGCAAAGGGTCTGAATACTTCGTAATAAGGTACTTCTGTTTTTTATTTAAATTTGCAAACATTTCTAAAAACCTGTTTTCGCTTTGTCATTATTGGGTATTGTGTGTTGATTTTAGGAGAAAAAACAAAAAAAACAATCAATTTTTGAATAAGGCTGTAGCGTAACAAAATGTGAAAAAAGTCAAGAGGTCTGAATACTTTCCGAATGCACTGTAAATACAAGTTATTTTTAATTCTGTTGGGGAAGTTGGTAGATTATCAGTCAGAGGTTTGATTGGTGCATAAAATAATATGAGAGCTTCATCCAGAGCTCTTGACATTAACTCATTGTATAAGTGTTTTCTAATGAGTCAAATGCATCAGTCAGTCTTCCACAAAGGTCTCCCACTACCTTGAGTACATGATCTTACTGCAGACCAACATCTGTTGTGTTCATCTATCTTGTGTTATTCATGAAGGGATGATATTTGAATAGACCTGTCCCGGTAAAGTGGTTGGGCCCCGGGGAACAGGGAAAGGGCAATGTGTGAGGCTTTTTGGATCTAGATGTTAGGGGTGTAGAGGAGAACTGCTGTTGCCGTTTCCTCCCTCCAGGGTTTCATTTTACCAACGTTCAGGTTACTTAGCTTCGATTTTAGTCATAATTTTACATTGCTTGCTCTTTAGGAATATTAAGACATGTCAATGTATAAAACTTTGTGTATATACACTATATGACCAAAACTATGTGGACACATGCTAGTCGAACATCTCATTTCAAAATCATGTGCGTTAATATGGAGTTGGTCCCCACTTTGCTGCTATAACAGCCTCCACACTTCTGGGAAGGCTTTCCACTAGATGTTGGAACATTGCTGCGGGGACTTGCTTCCATTCAGCCACAAGAGCATTAGTGAGGTCGGGCACTGATGTTGGGCGATTAGGCCTGGCTCACAGTCTGCGTTCCAATTCATCCCAAAGGTGTTCAATGGGGTTGAGGTCAGGGCTCTGTGCAGGCCAGTCAAGTTCTTCCACACCGATCTCAACAAACCATTTCTGTATGAACCTCGCTTTGTGCACGGGGGCATTGTCATGCTGAAACAGGAAAGGGCATTCCCCAAACTGTTGCCACAAAGTTGGAAGCACAGAATCGTCTAGAATGCTGTAGCGTTAAGATTTCCCTTCACTGGAATTAAGGGTTCTAGCCCGAACCATGAAAAACAGCCCCAGACCATTATTCCTCCTCCACCAAACTTTACAGTTGGCACTATGCATTGGGGCAGGTAGTGTTCTTCTGGCATCCGCCAAACCCAGATTTGTCCGTTGGACTGCCAGATGGAGAAGCGTGATTCATCACTCCAGAGAACGCTTTTCTACTGCTCCAGAGTTCGATGGCAGAGAGCTTTACACCACTCCACACCACGTTTGGCATTGCATGTGGTGATCTTAGGCTTGTGTGTAGCTGCTCGGCCATGAAAACCCATTTCATGAAGCACCCGACGGAACAGTTTTTGTGCTGACGTTGCTTTCATAGCCAGTTTGGAACTCGGTAGTGAGTGTTGTAACCGAGGACAGACGATTTGTACGCGCTTCAGCACTCGACGGTCCCGTTCTATGAGCTTGTGTAGCCTACCACTTCGCGGCTGAGCCGTTGTTGCTCCTAGACGTTTTCACTTCACAATATCAGCACTTACAGTTGACCGGGGCAGCTTTAGCAGGGCAGAAATTTGACGAACTGACTTGTTGGAAAGGTGGCATACTTTGACGGTGCCACGTTGAAAGTCACTGAGCTCTTCAGTAAGGCCATTCTACTTCCAACGTTTGTCTATGGAGATTGCATGGCGGTGTGCTCGATTTTATACACCTGTCAGCAACGGTGTGGCTGAAATAGCCAAATCCACTCATTTGAAGGGGTGTCCACATACTTTTGTGTATATATAGTGTATGTTTTAGGTCCATTTTATTATACCTTGCTCTGGTTCATTTGACAGTGCTAGCTTTTTTGGGGGTACCTTGGCCCCTCCACTGAGAATGGATCAATAAAAAAACATGCGTCTGAGCCTAACAGAATGAAATTACAATGAGGTCACTGGGTCAATCAAATGAGGTGGATACTCTCCGTTCTAGAGCTGTAGTCTATTGTCTGTCGGGTGACTCGGGTCGCTGTAAGGCTGAGCTGTTTGCTCAATTGCATTTTGAGGGGTGGGTGGGGGTGGCAGGAGCTGGATCAGGCTGTGGTGGTGGGTTTATGTGTGTGTGTACACCAATCTGTCTCATTACTACGAGGCCCTCTACATGGCTGAGTGGTGCTGTGCTGGGTTTGTCTGAGGCAAGCAGCTTGATGAGCAGATGTTTGACTGTTGCTTTTAATTAAATCCCATTGACCATTGTTTGTGTTATATTGAGCGTGAGACGGTGGTGTGTTCTTCTCCTCTGCACTGTTCTGGATAAGAGACAGGAAGACATCCTTTGCTCACACCCCTAAACCACTAATCGTGTAGTGTACGCTAACCTAGCTGTTACGGGCCCAATGATCCTTGAGGCCAATGTTGGCATCTTGAATGTACTCCCAGTTATTTTCTCACCTTTACTGTCAACACCTGATGACTGCTCCAATCAGCTCCTCAGCTCAGCTGAATTTCTAAATGCATTGTAACAAATAGTCTTCATATAACCGTGTTGTCTTTCGTTTCCATGATTTCCCATAACGTGTGCATTCTCTGTGGGCAGGTGACCAGAAGCAGACACAGCAACCCCCCTCCACTCATCTGAACAGTGATCCCAAGGCCCCGCCCCCAACCATTTCCACCCCCCTCTCCACCCCGCGGCCCCTGCACCACCTCTTCTCCTCCACCCCTGTGAGCTCCACCCGCTTCAAGACCCCAATCTTCCAGGCCCAGGACCCAAGCAGGCGTCGCTGTCCTCTGGTCTACACACCACGGCCTGACTCTGTGGAGGAGGAGAAGGAGAACCAGGAGAATGTAAGTCAGGATCCCTGGATCCCCTGCCCAGGAGGGAAGGCCCGTGAGGGGCTGGATGGACCGGCAGCTACCCCTCCCAGCCAGGACCAGGGTGCGGTTCTAGACCTCTCCCCAGTGGAGGTCCCTGCCAGTTGTGAGCCCAGACAGACCACTGTAGTTGTAGATGATCCCACCCTGCTAGACGAAGAGGAAGACCAGAGCATCTTCTTCACACCTGAGATGTTTGATGAGGAGGAGGTAGACACCAAGCCTCTCCCCAGGACAGTGCAGGGGACGATGACAGGGGAGGGAACTGTGGTTGCGTCCAGCCTTGCTCTCTCTACCGGAACAACCCAGGCTCTGTCTGAGGACCTGTTTGGCCCAGAGCAGGGTCCCAGGGAGGGCACAGGGACGGTCACTACCACTGATACCCAGAGGGGTGGCGCTCTCACTCTCTTAGCGAGTAGAGACTGTGTCAGTGTGGGATGGGAACAGGACAGGCAGCAGGGGTGTAGGAGTAGGATAGGGAGTGGTGACGAGACCCAGAGACGGGAGGACCAAGGTCAGGGAGAAGGACAGGAGGTAAACCAGACCCAGACGCAGGGCCAGACCCAAGGCCAGAGCAGGCAGACAGCCAACAGGACACACAGACTGTCCAGGTCCAGAAAGAAAGCTCCAGAGCCCTCCACGCCATCCTCAGGTAAACTAACCAGCTACTTCTCTGTTGTCCCTCAGGTTATAGCCATAGACGACTAGACACCAGGTTATAACTGTAGATGACTAGGCACCAGGGCCCGTATTCACAAAGATGTTCAGTAGGTGTGCTGATCTAGAATCAGTCTTTATTTTTTGATAATCATTATTAAAATGATATGGACAGGGGAAACACAGGCCCAGGTTATACCCATAGACTATGGTTATAAATATAGACGACTAGACAGACCCCAAAACGCTCAGTAAAGCCAGTTAGTTCTCAGATCATCATGTCTCATTATCTAGCATGACAGCATGGCTGGGTTGACTCCTCTGACTGACATTATCTGTTTAAACAGTCTGGAGCTAACGAACTTCGCACAAATTTGTGATGTTAACGTGCAGTTTTTATTTTTGTACACATCATTAAAATGCATGAAGAAATGCGTCTTTATTTTCCTGTAAACGAAATGGAAGCATTGTCCCGTTATGTGTTTTAATGAGATGTGTTATTTGGAGTGAGGAGAGGAGTGGGGGTGATGCAGCATGCCTGACTTCACACAGATAGAACTTTTTACAAAATTACTGTACAATCCTTTCATAAATGAATTGTCTGATGTAATCTAGAGGGGAGGTGGGATGTGTGTTCAATGACTTGGGGGAAACACACAAGGGCCTTTCCAGCAACACAAGAAACTTCAGAAACACAATCATCCATCTTGAGAACATTTCCAGGGTGACTATATATTAATAAATAATCATTGTGGCCATCTAATATGGAAAATTGATTAATAAAATCATGTTGGCTGGTTTTCGTTTGTGTGGTGTCAAATTGATGTAGAAGAGTGCAGATGGGTAGTTTGAACCCTCAATAAAGCACCTTGTATTGGCTTTACTTTGCCAGTTACCATGTTATTGACCCAATAGTACCAAAGATAAATGTTTTATCTTCCTATCGGAAGGTAAAGTCAATGAAGAATTATAAATGCTGTAAGTCTCAATTATTAAACTAATTGACTACCTGTTTTTATGTTAATATTTTATTAGTAGTTCGACCTGTCTGTCTTTGCTATGGTGGTGATCATTTTCTACATTTCTTCATTTCCGGCTTGCAGCCCTCTTTGCCAAAGTGTGTGATATTATGGCTTCCATTAAACCTTGGTAAATAAGTATTTATTGACCTGTTTATGTCCATTGCCTCATGTATACGCCTAATGTTCTGTGTGTACGAACAGTTAAGCAAATGGCATATGTTCTCACATACGTCCTAACCGTTCCCCTTAATGGGGAAAATGGTTTAATGATGTCGTGAAGAGTAAAAGGCCATTTATACTGTAAAGGAGGATTAGTTCATGGTTTTAACTTCTATGGGATCGGTGTCCTGTATACGGGACGGTTGAGCTAATGTGATTAGCATGACTGTTGTAAGTAAGAGCAAACTTTCCAGGACATAGACATGTCTTATATGGGCAGAAATCTTAAATTCTTGTTAATCTAACTGCACTGTCCAATTTACAGTAGCTATTACAGTGAAAAAATACCATGCTATTGTTTGAGGAGAGTGCACAACAACAACAAAAATTATCACGGCAACTGGTTTGATACATTCACCTCTGAATGTAAATAATGTACTTACATTAAGTAATCTTGCTCTGATTTGTCATCCTAATTGTCCCAGAGATAGAATTTAGCATAGTTTTGTTTGAAAAAATCCATTTTTATATTCAAATGTGGGAACTGGGTTCTACAGTTTGAACCCTTGCTGTCTCTGGCTCCACACCCACCCCGCCCGGCCATCTAGATGTGTGAAAGTTAGTGTATAAGCTAATGATCCATCATGTATGACATTCCTGGGAGTGTGTAATCTTACATTTTGTATTACCATATCATTTTTCTATGTTCTCTATAGTTATGTACTTAAAAATGTATCAATTGACCAATTCGGCACATTTGGGCAGACTTGATACAAAATAGTCCAGTATTGCAATGCTTCACTGAATCAATCTGAAACATTGCACACACACACAATCAAAATTGCGCCTAAACTGCAATATATTGTTTATTTTATTTATTTTTATTTCACCTTTATTTAACCAGGTAAGCCAGTTGAGAACAAGTTCTCATTTACAACTGCGACCTGGCCAAGATAAAGCAAAGCAGTGCAATTAAAAACAACAACACAGAGTTACATATGGGGTAAAAAAACAAAGTCAAAAAATACAACAGAAAATATATATACAGTGTGTGCAAATGTAGCAAGTTATGGAGGTAAGGCAATAAATAGGCTATAGTGCAAAATAATTACAATTAGTATTAACACTGGAATGCTAGATGTGCATAGATTGTGTCCTTTCTCTTGCATTTCAAAGATGATGGAACAAAAAAAAAGCGTGTAATCTTTTACCAGATCTAATGTGTTATATTCTCCTACATTCATTTTATATTTCCACAAACGTCAGTGTTTCCTTTCAAATGGTATCAATAATATGCATATCCTTGCTACAGGCAGTTAGATTTGAGTATGTCATTTTAGGCGAAAATTGAAAAAAAGGGTCAGATCCTTGAGGTTTTAAGGGCCAGATCCTTGAGGTTTTAAGGGCCTTCTTTGGATTATTGTGGCTTACCCTGACAATGAGCAATCAGACCAATGGTTAAAGAAGCTGAACTGTAGATGGAAGGAGGCGGGAACAGTGAAGTCTGGCAAATTAAGCCCCATTAGCTTGACAGGAAGTTGTCTCGTTAGAACACAAACCTCCCTAACGATCCCTAACCTGTGATTGGTTGACGGAGGAGTCCAACGTGGACGACCAAACCATTCAATTAAAGCTCACCCCTCTGCTCATCAGCCTAACTGTGTGACAGTGCCTTAGCTTCGTTAGTTAATGTAATTGCATGGCTGAGCATGGCTGGGCACCTCGTCAATATCAGTATCAACAAGCGTGCCGTGGGAGAGGGTAATCAGATGTCCTAATAGGTTGTTAGTCTGTTGGTCTGTAGCACTGTAAGGCTATTAAGCAGCACTGTGAGGTTATTGGCATATTTACTGGGGCTTCCCTAAGTCCCTTTAATATCTCGTCATTGATTAGCCTAAGTCAGGCCTTTTATCCTTACGAGTTGGAACAAATTAAATCAATAAGTGTGTTTATTCATGCCGTAGGCTAATTGTGGTATTTTTTTAATGTCCCAAGTTGCTGATAATTGTAAAGTAAGTTTGTTTCCATTGTTTCAGCTTTTTTGAGATTTTGCCACATAAAAGACAACACCACGCAGTATGAGGCAGCTGGCATATTGACATAATATGCTTTAATTGGCAGGTCACTGCGCTGAGGCCCTTGTTGCAAGACCGACCCAGCCGTGGAAAGGGAGAGTTGTTCTTTCCAAGACTCAGGCTAAGAACCAGGCCCAAAACCAAGTCTGGTGCAGTCAGAGGGGCAGAGGCAGGACCAAGGCAGGGGTGCCCTTTGCACCCACCTCCAGTGTCCCAGTCCAGCCCCAGACCAAATACCAGGGCCTAGAGGTCCAGGGCAGGACAGCCAGAGTCAGATCTGCTAGTGTGGCTGGTTCTGGTCCTGAGGAGACTGAGGGAGAGCAGGCCGTCACAGGATGTAAGGACCAGGCCTCTACCAAGTCTGGGACTAGTATTAGGGCCAAGGCCAGGGGGCTAAAGGACTCTTTCAAGTCAGGAACCAGCGGGACGGCCAGGGGGCCGGAGGATGTTCCCAAGCCAAAGACCAACAGCAGTAAGGCCAAGGGGCAGGAGGTTACTAGTGTTTTCTGTCAACAGTACAGCAGCAGGGGGAGATTGAAGGCAACATGCAGACCAGAGGTGAAGAGATCCAGGGGGAAAAAGGCACGGTTGCCCCCCTCTTGGGAGGGCCTGGAAGAAGTCACGAGCAGTACCCCCACCCCTAACGCCCCTGCTACCGCCACAGTGCACATTGACATTGTCACCCCTAAATGCGAGGGTAGAGTGTGTGTCCCAGGAAGTCCTGGAGGTGAACCTGAGACTGAGAGTAGCCCCACTGGTCTAACAAAGGAAGGGCCTGGTAGTCTGAACTCTCTACAGAAAGGTTAGACAGCCCGTACGCATCACAGAGTAATTTGGTCAGTGTATCCTTTTTGTTGTCAGGGAATTTATCAGTGCTCATTTGGAAATGAAAACAAAACCATCCATCCGTTGCTTGTTGCCCCCTCTAGGCATCAAGGTGCAGAGGAGCTGTAAGCAGGATAGAGGGGCCAACAGGGCCTCTCGGAGGAGGAAGGTGCGTTAGGGGACACTAAATAGAACAGGGTTGGAGCCTAGGTATCTGAACAGTAGTGATGCACATTGTTTGTGTGTAACGGGTGATACGATGCACATCATGCCAACTCAAGTCTTGTCTTCCAGAGGACTAGAGACCAGAGACCCTGTTCCAGAGGACTAGACTGTGCTGTGTGTGGGCAGCAGCTACTGCCTGTGGCAGAGGGTACATTTAATTCCCACAAATAAACACATATCCTTATGTCAGTGACCCTCAATCAAATTAAAAGTGGATGTTGTAACTTGTGACCGTGTACCTTAGGTGAGCTGCAGAGCAGCCTGTGTGATCTGGAGCAGATAGCCAGGCTTAGAGGCACCAGAGGATGGGGAGCCACAGGTCCAGCCCAGTGTCCATGCCTCCCACCCAGGCCCCTATGTCCCCATGACCCCCCTAACCTACTGGCGGTCCGGGGCATCGCAGCCCTACAGGCCCTCAGAAGCCGTCTTCAGCCTTACAGGGACAACAACAACACCGGTAGGCCTGAAAGAAATCATACATCTGACTTTATCTTTAATCTTTACGTTGTTGCCTAACCTACAGGAATTTGTTAATTTGTGATTTCACTGTGGGGGTTTGGAATAATACAGCCACATACGAAGAACCTGCTATTACAGACCTTCCTTGTTCGGGCTTGTTTTAGTACCTCTGGGGATGCCCATATAGGGAGCGAAGCACTGTCAGAGGAGGTGAACACTACAGTCAGCAAGATGTTTCCATAGTTACAAAATCCCTGCTTCATTAATGCCATAAGTCTATGCTGGAGAGCTCCCCTCTCTTTGAAGTGAGGGTGAGAGAAACAAACCTGTCTGAACGATCTCCCAACTCTGAAAGGCTCTAACCTGGATCCATCCAAATCACTGACTCAATAGATTATTCAGGACAAAAGAAGCCATGGTGCCTGCTAGAATCCCCTAGTCACTTTTCCCTTTGACAGTGTTGGTATCCAAGCCAAAGAATAAGAATGAATCATTTTATTTCTATGATCCAAACACCTTTGATCCACCCTTCAAAGTAATGATCCATTTAAACGATCTGTCATTATAAAACAGCAATCAGTGTCACTAGCCAAAGAGCGTTTATACAAATTCATTTCCCCCCAGGATTAAGGTGTATGCCTTCCTGTGCTGACGAGTGGGTTAATGTGTGGCTGGCGGCTCAAGAGGCCTTTGATGCTGTCTCCCTACAGGCTTTTCTGTGGGTTACTTTGCATTTAGTTGTTTTGTCCTTTATTTTCATTTTCTCTTTCTCTCTCTCTGAAACACACACACACACGGACAGCCTACAATGCTATCTGGGACCCCGTGGAGTGCTCTGTGACCAGGCTACTACAGTGTAGAGGTTGTGCCTTCCAAAACCCCTCTTCTTCGTCTGCTGCTGTGGTGGCAGCTGAGATCCAGCACCCACGGGATCCCACCCTGGACCAGGTGAGCCTCAACCTTACAGGGAGGGACACAGCACCTTGTACTAGGTCTGGTTGTCCTCTAACTGGTGCTTCCTAGACACACAGACACACATAAACAATTGTTTATTCCTTGAAAGCAGCTTATGCATAAGGAGAGACCAATATCCACGCTTTGGGTTTGTTTAGAGCAATTCCATGGTAACAGAATGATGCTGAGACTCAGATTTGTCACTTTAAAATGTATGTCAAACAAAAACCAATGACTGCAAAGTTAAATCAAACCATACAATTCTATGCACAGAGTACTTTTAACAATTTCCACAGAAAATTCTACAAAAATACATTTGCTTGAAGAACAGTGCAGATGTAAAGTTTGGTAACAGAATGACGGTTTGTGTCCTCATTCTGTTACCAAACTTTGCACCAACCAATAATATTAGCATTTTCTAACCAAAAACCAATGGAAGTCAATGTACCCCAAATGTTTGCCTCATAATCAAGTTATGAATCAGGACAGTAATGTAAACCTGACTATAACAGGTCTAATCAGTTGTAGGACTGAGAGGTATAATTGACTGTATAACATATGTCATGACTTACATCTTTTGTTCTGCACTTAGTACATTATGTTCTTTTCTATCTTCATATGTTGTTGTGGGTTTGAAGTGTGGGTTCAGTAACCAATGTGACAGATGGAAGTTGCATTGTAACCAATATCTGGCCATCTTTTGTGTTCAGAAATATGCTGTAATTATTGAACTGTATGATGATGTGAAATTAACAGACTGAAACATCATGCCAATATCAATCTGTGGTCGACAGTGTGTGCGCGCATGCATACGTGCATGTGTGATGGCATTGTACTGTACAACCTCTTAGATGTAAAGTCCCCTGTTTTGGGCACCTGCTTGGTTCTGGTACCGGTACCGACCGACATTTTAGCTTCTAAATCAGTATGTGGACACCATAGATCGAAATTACTGGGCCGCCTGTAAGTGCTTTGGGACGGGGGTGGGGCCCACGGGGTGGGGCCCTGGTGGGGCCCAAGGTAGCACCCACTGCTCGTTGAGAAGAGTAAGAACGATACGTGGTTTCACGTCAGAGTCTCCAATAACACCAGAAAAAGTCGCTAGATTTGTCGCTAGTCGCTTTTTTGAAAATGTGTCGTTAGGGGGTCTGAAAACTCGCTAAATATAGCGACTAAGTCACTAAGTTGGCAACACTGGTGTGAAGAAGGATGTGAAATCTGACACCACTTGAAGCTGGAATGTCCCTCCTACCATTTCATTCGCTCTTCTGACTGTCCATCAACTCTTGGCTGAACCCTACGTCACAGCCACTAACAACCTGGACTCCTTGCATCGTAATGCAGCAGGAGAGAGTGGGTTCGTCGCTGTAGCACATTCAGAGACCGATTTATAGCCAGTAATCTAAAGTAATTCATAGATTTTAAACAAAAAACACTTTCTGTTTGTCATAGATGGACAATATTAATATGAGATTAAGGTTGAGTTCCTAACGAGTTCTGGAAGCCAAGCTAGAGCTCTGAGAAGTTCACAGCAATGGGGGCAGACATTTTGGTCAAGAGAGAACTTTAGAAAATATGCACATTTTCTCTAACACTAAATATACAAATATGTATTTCACAGTTATAAGCAGTGGTGGAAAAAGTACCCAATGTTCATACTTTAGTAAAAGTAAAGATACCTTAATAGAAAATGACTCAAGTAAAAGTGAAAGTCACCCAGTAAAATACTACTTGAGTAAAAGTCTAAAAGTATTTGGTTTTAAATATACTTAAGTATCAAAAGTAAATGTAATTGCTAAAATACACAAAAGTAAAAGTATCAATAATTTCAAATTCCTTATATAAAGCAAACCAGACGGCATCATTTTCTTGTTTTTTTTATTTACGGATAGCCAGGGGCATGCTCCAACAAACGAAGCATGTGTATAGTGAGTCCGCCAGATCAGAGGCAGTAGGGATGACCAGGGATGTTCTCTTGATAAGTGTGTGAATTAGACAATTTTCCTTTCCTGCTAAGCATTCAAAATGTAACAAGTACTTTTGCGTGTCAGGGAAAATGTATAGAGTAAAAAGTACATCATTTTCTTTAGGAATGTAGTGAAGTAAAAGTTGTCTAAAATATAAATAGTTAAAGTAAAGTACAGATAACCAAATAAAATACTTAAGTAGTACTTTCGGGTATTTTTACTTAAGTACTTTTCACCACTGGTTATAAGGAAGGTGAACTCTTATAGTTAGTCATTTTATAAATGGATTATACTATATTTTGAAGAAATATTAGTAATTTCAAGCTTTATTCATATGGTTTTGTTGAATAGAAAATACATCATATAAAATATTTAATATGTGTACTGTGTACTTGAGCTTGTGTCCTCAAGTGACTACACCTCAGCAATTTATAACAATTCTTACCAGAAAGCTGAGATTTTAACCTTTCTTGGAGTATGCAGCATTACTAGTTATTGTTTATGGCCCTCACATGATAAATAATTATTTTGGGGGATTACGTAGATTACATTTTCGATTACATGCAGTTACATTTAAGAGGTTTAATAACAGGCCATATGTTTGATGTCCTCACACTGCAGTACATGTGCTAGACAAAGGGCTACTGTACTGTTTTTTTGCACATCATGTTCTTAGGGCAGACCATTTCAGTTGGTGTTTGTCACTTGTGCCTCTGTGGCACCCTATTCACATCATAGTGCACTACTTTTGACCAGGGCCTATTGGGTATATATGGTGCAATTTGGGACTTATACTCTGTCTCCTGCTAAGCGTCCATATGCTATGCTACACTATGCCTGGGGGGGTGGAGTGGCGAGACATTTGGGTGAATAAATCAATACCAACAACACAACAGTGGCAGGATAATTATTGAATTATATCTCCAATAATCTGTCTGATATTGGTGACGGACTGAAGACCGATTCCAAGTTGTCACGCTTCTCCCTGTGAATGAGTTAACAAGCCTTTATTGACCCGTCGGTAGATGCGGCTGCTGCCAAGTCTTAATCGATTGCGATGTCTTAATCACTCCTAAGCTGCTTTTTTAATAGTTCAATTGAGAGATTACAGAGATGCCCCTCTGCAAAAGCTTGAGGTTGACGGCTAGCACACTGGGGAAGCTTGGGTGTGACAGCTAGCACATTTGTGTCATAAACATTACTGTTTTTAGAACAGGATTTTGATTACTTGTTTCGATGTAAACTGAGAGACTAGTTTATTACCTTTTATGCTAATTATATAGGCTAGAGCACGTGTCAAACTCAAGGCCCGCTAGCCGATTCAATCCGGCCCGCGGGTGGTTTGAAAAAATAAATGTTTTGTTCTTCTTCTTCGGTGGAAAACGATCTCAATCGACATTGAAATGACTAAAACCAAATCGAAACTGTGTAGAAATTATAATGGACCTACATTTATAGACTCTTCACTCTGTCCAGCTACAGCATCGAAAATTCCACAAGCGATGGATAGGGGACTATGTTTTACACATTTTAACGCAGAATAAATAATCAATATTAAGTATGGCCCTCCGGACCTCGGTGAAGAGCGAATGCAGCCCGCGGGGAAAATTAGTTTGACATCCCTGGGCTAGAGGTAAGAAGACTCCAGGCTGAACTCTCCATCTTTCCTCTTTCTGATCGAAAGGCTTGGCCTTGATTGACTGGTCAACACAGGTCAGAACAAATTCACTTCAGTGTCTAGGAAAGTTCTGTCCTGAGTTGACCAGACAATGACTCAGATTATAACAGGGATGGTAGGCTAATTGTAGAAAATTAGAAATGAAAGTTTGATCTTCTCATATGTGGACTCCATTTAAAAACAATGTATAAACATTTCCTGCTATGCCCTCAAGTCTTCTCAACCATGATTACTAGTTGATTTAAAGAAAATGTAGTTGTTCAACATATTACAGAAAGGTTTGTAAGAGAGTGCATAGATACACAAAATACGAATCACTAGTGTGAATTCCGGCAAAACGCTACTACCAGCAAAAATGTTGTCTGTGTATGCTGGATCGATATTTAGTCGATTGATACACCCCAGACTTTTGGCCATCTGTGTTGCAGCTTGGTTTGTTTTCCACTTATGTAGTGCATTGTCTACACGCAAGACATGTTTCTTACCCGTTAGCTTTCAAAAGTCAGCATTTTCAAAAATCTGCGTATTCATAGATTTCACCTGCGTTCTAATTAAACAAACGGACAATAAATACATGAGTCCACTCAGTGTTCTAGAATGCAGGAAAATATGGGTCAGTTCAAGAGGGTGTAATGTGAAAACGTAGTTTTCTTTACCCTATGTCATTAGCCTCAATATGGCTGTAATCGACAGTGTTGATGAATTACGAACGTTATAGGTGCATTGGAAAAATGACAAGCTCGCGACACGCATCTGATTAATTAATTATGAATATGATTTATTTTATTTCAGTCTTTTACATTCATAATTTTAAACACAATGTAACAAATAATCAGACTGGTTTGAACTTCAGCAAACAAACATTGTCAACATTAATGTGCTCACTTAGCCTATCTTACTTCCTCATCTCCCTCCCCTCCCTCCGTTGCATTCTATTTTCTCCTTTTCTTCCTGGTAGAAAATGGTTTGTGCCCTAGCAAGGTCAAGATTTCGGGACTCCGGTGCCCCCATTTGAAATTGTCATTAGGTCAGGGATCATCAGATTCAACCGCAGGCCGATTTTTTTTATTTTTCTTGAACGGATGGTCAGGGGGCCGGAACATAATTAGAAATAATTTGTAGACTGCAAATTCCCACCAAAAACCCAAACAAATATAATTCTTGACTAAAACATAATAATTTCAAACCTTGCTTACATTTGTGTACGATCACATATCTCTCTATTATGTGTGGGAACACTTTGGAACGGATTTAAATCACTTGGAGCTGATTTGCTGATGTTTTTACAGTCTTTTATGTCCAACAATTTCAAAAAATCACCCGCGGGCCGCCAGATGGGAAACCCTGCTCTAGGTGATCACTGCCTATGCGGGAGCGTTTCTTGGTCAGAATTCGCTTCTGTCAGCTGAATCCCCTTTCAGCTGGAACACTGGACACAGGGAGGACCACAGCAAGGGCCGCGAGCTGAGCGTGCACTGGGAACACGTTGCAAATGCCACTGACAGAGACTCCTACCACATACACCTTCCCCGCAGACAGGCAGTGCGAGCGAGTGGTTTGCAGGATGGATGAGACGTTTTGGATAAAATATAAACATTTGAAACTGTTGAAAATGGAATGTCTCATGGTCAATACACCTGCGTTTTGTTTTTTTATGTGACCCTGCCTCCCCAACCTGACCTCTGCTCTATTCTGTGAGGCAGTGTTTAAAGGGTTAACAAGGCTTGCATGGTGGCTGGAACCCTGCTGGTTAGCTGCCTGGCCATGAATACAACATGGTGCACTTGAAGCTAAGGACTAACATGCTGACTACACCGGCCACGCGCGTGTGTATGTTGATTTTGTCCATCCACATCGGACCATGACACGCAGGTTAAAATATCAACCAACTATATTAATTTGGGGGCATGTCAAACACACATGAAACATTCATGGACATTTAGCTAGCTTGCTGTTGCTAGCTAATTTGTCCTGGGAGATGAACATTGGGTTGTTATTTTACCTGAAATGCATATAGGTCCTTTTTTTAGTTGCATCTTTGTAGAATTTTGTCCCGGGGTCATACAACATTTAGTGTTTCTCTACTCCGACTATTAAGAAAAGCTGGGGATCTAAATACATTTCATACAGTTGAAGTTGGAAGTTTACATTTACGTCATTTAGCAGACACTCTTATCCAGAGCGACTTACATTATTATAATTTTTTTCATACCCCCTGTGGGAATCGAACCCACAACCCTGGCGTTGCAAACGCCATGCTCTATCAACTGAGCTACATCCCTGCCGGCCATTCCCTCCCCTACCCTGGACGACACTGGGCCAATTGCGCGCCGCCCCATGGGTCTCCCGGTCACGGCCGGCTACGACAGAGCCTGGATACGAACCAGGATCTCTAGTGGCACAGCTAGCACTGCGATGCAGTGCCTTAGACCACTGCGCCACTCAGGAGACGATTTACATTTACATACACTTAGGTTGGAGTCATTAAAACTCGTTTATCAACCTCTCCACAATTTTCTTGTTAACAAACTATAGTTTTGGCAAGTCAGTTAGGACATCTACTTTGTGCATGACACATGTAATTTTTCCAACAATTGTTTACAGACAGATTATTTCACTTATAATTCACTGTATCACAATTCCAGTGGGTCAGAAGTTTACATACACTAAGTTGACTGTGCCTTTTAACAGCTTGGAAAATTCCAGAAAATGATGTCATGGCTTTAGAAGCTTCTGATAGGCTAATTGACATCATTCGAGTCAATTGGAGGTGTACCTGTGGATGTATTTCAAGGCCTACCTTCAAACTCAGTGCCTCTTTGCTTGACATCATGGGAAAATCAAAAGAAATCAGCCAAGACCTCAGAAAAAAATTGTAGACCTCCACAAGTCTGGTTCATCCTTGGGAGCAATTTCCAAACGCCTGAAGGTACCACGTTCATCTGTACAAACAATAGTTGGAAGAAGTCACTGCTCCAAAACCGCCATAAAAAAGCCAGACTACGGTTTGCAACTGCACATGGGGACAAAGATCGTACTTTTTGGAGAAATGTCCTCTGGTCTGATGAAACAAAAATAGAACTGTTTGGCCATAATGACCATCGTTATGTTTGTAGGAAAAAGGGGGGCCTTGCAGGCCGAAGAACACCATCCCAACCGTGAAGCACGGGGGTGGCAGCATCATGTTGTGGGGGTGCTTTGCTGCAAGAGACACTGGTGCACTTCACAAAATAGATGGCATCATGAGGAAGGAAAATTATGTGGATATATTGAAGCAACATCTCAAGACATCAGTCAGGAAGTTAATTGTTGGTCGCAAATGGGTCTTCCAAATGGACAATGACCCCAAACATACTTCCAAAGTTGTGGCAAAATGGCTTAAGGACAACAAAGTCAAGGTATTGGAGTGGCCATCACAAAGCCCTGACCTCAATCCTATAGAACATTTGTGGGCAGAACTGAAAAAGCGTATGCGAGCAAGGAGGCCTACAAACCTGACTCAGTGACACCAGCTCTGTCAGGAGGAATGGGCCAAAATTCACCCAACTTATTGTGGGAAGCTTGTGGAAGGCTACCCGAAACATTTGACCAAAGTTAAACAATTTAAAGGCAATGCTACCAAATACTAATTGAGTGTATGTAAACTTCTGACCCACTGGGAATGTGATGAAAGAAATAAAAGCTTAAATAAATCATTCTCTCTACTATTATTCTGACTTTTCACATTCTTAAAATATAGTGGTGATTCTAACAGACCTAAGGCAGGGAATTTTTACTAGGATTAAATGTCAGGAATTGTGAAAAACTGAGTTTAAATGTATTTGGCTAAGGTGTATGTAAACTTCCGACTTCAACTGTATATACTATTGCAAAAAATAATCATTTGGTTGTGTTTATGAAGGTTTTAGGTAGGCCTACCATTATAATATGAGGGGGAAAAAACATTTTAATTAGTTTATGTTGCTGTAGGCTATATGTAACGTAAAACCACAACAACACAATTCAAGTGTTATAGCCAACACCACCATCACAAAGAAATTCATTATTCATTAAGGCAGGTCTTTAGAAACATTAAAAAAACTAAGACATTTTATTTCAAAAGAACAGAATATCATATTTCAAGTTGTTATGTTACTAGTCTATGTTTAGTAGTCTATGGCTATGCTGCCGCAAGTGTTCACATGTAGAACTGACTGGAATATTCTACAAAATAGAATGAAATAGAGCCCATGCCTTAAATGGATACTTAGGTATTTTATCTACTTCCCCAGAGTCAGATGAACTCGTCGATTCCATTTGTATGTCTCTGCGTCCAGTGTGAAGGAAGTTAGAGCTCGTTTCGTGAGCCAACACTAACTACCGTTAACGCAATGACTGGAAGTCTAGCAGATACCATAGACTTTCAGTCATTGCGCTAACGCTAGTTAGCAATTGTGTTAGCAACTTTCTTCAAACTGCACATAGAGACAGATCTGTACAGCGTTGGTCCAACCTATCAGAATTCACGCACCATGACCGTTTTGATCACATGGACTGGAATATGTTCCAGGTCGCCTCTGGAGATAATGAATACGCCGACTCAGTCACCGGATTCATAAAAAAAATGCATAGATGACGTTCCTGAAACAAAAACCGTGGATTGATAGCAGTCTTGTAGGAAAACTGAAAGAGAGTGATGCTGCTTATGAACAGGGCAAGGTGACCGGGGACAATAGTAATCTGATCACGGATTACAAAAAGAAAGCCACTTTGCAGTCACCAACGCCACCTTACCGGAGGAGCTAAACACCCTTTTCTCACAATTCGAGCACAATGACTCTGAACTGCAGAGGAGAGCCCCGATAACAACGTGGGCTACACACTCACAGTCTCCACTGAGGACGTATGTAAGTCAGTCAAATGCGTTTACCCTCGCAAGGCTGCCGGCCCAGACGGCATCCCTAGCCGAGCCCTCAGAGCATGTGCAGACCAGCTGGCTGTTGTGTTCTTCGACATTTTCAATCTCTCCCTAGCTCAGGTTGCTATACCCACTTGCTTCAAGATGTCCACTATCATCCCTGTGCCCAAGAAAGGGAAAGTAACTGAACTGAATGACTACCGACCATTCACTTCCGTCATCATGAAGTGCTTCGAAAGGCTAGTCAAAGACCATGTCACCTCCTCCCTCACCGACACACTCCACCCTCTCCAATTCACGGATGACGCAATCGCCATTGCACTGCTCACTGCCCTTCCCCACCTGGACAAAAGGAATGCATATGTGAGGATGCTGTTCATCGACTACAGCTCGGCCTTCAATACCATAGTGCCCTATAAGCTCATTACAGAGCTCATGGCCCTGGGTCTGAACTCCTCCCTATGCAACTGGGTCCTGGACTTCCTGACAGGCCACCCCCAGGTGGTGAAGGTAGGCAACATTACCTCCTCGACACTGATTCTCAACACGGGGGCCCCACAAGGGTGCGTCCTCAGTCCCCTCCTGTATTCCCTGTATACCCACGACTGCGTGGCCTCACACTGTTCCAACACCATCATTAAGTTCGCTGGCGACGCAACAGTAGTAGGTCTGATTACCAACAACGACAAGACAGACTACAGGGAGGTAGGCACTCTGACGGTGTGGTGCCAGGTAAACAACCTCTCCCTTAACGTTAGCAAAACAAAGGAGCTGATTGTGGACTTCAGGAGGAACTAGGCTGGACACGCCCACATCCTCATCAACGGAGCCGCCGTGGAGACAGTCAATAACTTCGAATTCCTCGCCGTACACATCTCAGAGAAGCTGAAATCGTCTAATGACACAGACATCGTGGTGAAGATGGCACGACAGTGACTCTTCAACCTCAGGATGCTGAAGAAATGTGTCATGTCACCGAGGGCCCTCAGTGTTCTACAGGAGCACCATCGAGAGCATACTGTCGGACTGCATCACAGCCTGGTATGGCAACTCCTCCACGCGGACCACAAGGCGCTTCAGAAGGTGATACGTGCAGCCGAAAGCACCATTAGGTGCACACTGCCTGCCCTACAGGACACCTACAACACCAAGTGTCGCAGGAAGGCCAAGATGATCATCAGGGACCCCAGCCACCCAAGCCACGCCCTGTTCTCCCCACTTAAATCACTCAGATGCGGGCAGTACAGGAGCATCATGGCAAAAACTGGAAGACTGGCCAATAGCTTCTAACCCCAGACCATCAGGCTGCTGAATAGCCACCACTAGTCAGCTACCTGCTCCCCTCTCCCTCCTGCTACTCCCCCTATGGACATTTTCCCCCCACACCTCCTCAACTGGCTTTTACTCTGCCCCCACCCCAACAACATTCATCACTGTTGCAGTTGTTTCATATTATTGTATATTATTGATTTTCTTTATTGTAATTTTTATAGTTTTTATTTAACTTGTTCCCCAGACCCCCTCAATGGTCATGCTGCTCCCTCTAATGTCAATCCCCGCCAACTCCTCAACAGTCTTTACTCAGCCTCCACCCCTATGGACATTTATTCATCACAGCTACAGTTGTTATGATATATATAGTTCTATTTAGATTTTTTATTTTATTACAATTTTCATTATTTTACTTCACTTAGTCCTGCATGTTGGAGTTTGGAGCCTATGATTTTCACTGTACCCTGCAACCACACATGCAACCCTGTACATGTGACTATTAAACACTCTGACATAAAAATGGTATCCACAAGTTCATCTGACTAGGGGGGAGTATTTAAAGTGCCTCATTGCCAAAGTCCCAAACATTTAAAGTTGTTTGGCAAATGTACAGTATGTGTTTTAGAAACCTTAGAACCTGCTCTTTCCGATAGGTTATGAAATCAAAACGTCTTACCTGCATGAAGGAGGATTTGAAACAGTTGCTTTTTGGTAAGCTCCGTTCCCTTCTTTGCCAATTACCCACACTGCACTGCAGTCTCTTCATTCACAAGGCAATTGATAATATTGTCACCCATCAGACTATTGTCAATTTAATATTGTCTTTCGGCTATCTATTATTATAGGACTATATGTAAAATTAGTTTTGATATACTTTAGGTGTAGTTTCGATGGGCCATTGTCAGATGGCAGCCAACTGGTGAAGAAAGGGGGGGATTACATGTCCTCCTAAAACTTCTTATAACACAAACTCTGTTTGTAAAATCGAAATTTTAAGGACGACAGTGTGTTGAATAGACTTATTTAGGGAAAGTCAAGGACTGGGGACATTATTTTGAAAATGGCAGAATCATTAAAATGTTAAATTCATATGACCTCAATTATGCTCTCTGAGTTTTTAGTTAGTTATCTAAAATAAATCTCTCCCCGTTCATCTTTCAAATACCCACGTGGGGTTGTATGCTCCTGAAAACCAATGAGTAGATGGGAGAGCTGGGACTTGCAGCGCGTCAAGCCAAGTTCTATTTTAGCGCTTGGCTATGCAGACGCTCCTTCACGCGTGGGAGCGGTGTGGGTGAAATGATTGACTAACATGTACAGTTGAAGTCAGAAGTTTACATACACCTTAGCCAAATACATTTAAACTCAGTTTTTCACAATTCCTGACATTTAATCCTAGTAATAATTCCCTGTCTTAGGTCAGTTAGGATCACCACTTTAATTTAAGAATGTGAAATGTCAGAATAATAGTAGAGAGAATGATTTATTTCAGCTTTTATTTCTTTCATCACATTCCCAGTGGGTCAGAAGTTCACATACACTCAATTAGTATTTGATAGCATTGCCTTTAAATTGTTTAACTTGGGTCAAACGTTTCGGGTAGCCTTCCACAAGCTTCCCACAATAAGTTGGGTGAATTTTGGCCCATTCCTCCTGACAGAGCTGGTGTAACTGAGTCAGGTTTGTAGGCCTCCTTGCTCGCACACGCTTTTCAATTCTGCCCACAAATGTTCTATAGGATTGAGGTCAGGGCTTTGTGATGGCCACTCCAATACCTTGACTTTGTTGTCCTTAAGCCATTTTGCCACAACTTTGGAAGTATGTTTGGGGTCATTGTCCATTTGGAAGACCCATTTGCGACCAAGCTTTAACTTCCTGACTGATGTCTTGAGATGTTGCTTCAATATATCCACATAATTTTCCTTCCTCATGATGCCATCTATTTTGTGAAGTGCACCAGTCCCTCCTGCAGCAAAGCACCCCCACAGCATGATGCTGCCACCCCCGTGCTTCACGGTTGGGATGGTGTTCTTCGGCCTGCAAGGCCCCCCTTTTTCCTACAAACATAACGATGGTCATTATGGCCAAACAGTTCTATTTTTGTTTCATCAGATCCAAAAAGTACGATCTTTGTCCCCATGTGCAGTTGCAAACCGTAGTCTGGCTTTTTTATGGCGGTTTTGGAACAGTGGCTTCTTCCTTGCTGAGCGGCCTTTCAGGTTATGTCAATATAGGACTCATTTTACTGTGGATATAGATACTTTTGTACCTGTTTCCTCCAGCATCTTCACAAGGTCCTTTGCTGTTGTTCTGGGATTGATTTGCACTTTTCGCACCAAAGTACGTTCATCTCTACGAGACACAACGCGTCTCCTTCCTGAGCGGTATGACGGCTGCGTGGTCCCATGGTGTTTATACTTGCGTACTATTGTTTGTACAGATGAACGTGGTACCTTCAGGCGTTTGGAAATTGCTCCCAAGGATGAACCAGACTTGTGGAGGTCTACAATTTTTTTTCTGAGGTCTTGGCTGATTTCTTTTGATTTTCCCATGATGTCAAGCAAAGGCACTGAGTTTGACGGTAGGCCTTGAAATACATCCACAGGTACACCTCCAATTGACTCAAACGATGTCAATTAGAATCTTCGAAAGCCATGACATCATTTTCTGGAATTTTCCAAGCTGTTTAAAGGTAGTCAACTACGTGCATGTAAACTTCTGACCCACTGGAATTGTGATACAGGGAATTATAAGTGAAATAATCTGTCTGTAAACAATTGTTGGAAAAATGACTTGTGTCATGCACAAAGTAGATGTCCTAACCGACTTGCCAAAAATATAGTTTGTTAACAAGAAGTTTGTGGAGTGGTTAAAAAACGACTCCAACCTAAGTGTATGTAAACTTCTGACTTCAACTGTATGTGTTCATTTAATTTGCAACGCTCGCACAAGCAACGTGGCCGGTGTGGTTTGTGTATAAGGAGTCTGGCTGTGACTGGCTGGGTTGTATTTACCTAAATATAGCCTATAGCTCACCCTCCTCAGCAGAAAAGCAGGCATGACCCCAGTGTGGGTGTGTGTGCATGTGTGTGTATGGCCCAGTGGACAGACAGACAGAAAACAGACACTATTTGGTGTGACGTGTTAATCAGTTTACCACATCGTGTATGTCTGTGTGTTTTATTCCTGTCATTGGTGTGATGCTAGCTGGCATCTTTTTATCCAGTCTGTTGCTTTCTTTTCATCTTCACACCATTGACATAGGGCGGGAGTTACATAGGGCGGGAGTCCCATAGGGCGGCGCACAATTGGCCCAGCGTTGTCCAGGTTTGGCCGGTGTAGGCCGTCATTGTAAATAAGAATTTGTTCTTAACTGACTTGCCTAGTTAAATAAAGGTTAAAAAAAAAATCCCAGTGGCTGCCCCACCCCAAATCATAACCGGCCATCATAGCGTAGCTGCTGTGCAATACACACAAACATTAAATAATTACTAATTACGTCCACATAATGAACAAGGCTCGAAGACGCCAACTGTGTTTTCCTAATGTGCTTTGTTACAGCAGAGATGAGACTGGCAGCTTGCTGCTGCCGATGATTCAGTTACAACTACCACGCAGGATCATGTCTCTGTCATAATAAAAGACCATGGCTGTGTCCCAAATCGCACTCTATTCCCTATATCAGGGAACCCCAAAAGGCTTTATAATTTATATATAATGTTTGCTCTTGGACATAAGACTGCAAAATCACCAGGAAATGAGCTCAAAGTGATTTTAATTGAGGAAATCTGTTCCCAAGTATTCCCACGCATAAATAGAGCGGCATATGTGATGGTATCCCAATGTAATCGAGGTTTGAAATGATTCTGATTTTGTCAAATACTAATCTGTTTGGGATTCTTGCGGTCAATTTGCAATGTACAAATTATTTATAACTATCTTCTGGCCCCCCGACCATCCGCTCAAGGAAAAATAGACCCACGGTTAAATGTAATTGCGGACCCCTGCCCTATATAGTACACTATAGGGACCGTATGGGCTCTGGTCAAAAGTAGTGCACTATATAAGGGATAGGGTGCCATTTGGGACGCAGACCACCTTCATGCTCCACTAGATATTAAATCTAATCATTTTCGTCTGAACGCTCACGTTGGATTAAACAATAGAAAACGGCCAGTAGGCTAGCTGCCCCCCGGGGTCCCATCACAATGCCATGGGGTGACCAAGCTTGTGTCTATGGATTGTTTGGTTTTGAGAATGGCAAAGTGTCAAGAGTTTATATTTAGGTCTATATATTTAGCGGCTGTGGGGAGAGACTTGTGGCTGGAACTGTAGGGGCAGGTGATGCACAGACAATATACAGTGCATTCGGAAAGTATTCAGACCCCTTGACTTTTTCCACATTTTGTTACGTTACAGCCTTATTCTAAAATTGATTGTTTTTTTTCCCTCATCAATCTACACACATTACCCCATAATGAAGCAAAAACAGGTTTTTAGAAATGTTTGCCAATTTATAAAATAAAAAAAACAAATACCTTATTTACGTAAGTATTCAGACCCTATTGACTAGATAAATCCAGACTGTGCAATTTGTGCTTATTTACAATATTATAGTCGCATTCTCATTAAATAATGTTAGTATGTCAAAAAAAAAAAGGCTTAGTCAATTCATTTAGACTTCATTTTCAACATATTGATACAGCCTAACTGATAAAACTGAACCATTTATTTGTAAAGTTCAAATAGTGTAGTCTTGCAAATCAAGATAGATCATCTTGCACTTCACGATATATCGTCAATGTCAAATATCACAATATACGATTTAATCATATACAGTACCAGTCAAAAGTTTGGACCCACCTACACATTCCAGGGTTTTTCTTTAATTTTCACTATTTTCTACATTGTAGAATAATAGTGAAAACATCAAAACTATGAAATAACACATATGGAATCATGTAGTAACCAAAAAAGTGTTAAACAAATCAAAATATATTTTATATTTGAGATTCTTCAAATAGCCACCCTTTGGCTTGATGACAACTTTGCACACTCTTGGCATTCTCTCAACCAGCATCATGAGGTAGTCACCTGGAATGCATTTCAATTAACAGGTGTGCCTTCTTAAAAGGTAATTTGTGGGATTTCTTTCCTTCTTAATGCGTTTGAGCCAATCAGTTGTGTTGTGACAAGGTATACAGAAATTGCAGCCTAAAGAAATGCTTCACAGAGTTCAAGTAACAGACACATCTCAACATCAACTGTTTAGAGGTGTGGGGAGAATGTTTTGATCTTTATAGTGACTTTTTCAAACTAAACATACATGTGCCAAACACTGGCCATGCATTCTGCAATTAAATGCTACAGCCCACACTTCTATGCAAGAGACTATCTGTTGTTTAATATTTTGTTTATCGATAGATGATTTCTATCTCCTGCCTTGGTACTGGCTCTAAGATGAAATAGGCTCCGATGTCGCACTCCTATCACACAGCAGTACTGTAGCCTATCTATTGTCAAATATGTTTGAATGAGGGATGGATAAATAGTCATATTTGTTGTGTAGTAGCGGGAATAAAACAATCATGTTAGAAAAGAAGAGACATATCCTGCAATATGATTATGATTTATATAATGAAAGAAACATATTAGCCTAGGCCTACAAGCCCAGTTATGGGATCTCCTTGGCAACGGCAAATTAATCTTGTTTGTCATTGTTTTTTTATTACCATTAATTAATTACTTACGTGCGTGTCCACAAACACCTCCATTTCCCCCAAAAACAATATTTACTTGCAATACAATTCTTCAACCACTAGAAGTTGTGCGTACGCATGGTTTGAGGTGTGCGTGGAGATATGCACACTTTCCCATCAAGTTCAAATTGTATAAATACCAACCTTTGGAGGAAAACTGGCGCACGCAAGGTTTACAATTTTTTGTGTGTACGCACCTTTGATAAATGAGGCCCCAGGTGTGGAATAATCTGTGATTAAAGGTGACTAATCCATGTAATCTGTCTGTTATAACTACTTGACATGGCGTGGCCTACATCCAGGTTTTTACAGCCAGAAAACAAAATAAAAAAGCTTATCGGCTGAAGAAGATACGATTGGGGATTTAGATTGGTAATCTTCTATCAATCGTCTTGTGACCAAAGACAAAAGATAAGATAGGATAAAGAATGTGGTTGGTTGTGTTCAATGCTTCATTTTTTATTTGTTTGCTTGATAAAAAACAAACCACAGGTATTGTAGAACTGACCACAGACAGTCTTTCCTGTGTCAGAGAAAATTCAAAGCTTTCCTGTTTTATTTCAATTAAATAGAGCATATTGTACAATAAATAGAGTATATAATAAAACAACAGGCAAAATAGTTAAGTCGTTTATGGAATAATTGTGGACTTTGTCTGTGTGAATGTCCCTGGGTAACCTTACCATACGGAGTGAGGTGGCATTGGATGGATTGATGCCAGTTCATATTGCTCTCCTGCTGTCTCAAGAAACATAGGCTACGCATCAAATGCATCAAGCTTTAGATTAAGGGTCCTCCTTAGCTGACAAATGGTAGTCGCAATCACACTTATCGTATTAGTGGGTTTACGGAGTAAACACCCCAAGAGGAGCCCAAACAGAGGATGTCTATACCAAGATCAGGCTACTTATGAAATGGCATAGGCAGATTAGGTGTCTAATTCCATGCAACCTCGAATATAAATCTGGGGATTATTAGGGTTTATTGGCCCAGGGGCTTCAAACCTATGACCCAAGCCAAGATCTGGCGGCTTTGGCAGCTGTACATGCAGACATATTGCAAAAGGCCCTTGACAATTTAGAGATGATGATGATGATCCGCCCCAACTATCCAGATCAGCCACTTACTGTAAATTAGACCATTTTCATTGGCAGACCAGGACAATGTGAAACACCAGACATGTTTTGAGAATTTTCCCAATTGGTTAGGGAAAGCAAATGTATGAGTTTTCCACAAGGACCAGTATTTACAATTCAAGGTTAGAAGATGTGTTTGATATAAAGTTAGGCTAAATGAAAAGTTTACTCAACATTTTCTTTAAAAGCAGAAAACAGAATTTAGTGATGAACTATAGCATAGTTGCGGATTTGACGATTGATTGAAGATTATCAGTCTAATTCCCTAAAGGATCTTCTTCAGCCGATAAGCGTTTTTATTCTGTTCCATGGGGAGTAAAAACCGGGATCCACGCCATGTCAATATGTCAGTATAACAGAAAGATTACAGACAGACATAACAGACCGTATAACAGACAGATTACAGACAGTGTATCAGACACCTATAATTAGACATGTTTGACATGTGAAATAACCGATATGTTTTTACAATAAATTCCAGATCTTCTTTTAATCCAAATTTGAAGCCAAAAACCCTCCAATAACACCTTTGTCGAAATGCAATAATTTTAGTCTGACACAGTAATTTGAGATATCAGCAGCCTGTCTATCTCTACCATTCATTGCTACCCAGATACAGAGGTCCCTGAGACAGAAGTCTGCTGAATAACTCTACTCTACTAGCATGTCCATTTGGGTGGTAATTGATTGGTCTTTTTATTATGAGCGAGCTATCATCCCCTACCAGTCAATCAATACTATTAAAATCGGCTCTTTGGAGAGAATGGAGACCTGCTTTAAGTCAATTTACTCTACCCTTAATCAATATTAATAAATCAATACCATTGACCTGTTGAAGTGGCTTAGTTGGTTGGTTCTGGGTACACTTTCTCACTCTTCTGTAGACGCTGTACCTGAGAAATAGCAACACACTATATTTTAGGAACAACAGCATCAAAAAGGCTATAACTCATTACCATTCATTCATTTTTGCACGTGTCTTGGCATTTTTTCAAATTATAAATGAAACGCTGAAATGTCTTGAGTCAATAAGTATTCAACCCCTTTGTTATCGCAAGCCTAAATAAGTTCAGGAGTTAAAATGTGCTTAACAAGTCACATAATAAGTTGCATGGACTCACTGTGTGCAATAATGATTTTTGAATGACTACCTGATCTCTGCTCCCCACATATACAATTATCTGTAAGGTCTGTTAGTCAAGCAGTGAATTTCAAACACAGATTCAACCACAAAGACCAGGAAGGTTTTCCAATGCCTCGCAAAGAAGGGCACCTATTGGTAGATGGGTAAAAAGAGAAGCAGACATTGAATATCCCTTTGAGCATGGTAAAGTTATTCATTACACTTTGGATGGTGTATCAATACACCCAGTCACTACAAAAATACAGGCGTCCTTCCTAACTCAGTTGCCGGAGAGGAAGGCAACCGCTCAGGGATTTCACCATGAGGCCAATGGTGACCTTAAAACAGTTACAGAGTTTAATGGCTGTGATGAAAACTGAGGATGGATCAACAACATTGTAGTTACTCAATAATACTAACCTAATTGAAAGAGGGAAAAGTAGGAAGCCGGTACAGAATAAAAATATTCTAAAACATGCATTCTGTTTGCAATAAGGCACTAAAGTAATAATGCAGATAAATGTGGCAAAGCAATTCACTTTTTGTCCTGAATACAAAGTGTTATGTTTGGGGCAAAGTACTGAATACCACTCTCCATAATTTCAAGCATAGTGGAGGCTGCATCATGTAATGGGTATGCTTGTAATCGTTAAGGACTGGGGAGTTTTTCAGGATAAAAAATAAACAGAATGGAGCTAAGCACAGGCAAAATCCTAGAGGAAAACCTGCTTCACTCGTCTTTCCACCAGACATTGGGATATTTTCAGGATATAAAAGAAACGGAATGAGCTAAGCACAGGCAAAATCCTAGAGGAAAACCTAGTTCAGTCTTCTTTCTACCAGACACTAGGACATTAATTCACCTTTCAGCAGGACAATAATCTAAAACACAAGGCCAAATCTATAATATAATAATAATAATATGCCATTTAGCAGACGCTTTTATCCAAAGCGACTTACAGTCATGTGTGCATACATTTTTACGTATGTGTGGTCCCGGGGATCGAACCCACTACCCTGGCGTTACAAGCGCCATGCTCTACCAATTGAGCTACAGAGGACCACTGGGGTTGCTTACCAAGAAGTACATGAATGTTCCTGAGTGGCCGAGTTACAGTTTTGACTTAAATCTGTTTGAAAATCTATGGCAAGACTTGAAAATGGTTGTCCAGCAATGATCAACAACCAATTTGACAGAGCTTGATGAATTTTGAAAAGAGTAATAGGCTCTTAGAGACTTACCCAGAAAGACTCACAGCTGTAATCGCTGCCCAAGGTGATGCTACAAAGTATTGGGTGTGAATACTTATGTAAATGAGATATTTCTGTATTTTATTTTCCATAGATTTTCCATTTAAAAAAACATTCTTTCACTTTATCATTATGGGATGTGTGTAGATGGATGAGAAAAAAATAGATTTAATCCATTTTGAAATCAGGTTGTAACACAACAAAATGTGGAATAAGTCAAGTGGTGTGACTACTTTCTGAAGGCACTGTAAATAGTTAGCTACCCGGAATATCTGCATTGATGCTTTTTGCATTGACTTTTTTGACTCATCACATACGCTGCTGTGACTTAACTATCTGTCACTTTATTCCTAGTTACAATATATGTACATATCTACCTCAATTACCTTGTACCACTGGCAGCTAAAATCAAATCAAACACTGTGTGTGTCACTCTACACTCTCCTCCTTCACTGACTGTACTGCACGCACTAGAGTATTTAGCGTCCTGCCTAGGCATCTCTTTGCTCCATGCACCTAGGAAGGAACCACTTACTAGGGAGAATGGGGGTCAAGTTAGTATGCCCCCTCCACTGACAGATCTATGCTAAAACGTGGGTTTAGTAGTTACTTTAACATTGGACATTTTTTAAAACAGGACAAATCTGAGAGGTGCATTTTGGCCCCCAATAAGTATGACGCCACTGAGTGTATGGATGTGTATGTGAGGGTGAATTTGATCTTGGTGAATAAAATCAGATTAAAGCAAATAGCAGGAAGCTTTAGCTTTAGATTGTGTCTGAATATGATTGCCCTGTCAGTCTGGGATGTCTGACTGTTACAGTACAGAGCACTGGCTCATCACATTGGTCCTCATGGACACTGAATACATGATACCAGCTATGCAGTAGGGTGTCCAATCAAAAACATATTTTAACAAATGGGTAAAATAATATGTTAACTGTGTAGATAATCCTCGAAGACAACCAATGCTCCAAACCTCTTGTCTCTATCATAATCCGTTCAAACGCTATTGGAGTTTTTACCCTTGTAGGATGACCAGAATTAGGGTGGCTAAATCAATGGAGGCCAGAGAAAAGAAAGTGCTACCAAATCTGTAAAATTGCATCGCATCAGCTAGGCTGGATTCTGTGCAAGAATTAAGGCTACTGGCTAACTTTTCTGTTGAACTCGTCATCTTTCTTCTCAAATCCGCAGGACATAAAACAATGTAGAGGTAAGATGGATATCGAGTTTGAGACATGACATGTCGTTTTTTTTCATATTTTAGTATACACTTTTCATGTTAATTAGAAATTCCTGTTCTTTTTCCAAGATTTCTCACAAAAACAAGCGTATCTCTGTGATGATCATTTCTCTTTTTGCGACCCGCGGAAAAAACTTTGAAGACGACCACCACAAGATGTAAAATCCTGAAAGTTGTTACGTGAAACCTGCACTGCTATGTCAACAGAGCTCGGTGCTTATTATCAGATGTATTAGGTTACGAAATCTGACATTTTTGCTATAATGTTAATGAAATGTTAGAGAAAGACCGCACTGAATAATTCAGAACATGAATAATCATATTTGTCTTGGTAAAATGTATTTTATAACATAAGGAAGTGAAATTTCACCACCAAAGTGCGTTTTCAGTTTACATTCAGTGCATCACCAAAGTGCGTTTTCATCTTACATTCAGTTTATTATGCTTTATGGATCTGCTCTTTGATTAGAATTCATACCATGAAACCTCAGCAGTTCATCCCTGGCATTTTCTAGAATCTAGATGATATCAATGTCATAGTTATTAGCAGTTCATTTGTGTATGCAGCATTGTGGGCTGACACCCATCGTAAATCCCTTCAGTGCAGGTATGACCTCACTTCCTGGCTATGGAAAGCCAACTGACATTTACTCCTGATGTGTTGAACTGTTGACCATGCTGGTCATCTATGAACATTTGAATGTCTTGAAGAATGATCTGGCCTGAATGGCCATGTACTCAAAGCCTGGTTCCTCTCTAGGTTTCTGGCTTTCTACAGAGTTTTTCCTAGCCACTGTGCTTCTACATCTGCATTGCTTGCTCGTTGGGGTTTTAGGCTGGGTATCTGGGTATCACTTTGTGACAACTGCTGACGTAAAAAGGGCTTTAAAAATACATTTGATTGATTGTGCATTCTTGTCTTTTTCTTCTTTGCTTTATTTCTCAGTTCTTCACCTGCTATAGAATAGGTGTTTTTTATACTCTCTTCTCTTTGCTTGTTTCTTGATTCTCCATCCAGTGACCTTCCAGATCAGACTATATTTCCTTTGTAATGTATTGCTGGTTAAACCTGTAGAATAATTCTAAAGGAGACCGTAGGTAGCAGTGCTTTGAGACCTCTGCTATTATGAACTGGTATGAGTTCACTTCTACGCGAGTAATGTTAATATACACTACCGTTCAAAAGTTTGGGGTCACTTAGAAATGTCCTTGTTTTCCATGAAAACATACATTGAATGAGTTTGAATAGGAAATATAGCAAAATGAATAGGAAATGTAGTCATTGACAAGGTTAGAAATAATGAGTTTTAATTGAAATAATAATTGTGTCCTTCAAACTTTGCTTTCGTCAAATTGCAGCAATTACAGCCTTGCAGACCTTTGGCATTCTAGTTGTCAATTTGCTGAGGTAATCTGAAGCGATTTCAACCAATGCTTCCTGAAGCACCTCCCACAAGTTGGATTGGCTTGATGGGCACTTCTTACGTACCATATGGGGAACGGCACCTCCGTACCTTCAGGCTCTGATCAGTCCCTACACCCAAACGAAGGCATTGCGTTCATCCACCTCTGGCCTGCTGGCTCCCCTACCTCTGCGGAAGCACAGTTCCCGCTCAGCCCAGTCAAAACTGTTCGCTGCTCTGGCACCCCAATGGTGGAACAAGCTCCCTCACGACGCCAGGACAGCGGAGTCACTCACCACCTTCCGGAGACATTTGAAACCCCACCTCTTTAAGGAATACCTGGGATAGGATAAAGTAATCCTTCTACCCCCTCCTTACCCCACCCCACCCCCCCCCCAAAAAAAATATATACATTGTAAAGTGGTTATCCCACTGGCTATAAGGTGAATGCACCAATTTGTAAGTCGCTCTGGATAAGAGCGTCTGCTAAATGACATAAACGTAATGTAAATATGGTCAAGCTGCTCCCACAACAGCTCAATAGGGTTGAGATCCGGTGACTGTGCTGGCAACTCCATTATAGACAGAATACCAGCTGACTGCTTCTTCCCTAAATAGTTCTTGCATAGTTTGGAGCTGTGCATTGGGTCATTGTCCTATTGGAGGAGGAAATTGGCTCCAATCAAGCAATGTCCACAGGGTATGGCATGGCGTTGCAAAATGGAGTGATAGCCTTCCTTCTTCAAGATCCCTTTTACCCTGTACAAATCTCCCACTTTACCATCACCAAAGCACCCCCAGACCATCACATTGCCTCCACCATGCTTGACAGATGGCATCAAGCACTCCTCCAGCATCTTTTCATTTGGTCTGCGTCTCACAGATGTTCTTCTTTGTGATCCGAACACCTCAAACTTCGATTTGTCTGTCCATAACACTTTTTTCCAATCTTCCTCTGTCCAGTGTCTGTGTTCTTTTGCCCATCTTTTCTTTTTATTGGCCAGTCTGAGATATGGCTTTTTCTTTGCAATTCTGCCTAGAAGGTCAGCATCCCGGAGTCGCCTCTTCACTGTTGACGTTGAGACTGGTGTTTTGCGGGTACTATTTAATGAAGCTGCCAGTTGAGGACCTTTTGATGTGTCTGTTTCTCAAACTCGACACTCTAATGTATTTGTCCTCTTGCTCAGTTGTGCACCGGGGCCTCCCACTCCTCTTTCTATTCTGGTTAGAGCCAGTTTACGCTGTTCTGTGAAGGGAGTAGTACACAGCGTTGTACGAGATCTGCAGTTTCTTGGCAATTTCTCGCATGGAATAGCCTTTATTTCTCAGAACAAGAATAGACTGATGAGTTTCAGAAGAAAGTTCATTGTTTCTGGCCATTTTGAGCCTGTAATCGAACCCACAATTGCTGATTCTCCAGATACTCAACAAGTCTCAAGAAGGCCAGTTTTATTGCTTCTTTCATCAGCACAACAGTTTTCAGCTGTGCTAACATAATTGCAAAAGTATTTAAAATGATAAACTTGGATTAGCAAACACAACGTGCCATTGGAACACAGGACTGATGGTTGCTGATAATGGGCCTCTGTACGCCTATGTAGATATTCCATATTTCCAGCTACAATAGCCATTTTCAACATTAACAATGTCTACACTGTATTTCTGATCAATTTGATGTTATTTTAATGGACCAAAAAATTGCTTTTCTTTCGAAAACAAGGACATTTCTAAGTGACCCCAAACTTTTGAACAGTAGTGTATTCGGAAAGTATTCAGACCTCTTTACTTTTTCCACATTTTGTTACGTTACAGCCTTATTCTAAAATGGATTAAATCGTTTTTTCCCTCAACAATCTACACACAATACCCCATAATGACAAAGCAAAAACAGGTTATTAGAAATGTTAGCAAATTTATAAAATAAAAAAACTGAAATATACAATTTACATAAGTATTCAGACCCTTTACTCAGTACTTTGTTGAAGCACCTTTGGCAGCGATTACAGCCTTTAGTCTTCTTGGCTATGACGCTACAAGCTTGGCACACCTGTATTTGGGGAGTTTCTCCTATTCTTCTCTGCAGATCCGGTCAAGCTCTGTCAGGTTGGATGGGGAGCATCGCTGCACAGCTATTTTTAGGTCTCTCCAGAGATGTTGGATCGTGTTCGGGCTCTGGCTGGGCCACTCAAGGACATTCAGAGACTTGTCCCGAAGCCACTCCTGCGTTGTCTTGGCTGTGTGCTTAGGGTCGTTGCCCTCTTGGAAGGTGAACCTTCGCCCCAGTCTGAGGTTCTGAGCGCTCTGGAGCAGGTTTTCATCAAGGATCTGTCTGTACTTTGCTCCGTTCATCTTTCCTTCGATCCTGACTAGTCTCCAAGTCCCTGCCGCTGAAAAACATCCCCACAGCATGATGCTGCCACCACCATGCTTCACCGTAGGGGTGGTGCCAGGTTTCCTCCAGACGTGACACTTGGCATTCAGGCCAAAGAGTTCGATCGGAATCCACGCTTCAGGATTGTTTCGGTCACGCAGACTGGGATATGTTCCGGGTAGCTTGTGTAAATCATTTAGACGAATACACTGATACGGTAACTGAGTTTATTAGGAAGTTTATAGGTGTCATACCTACTGTGACTATTAAAACCTACCCTAACCAGAAACCGTGGATAGATGGCAGCGTTCACACAAAACTGAAAGCACGAACCACCGCATTTAACCATGGCATGGCAAGTTGACTAAGAAAATGTCAAAATACAAACAGTGTAGTTATTCACTCCGCAAAGCAATCAAACAAGCAAAACATCAGTATAGAGACAAAGTGCAATTCAGGGTCTACAGACAATCACGGACTACAAAAGGAAAACCAGCCACGTCGCCGAGACCGACGTCTTGCTTCCAGACAAGCTAAACACCTTCTTCGCCCGCTTTGAGGATAACACAGTGCCACCGACGCGGCCCACTACCAAAGACTGTCGACTCTCCTTCTCCGTGGTCGATGTGAGTAAAACATTTAAACGTGTTAACCCTCGCAAGGCTGCCGGCCCAGACGGCATTCCTAGCCGCGTCCTCAGAGCATGCGCAGACTAGCTGGCTGGTGTGTTTATGGGCATATTCAATCTCTCCTTATCCCAGTCTGCTGTCCCCACATGCTTCAAGATGGCCACCATTGTTCCTGTACCCAAGAAAGCAAAGGTAACTGAACTAAACGACTATTGCCCCGTAGCACTCACCTCTGTCATCATGAAGTGCTTTGAGAGACTAGTCAAGGATCATATCACCTCTACCTTACCTGCCACCCTAGACCCACTTCAATTTGCTTAACGCCCCAATAGATCCACAGACGATGCAATCGCCATCACTCTGCACACTGCCCTATCCCATCTGGACAAGAGGAATACCTATGTAAGAATGCTGTTCATTGACTATAGCTCAGCATTCAACACTATAGTACCCACCAAGCTCTTCATTAAGCTCGAGGTCCTGGGTCTGAAACACACCCTGTGCAACTGGGTCCTGGACTTCCTGAAGGGCCACCCCAGGTGGTGAAGGTAGGAAAGAACACCTCCACTTCGCTGATCCTAAACACTGGTACCCCACAAGGGTGCGTGCTCAGCCCACTCCTGTACTCCCTGTTCACCCATGACTGCATGGCCAAGCACGCCTCCAACTCAAATCATCAAGTTTGCAGACGACACAACAATAGTAGGCTTAATTACCAACAATGAAGAGACATTCTACAGGGAGGAGCTGAGGGCTCTGGGAGTGTGGTGCCAGGAAAATAACCTCTCACTCAACGTCAACAAAACAAAAGGAGATGATCGTGGACTTCAGGAAACAGCAGAGGGTGCACCCCCCTATCCACATCAACGGGACCGCAGTGGAGAAGGTGGAAAGCTTCAAGTTCCTTGGCGTACACATCACTGACAAACTGAAATGGACCACCCACACAGACAGTGTGGTGAAGAAGGCGCAACAGAGCCGCTTCAACCTCAGGAGGCTAAAGAAATGTGGCTTGGCACCTACAACCCTCACAAACTTTTACAGATGCACAATTGAGAGCATCCTGTCGGGCTGTATCACCGCCTGGTACGGCAACTGCACCGCCCGCAACCGCAAGGCTCTCCAGAGGGTGGTGCGGTCTGTCCAACGCATTACCAGGGGCAAACTACCCGCCCTCCAGGACACATACAGCACCCAATGTCACAGGAAGGCCAAAAAGATCATCAAGGACATCAACCACCTGAGCCACTGTCTGTTCACCCCGCTATCATCCAGAAGGCGACGTCAGTACAGGTGCATCAAAGCTGGGACCGAGAGACTGAAAAACAGCTTCAATCTCAAGGCCATCAGACTGTTAAACAGCCATCACTAGCACATTAGAGGCTGCTGCCTATAGACATAGACTAGAAATCACTGGCCACTTTAATAATTTTTACTTATCTTGCATTACTCATCTCATATGTATATACTGTATTCTATACTATTCTACTGTATCTTAGTCCATGCCGCTCTGACATCTCTCGTCCATATATGTATATATTCATTCCTTACTTAGATTTGTGTGTATTGGGTATATGTTGTGAAATTGTTAGATATTACTTGTTAGATATTACTGCACTGTCAGAGCTAGAAGCACAAGCATTTCGCTACACCCGCAATAACATCTGCTAAACACATGTATGTGACCAATAAAATTTGATTTGATTTGATTTTTGATTTGATCTTGGTTTCATCAGACCAGAGAATTTAATGTTAATTTCTCTACCATAAGCTGCCTCCAACGTCGTTTTAGAGAATTTGGCAGTATGTCCAACCGGCCTCACAACCACAGACCACGTGTAACCACGCCAGCCCAGGACCTCCACATCCGGCTTCTACACCTGCGGGATGGTCTGAGACTAGCTACCCGGACAGCTGATGAAACTGTGGAGTATTTCTGTCTGTAATAAAGCCCTTTTGTGGGGAAAAACTCATTCTGATTGGCTCGGCCTTGCTCCGCAGTGAGTGGGCCTTGTTCCCAAGTGGGTGGGCCTCTGCCCTCCCAGGCCCACCCATGGCTGCGCCCCTGCCCAGTCATGTGAAATCCATAGATTTGGTCCTAATGAATTTATTTCAATTGACTGACTTCTTTATATGAACTGTAACTCAGTAAAATCGTTGAAATTGTTGCATGTTGCGTTTATATTTTTGTTCAGTATCTATAATGAGAACAGTAGTGGTCAGAGAAAAGAGCCTTGAGGAGCACCAAAACTTACCTTAGATTTGCCATCCACAGAAACAAATGAATGCTTTTTTGTCAGATTCAATCTAATACTCTTGGGGTTTTCTGTTGACCCATGCTAGCCAGGAGACATGAATAAATCATGCTGATTGGTTCAACATAACCGACATGTAACTTCTCACTCATCTCTTTCCTCCTCCATTCAGAATGATGGATGATGATGTCTCACTGTTTGTAGAAGGAATGGGCTAAAGCTGACATGTAAAAGCTGAGAGGTGAAAGTGTCAAGAGCATTGCTACCCAATGAGAGTTCAAAGCTTAATTTAAACATATTTCGGGGAAAGTGGTGTGTGTGTGTGTGTGTGGTTCTGTTCTGTTGGTGGTCCAGGCTAATGTAAATATTAGTGGTGAAGCGTGTGGTGTCAAAACACGCCCGAGCTTCAAGAGGGACGCTAATGAATGGAGTCAGCATGTGAAGTACCCACAGAGGATTGTTTAAAGGAGACGTTTACATTTTTTACAACCAAATGTACATTTCATGTTATAGAAGGGTCCAGACACCCTTTTTGTGATTTCACATGTTTTTGAGAAACGTACCCCAAATAGCAAATCACTTCCTCATCCTTGTTGTGTAGTATGGGGGCCCCGAACAAACATGAACAGAGGCTCCAAAATCACCCAAATACGTTGTTTTAGAAACGGCAAAGGTCTCAGTATAGTGATGAAGGTTTTTAGATGTTGTACACATGAAATTGTGTAATTCCATACTTTATCCGCAATGTTATATTCCATTTTGCGTGACTCTAGCCGTTTCCCCTATCCAGCTGTTTCATTCTCTGTGTAGCCTGCTTTTACAGGTCACTGCCAAAATAAAGAAAACACCAACATAAAGTATCTTAACCTCTACATGATCGGTGTCCCGTATACGGGACGGTTGAGCTAATGTGCACTAATGTGATTAGCATGACTGTTGTAAGTAACAGCAAACCTTCCAGGACATAGACATGTCTTATATGGGCAGAAAGCTTAAATTATTGTTAATCTAACTGCACTGTCCAATTTACAGTAGCTATTACAGTGAAAAAATACCATGCTATTGTTTGAGGAGAGTGCACAACAACAAAAAACGTATCACGGCAACTGGTTTGATACATTTACCTCTGAAGGTAAATAATGTACTTACATTCAGTAATCTTGCTCTGATTTGTCATCCTAAGGGTCCCAGAGATAGAATTTAGCATAGTTTTGTTTGAAAAAATCAATTTTTATATTCAAATGTAGGAACTGGGTACTACAGTTTGAACCCTTGCTGTCTCTGGCTCCACACCCACCCCGCCCGGCCATCTAGATGTGTGAAAGTTAGTGTATAATCTAATGATCCATCATGTATGACATTCCTGGGAGTTACATTTTGTATTACCATATAATTTTTGTATGTTCTCTATATTTACAGTGAGGGAAAAAAGTATTTGATCCCCTGCTGATTTTGTATGTTTAAATAATGTTTGCCCACTGATAAAGACATGATCAGTCTATAATTTTAATGGTAGTTTTATTTGAACAGTGAGAGACAGAATAACAACAAAAAAATCCAGAAAAACGCATGTCAGAAATGTTATTAATTGATTTGCATTTTAATGAGGGAAATAAGTATTTGACCCCTCTGCAAAACATGACTTAGTACTTGGTGGCAAAACCCTTGTTGGCAATCACAGAGGTCAGACGTTTCTTGTAGTTGGCCACCAGGTTTGCACACATCTCAGGAGGGATTTTGTCCCACTCCTCTTTGCAGATCTTCTCCAAGTCATTAAGGTTTCGAGGCTGACGTTTGGCAACTCGAACCTTCAGCTCCCTCCACAGATTTTCTATGGGATTTAGGTCTGGAGACTGGCTAGGCCACTCCAGGACCTTAATGTGCTTCTTCTTGAGCCACTCCTTTGTTGCCTTGGCCATGTGTTTTGGGTCATTGTCATGCTGGAATACCCATCCACGACCCATTTTCAATGCCCTGGCTGAGGGAAGGAGGTTCTCACCCAAGATTTGACGGTACATGGCCCCGTCCATCGTCCCTTTGATGCGGTGAAGTTGTCCTGTCCCCTTAGCAGAAAAACACCCCCAAAGCATGTTTCCACCTCCATGTTTGACGGTGGGGATGGTGTTCTTGGGGTCATAGGCAGCATTCCTCCTCCTCCAAACACGGCGAGTTGAGTTGATGCCAAAGAGCTCGATTTTGGTCTCATCTGACCACAACACTTTCACCCAGTTCTCCTCTGAATCATTCAGATGTTCATTGGCAAACTTCAGACGGGCCTGTATATGTGCTTTCTTGAGCAGGGGGACCTTGCGGGCGCTGCAGGATTTCAGTCCTTCACGGCGTAGTGTGTTACCAATTGTTTTCTTGGTGACTATGGTCCCAGCTGCCTTGAGATCATTGACAAGATCCTCCCGTGTAGTTCTGGGCTGATTCCTCACCGTTCTCATGATCATTGCAACTCCATGAGGTGAGATCTTGCATGGAGCCCCAGGCCGAGGGAGATTGACAGTTATTTTGTGTTTCTTCCATTTGCGAATAATCGCACCAACTGTTGTCACCTTCTCACCAAGCTGCTTGGCGATGGTCTTGTAGCCCATTCCAGCCTTGTGTAGGTCTACAATCTTGTCCCTGACATCCTTGGAGAGCTCTTTGGTCTTGGTCATGGTGGAGAGTTTGGAATCTGATTGATTGATTGCTTCTGTGGACAGGTGTCTTTTATACAGGTAACAAGCTGAGATTAGGAGCACTCCCTTTAAGAGACACCTGGGAGCTAGAAATCTTTCTGATTGAGAGGGGGTCAAATACTTATTTCCCTCATTAAAATGCAAATCAATTTATAACATTTTTGACATGCGTTTTTCTGGATTTTTTTGTTGTTATTTTGTCTCTCACTGTTCAAATAAACCTACCATTAAAATTATAGACTGATAATTTATTTGTCAGTGGGCAAACGTACAAAATCAGCAGGGGATCAAATACTTTTTTCCCTCACTGTATGTACTTGAAAATTTATCAATTGACCAATTCGGCACATTTGGGCAGACTTTATACAAAATAGTCCAGTATTGCAATGCTTCACTGGATCAATCTGAAACTTTGCACACACACTGCTAAATTGCGCCTAAACTGCAATATTATACTGTGGCCTTTCTCTTGCATTTCAAAGATGGAACAAAACAAAAACGTGTTTTTTTGTTTGTGTTATCTTTTACCAGATCTAATGTGTTATATTCTCCTACATTAATTTCACATTTCCACAAACTTCAAAGTGTTTTCTTTCAAATGCTATCACGACTCCAACACCATCATTAAGTTTACCGACGACACAACAGTGCTAGGCCTGATCACCGACAACGATGAGCCTATAGGGAGTAGGTCAGAGACCTGGCCGTGTGGTGCCAGGATAACAACCTCTCCCTCAACATGATCAAGACAAAGGAGATGATTGTGGACTACAGGAAAAACAAGAGGACTGAGCATGCCCCCATTCTCATCAACGGGGCTGTAGTGGAACAGGTTGAGAGCTTCAAGTTCCTTGGTGTCCACATCACCAACAAACTATCATGGTCCAAACACACCAAGACAGTCGTGAAGAGGGCACGACAAAGCCTATTACCCCTCAGGAGACTGAAAAGATTTGGCATGGGTCCTCAGATCCTCCAAAAGTTATACAGCTGCACCATCGAGAGCATCCTGACTGGTTGCATCACCGCCTGGTATGGCAACTGCTTGGCCTCCGACCGCAAGGCACTACAGAGGGTAGTGCGTACGGCCCAGTACATCACTGGGGCCAAGCTTCCTGCCATCCAGGACCTCTATACCAGGCAGTGTCAGAGGAAGGCCCTACAAATTGTCAAAGACTCCAGCCACCCTAGTCATAGACTGTTCTCTCTGCTACCCCACAGCAAGCCGTACCGGAGCGCCGAGTCTAGGTCCAAAAGTCTTCTTAACAGCTTCTACCCCCAAGCCATAAGACTCCTGAACAGCTAATCATGGCTACCCGGCCTATTTGCACTGCCCCCCCCCCACCCCACCCCATCCCCCTCTTTTACGCTGCTGCTATTCTGTTTATTATTTATGCATAGTCACTTTAACTCTACCCACATGTACATATTACCTCAATTACCTCGACTAGCCGGTGCCCCCGCACATTGACTCTGTACCGGTACTCCCCTGTATATAGCCTTCCTACTGTTATTTTATTTTACTGCTGCTCTTTAGTTATTTGCTTTTATTTTTAACTTAACACTTTTTTTTTTTTCTTTAAAAAACTGCATTTTTTTTTTTGCTAACACACCAGCTAGCTAGAAAGTTAGTCTTAAAATTGGAACACTAGTGTGCTGACGAAGGATGCTGGCTAGCTAACTTACCAGCTACCTAGCTAGAGACAGTACCTGAGTTCAAATGTTAGATAACTAGCTAGCTATCGTGCTAATCCTAGCTAAACAAATTGTAAGGAAATTCTGTCATGACGATGTTAGCTAGCTAGCTGGCAGCTAACGCTTGCTAGCTAGCTAGCGAAGCTAACTAGCCAGCAAACATGATCTACATAGCTAGCTAACTATATCATGCCAAAGATGATCTCTTCCTAAATTGTCTAGTAGAATTTCTATATTCAAAAATACGTTTTAGGTTTTACCTAATGCTAGCTAGCTAACGTTTCTTAGCTAGTTAGCAAGCTACTACGCGCTAAATCATCCTGCAGAACTTCTGTATCCAAAAGTGAAACAAATTGCATAGAGAATTTACCCTCTCTCTGTCAAAATTGTTTATCTTGTGAACGTTTCTTCGATGAGGTTTAACGGCGGTTGGCATCCAATTTGTTGCATTACCGCCACCTACTAGACTGGTGTACAACTCCCTTATATTTTGCTTGAAAAATTAAATAAATACCCTACCATCTAACACTACACTCACAAATTCAAAATTATTATGAATAATTAACACCAACTGTCATGCGTCTGGGTGTAGCGGTAGGATGGAATCAGGCGCAGGACACAGAACTATAATAACAAAGTTCTTTACTGGAACAAAAATAGCAGAGCAAATCCTCCACGCAGGGAAGAGCAAATACCGGCTCACCAAAAGACAGCAAAACAACGAACAATCACGCACAACACCATGAGGGAACCAAAGGGGAAAATAGGGGAACAAATTAACATAATGGGTAACAGGTGTGATCAATACAGACAAGACAAGTGTAACACAGAAAACATAGATCAGTGGCAGCTAGTACTTCGGTGATGACGAACGCCGAAGCCTGCCCGAGCAAGGAGGAGGGGCAGCCTCGGCTGAATTCGTGCCAGTACCCCCCCCCCTTGGAGCCGCGCGCCGACACCGGCCTCGGGGACGGCCAGGAGGACGTGAAGCAGGTCGAGACGGATGACGACGATGGAACTCCCTCAACAGGGAGGGATCGAGGATGTCCCTCCTGGGAACCCAGCTCCGTTCCTCCGGACCGTACCCCTCCCACTCCACGAGATACTGCAGGCCCCCCACCCGACGCCTCAAATCCAGAATGGAACGGACCGAGTACACCAGTGCCCACTCGATGTCCAATGGGGGCGGAGGAACCTCCCGCACCTCAGAATCCTGGAGCGGACCAGCTACCACCGGCCTGAGCAGAGACACATGGAACGAGGGGTTAATACGGTAATCAGGGGGGAGCTGTAACCTATAACAAACCTTGTTCAACCTCCTCAGGACTTTAAAGGGCCCCACAAACCGCCAACCCAGCTTCCGGCAGGGCAGGCAAAGGGGCAGGTTTCGGGTCGAGAGCCAGACCCGGTCCCCCGGTGCATACACCGGAGCCTCACTGCGGTGGCGGTCGGCACTCGCCTTCTGACGCCTGATAGCCCTTTGCAGGTGTACATGGGCAGCGTTCCAGGTCTCCTCCGAGCGCCGAAACCATTCATCCACCGCAGGTGCCTCGGTCTGGCTCTGATGCCATGGTGCTAGGACCGGCTGATAACCTAGTACACACTGAAAGGGAGACAGGTCAGTGGAGGAGTGGCGGAGGGAGTTTTGTGCCATCTCTGCCCCGGGGATGTAAACTGACCAATCCCCCGGCCGGTCCTGGCAATATGACCTCAGAAACCTACCCACATCCTGGTTTACTCTCTCCACCTGCCCATTACTCTCGGGGTGAAACCCTGAGGTCAGGCTGATCGAGAACCCCAGATGGTCCATGAACGCCTTCCAGACCCTTGATGTGAACTGGGGACCCCGATCAGACACTATATCCTCAGGTACCCCGTAGTGCCGGAAGACGTGTGTAAACAGGGCCTCCGCAGTCTGTAGGGCTGTAGGGAGACCGGGCAAAGGAATGAGACGACAGGACTTAGAAAACCGATCCACAACGACTAGGATCGTGGTATTCCCTTGTGACGGGGGGAGGTCTGTAACAAAGTCCACCGATAGGTGTGACCACGGCCGTTGTGGAACGGGGAGAGGTTGTAATTTCCCTCTGGGCAGGTGTCTAGGTGCCTTGCACTGGGCGCACACGAACAGGAGGAAACATAAACCCTCATGTCCTGAGCTAAGGTAGGCCACCAGTACTTCCCACTAAGACAGCACACTGTCCGACCGATGCCAGAATGACCAGAAGAGGGTGACGTGTGAGCCCAATAGATCAATCGATCGTGAACATCAGACGGAACGTACACACGACCCACTGGACACTGGGGGGGAGTGGGCTCTGTGCGTAACGCCCGCTCGATGTCCGCGTCAACCTCCCATACCACCGGTGGCACCAGACAAGAAGACGGAAGTATGGGAGTGAGCTCCCTGGACCGCTCCTCTGTGTCATACAGCAGGGACAGAGCGTCTGCCTTAGCATTCTGGGAACCTGGCCTGTAGGATAGGGTGAAATCAAAACGCATGAAAAACATGGCCCACCTTGCCTGGCGAGGGTTCAGTCTCCTCGCCGCCCGTATGTACTCCATGTTGCGGTAGTCAGTCAAAATGAGAAAAGGGTGTTTTTCCCCCTCAAGCCAATGTCTCCACGCCTTTAGAGCCTTCACAACAGCTAACAGCTCCCTGTCCCCCACATCATAGTTTTGCTCCACCGGGCTGAGCTTCTTTGAGAAGAAAGCACAGGGGCGGAGCTTTGTGGGCGTACCCGAGCGCTGAGACAGTACAGCTCCTATCCCAGCCTCGGACGCGTCAACCTCGGCTATGAATGCCAAGGAGGGATCCGGATGAGCCAGCACAGGAGCCGAAGTGAACAGTGCCTTCAGGTGACCAACAGCCCTGTCCGCCTCCGCTGACCACCACAGGCGCACCGGTCCCCCCTTCAGCAAGGAGGTAATGGGAGCCGGTACCTGACCGAAGCCCCGGATAAACCTCCGGTAGTAGTTGGCAAACCCTAAGAATCCCTGCACCTCCTTAACCGTGGTTGGAGTCTGCCAATTACGCACGGCTGCAATGTGGTCATTCTCCATCTCCACCCCTGACAGGCGGTGTCCTAAGAAGGAGACGGACTGTTGGAAGAACAGACATTTCTCAGCCTTGACGTAAAGGTCATGCTCCAAGCACCTTGAACACCAGGGACACATGCTCGGCTCGTGTAGCGGAGTATATGAGAATATCATCTATATACACCACTACACCCTGTCCGTGCAGGTATCTAATCGACAAAGGATTGGAAGACTGAGGGAGCATTCATCAACCCGTACGGCATGACGAGGTACTCATAGTGCCCAGAGGTGGTACTAAATGCCGTCTTCCACTCATTCCCTTCCCAGATACGCACCAGATTGTACGCGCTCCTGAGATCCAATTTGTTGAAGAAGCGCGCCCCGTGCAATGAATCCGTCACACTAGCAATGAGAGGTAGTGGGTAACTGTACTTTACAGTTATCTAATTGAGACCTCGATAGTCAATGCACGGGCGTAAACCTCCATCCTTCTTCTTCACAAAAAAGAAACTCGAGGAGGCAGGGGAAGTGGAGTGCCGAATGTATCCCTGTCCCAGAGATTCGAAGACATATGTTTCCATAGCCGCCGTCTCCTCCTGTGACAGAGGATACACGTGACTCCGAGGAAGTGCAGCGCCCTCCCGGAGATTTATCGCACAATCCCCCTGTCGATGGGGTGGTAATTGAGTCGCCTTCCTTTTACAGAAGGCGAGAGCCAAATCGGCATATTCGGGGGAGAATGTGCATCGTGGAGACCTGGTTTGGACTCTCCACCGTAGTTGCACCTACGGAAACACCTACACACCTCCCCGAGCACTGACGTGACCATCCCTTGAGAGCCCTCTGTTGCCACGAAATATTGGGGTCATGAGTGGCTAACCAGGGAAGCCCCAGCACCACGGAAAATGCAGGAGAATCGATCAGGAAGAGACTGATTCTCTCCCATGACACTCCGGCGTTTCCATCCGGAGTGGAGCTGTAACCTCCCTAATCAGGCCCGACCCTAAAGGGCGACTATCTAAGGCATGTATGGGGAAGGGCACATCAACAGGCACAATAGGTATCCCTAATCTACGTGCAAACACACGGTCTATAAAATTCCCAGCTGCGCCGGAATCTACGAGCGCCTTATGCTGGGAATGTGGGGAAAACTCCGGAAATCTAACACACACACACGTGAGCAACAGGGAGCTCTGGGCGAGTTGGGTGCTTACTCACCTGGGATGGTCCACCAGGGCCCTGCCTGCTACCTCGACTCCCTGACGACCCTTTCCAGCACCGACCAGCAGTGTTCGTGACACCAACCCACTCCACTATTTAAATATATTCATTCCTACCTCATGCCCTCAACCTGAGATGATGGAACATCACCACTTAACACTCCCTGTAACTCTTCTGATGTCAAGTCTCGCACACCCAAATATCTCTATGCAGCTGCCACCACAACCTCAATTTTCTTAGACTTACGTTCCATCCCTGCAGTACAATTAAGAACCATTGCTATAAATGCTAAAAATCAAATCTTACTGAAACATATATCACTTGTTGTCCTATCCCTCTGCATTGGTACATCTCTACTACTCTCACCACTCCCCCCCTTTGACCCATCTTCCTCTACTTTCTTCACTGCCTCAGCATATGACAACTTCTTCACTACTCTTACCCTGGAAACCTCAAACTGCCTCTCTCGCACAGGACATTTCTGATCCCCTGCCCCATGGGCACCCCTACAATTAGCACATACCACTACTTTCCCCAATGCTACACATTCCTTTGTCTCATGCCCTTCTGTACACTTCTCACACCTTGGAACCTCCCTCCTACACACTGCTGCCACATGCCCATACGTTTGACACCTGTAACATCGTAATGTATTTGGCACATGAGCTCATACAGGATAACTTATATACCCTAACTTCACTTTATCAGGCAAAGACTCAACTTCAAAACTCAAAAGAACAGACAATGACTCCTCTGTTTCCCCAATCTCGCCCCCCTGACGAGCATCACACACACCGGGAATCTTCCCCTTCAGTTGGTCAACTTTTACATTTACTGCTACCCCAGTAATCACTCTTTTCAATGGCGCCCTTTTCTTGAGAGCAAAACAATTCACCATTCTTTCCCCCATTTGTCTAAATCTGAGCGCCTTCTCCCTCTGACCAACAGAAACACAAACAATTATCACTAGACCACTTCTTGTTACCCTCACCGATTCCACTTTACCCAACGCTCTTTTCACCCATCTTGAAACCACAAATGGATCAGCCAAAAGGCAAGGCTCCACTTTTTCCTGAAACTTCACTCCTACTGTCACAGACTCATCCTGTGCAATCCTCGGGGTCCGAGTACTTCACCACACCTTCCACCTCCGATACTTCACCCTCATTCACTTCCATTTCTCCTCCTGTCTTCAGCTCACTTTGCTTACATTTCCTACCATTCTTCTTTAACAAACCTTCTCCTTTTTTCCCGCCATTTTTAACAGACTTAAGCTCACAGTCTTCCTCCCTCTCTCTCTTAGACCTCCTCTGCCTCTCTTTTTCCCTTCATTCCTCCTCTGTCATCCAGGTATACATTTCCTTATGATAATACTGCACTTCTCCTGACATACATCTGTTTCTTGCTTTCTCAAGGGACTCCATTTACCTTCCTACTCTCCCTTTCTGCACTTGTTCCTAGCGCTTTCGATAAAATATGAGCAATAAACTTCGGTCCTTCTTCGCTACCTGGGCATCCTTTACTCGAGCTCTCCGCACCAAACTCACACCGAGCATCATCTCTTCTGTCTGGCCTTTGCACACTTCTTCTAGCCACGTCCATCCTGATTCTTCAGGACACAGTGTCACATGATGTCAGTGTCAACACAAAATTCTGGTCACGTTCCAGGTCGTCTTTATTTGAAGCGCGTTTCACAGATGGGCAAAGTCAGGGGAATTTCTTCCGAAACCAGCGAACCACACCAATAATATGGCTTGAGAGCTTCAGATGAGACCTTCATTCCTGGAATAAATAAGTGTACCAATGCATCATCAGGTTTTCAAAAGTGGGGCAAGACACATCATTGGAGTTGACCATTGGTCTGAAAACCAACCATTTCTGTTCAGAGCAACAATGCATCACACCCAAAAGTGAGAAAATAACTTTTGTTTAACTGTGCAACCATTGAAAATAAGGTTGCATGATGATACATAAGGGTTCAATATTATACGCATTTGTAAGTGCATTTATAAATGGTTAATTGCTGGAGGTAAATAGTGGCTCTCTATTTGGCAAGCACTGACTGGTTATCGCACAATTTTGACCAATTTGTTATAACCCATTTATTAATGGTTTATAATGCGTTTACAAATTATTAAATAACAGTTAATAACGTCATCATTAACCCTTTACAAATGGAACCTTATTGTAAAGTGTTATCGCTGTATGCTGTATTTAAGACTGGAAGCTCAGAAAATCAAACATCTACACACATACACACACATTGACTCTTCATACAGTCAAATAGCACCCTGGCAGATAGACACTCCTTTGTCATGGGAACGGCAGCTCTTCACCCATGACTGTTTGAACAGGTTGATTCCCCCTTAGCTTTCTTCCCTCTGCTCTGCTCTGCTCTGCTCTGCTCTCTACAGTCAACAGCTTTCCCTTTTCATCATGGGTGCATCCCAAATGGCACCCTATTCCCTACTTAGTGCACTACTTTTGACCAGAGCCCTATGGGTCCTGGTCAAAAGTAGTGCACTATATAGGAAATAGGGTGCAATTTGGGACGGAACCTACAAGAATGGCTTCTTCACACTGAGCCCAACTTCAAAGAGGGCTACCAAGCAGGAGTATGATTGTTGATAGTTATTTGGCTTTTATCTAAAGCTGATGGTAGACGTGTGTGTGTGTGTGTGTGTGTGTGTGTGTATGTGTATGTGTATGTGTGTGTGTGTGTGTGTGTGTGTGTGTGTGTGTGTGTGTGTGTGTGTGTGGAGAGAACATGTAAACAGGCCTACAGGTGAGACGTGGCCTGGGCCTGCAGTTGGTAGCTGTTGAGAAACCTGAACTCAGTGGAGGTGTGGAGAGACAGGTGTTAGCCTGAAAGAACTGATAAGAGCTACTTTACCCATACCTTGTTAGTCTGTCTGTCACTGTCTCTGTCTGTCAGCGTGTGCTGGGTCTCACACACACTCTGGGACCACATACCTCTCTCGCCCACAGAGCTCCTCAATTTTACCATTTACAGTCAACACTGATATAATTCGACAACCCTGTAATGACATTGACTGGTTGGGTGTGAATTTAGCAGTTAGTCCTAGTGCAGGAATGGGCAAACTACGGCCTGCAGGCCGAATTCAAATCCGTGGGAGGTTTGAGTATAAAAATAAAATAAAACATTTTGGGGGGTATGGGGAAGAATGATTATTTTGGATAAAATACAACAACGCTCCAGGCCATATATTTTAAAATAACTGCCATTTTCTTGGCCTGCAAATGGCTAATGATGAACAAAATTATTTCCCACTCCTGTCCTAGTGCAATAAGACTGAATCATTTTGCTTGCCCTTTTCCAATAGGGGTGTTATGTGTTACAGATAAAAGTGAACCTTGTCTTTATTCTTCTCGATCAATGACAGTAGAGGGGATGAAAGGTACCTTATTTACCTGGTGGAAAGAGGGTAAGGCTCCCATTTGCCACGTCAGAGATTGCCTTTTGAAAGAGCTTGGGGTGTTAATTAGGTGTGTATGTATTTTTACCTGGTCTTAGGTGTGTATGTGTGTTTTGGTGGGGGGTGTGGGGGATGACATTGCAGGTGTCATTCTTAAAGAGAGCCGCGCCCGCTGGCATCAGTCCAATCAGACTCCTACACGCATCTATCGGTGTGGTGTGTACCCCTCACTAAGCCTTCCATGTCAGCAGACAATGGCTGTGGGCGTCCTCATAATACACAACCAATATACCAATATTTCTTCACAATACACAGCCGCATTCTCACAATGCATAGCCGCTGGGGCAACCGGGAGAACACCTCTGAAGCAAACAGGGTCAAGGGTGAAGCAAACAGGGCCAAGGGTGAAGAAAACAGGGTCAAGGGTGAAGCAAACAGGGTCAAGGGTGAAGCAAACAGGGTCAAGGGTGAAGCAAACAGGGCCACCCGCTCCTCAACAAAAGCAGCAAAGTGCTTTGCCTTTGTCCTCCCCTCCATCCATCCACTCCTTGTCTTGTCCCGCACCGAGGGAACAGACACAAAGGTTTCTGGGAGCTCGTTAACAGGTGTCACGTGAAGGCGATCCTCTGATCCATTGTGTCCCCCGACGTTCCGTGTCTCGCTCCGAATTTGCCTTCCCAGAAGTCTTTGTGGTGGGATTGGGCTCGGGCGGCTGGGTGATTGTTCCAATCCCAGTCTGAGAATGAGACAAACGGCTGTGTTTGATTTTGTTGTGGCCAGCACAATGAAGGAGAAAGCCTCAGGAAGTGTGTGTGTCTGCCTTTTGTAGGGAGCATGTTTGAAAGGGCCGCGGGTGGGACTCTTATTGTGTGTGTGAAAACTGACACCACTCTGCTCTAGGGCTGGGAATTGGCAGGGGCCTAACAATACGTCTGTAAAGGGACAAGAGAGAGAATTTTGATCAGTCATGGAAATAAAAGTGATGAAATCTAATTTGCTCCCTATATAAAAAGAAGATGGAGAACAAGCTGTGAATAAAAAATACTGGAGTTTTTGTGCAGGTACAGCCAACTAGTGCAAAAATAACATTGCGATATTGTCAAAACAATACAATACGATATATTGTCAAAAATAATATCCCGATATGTAACTATCAATTTTTTTCCTCCATCAATACTCTGCTCCATCCTTCCCTGTGGCATTGTGTTGAATGGGTGTGGTGTGGAAGTAGGTCCCTGTTTAATGTGATGGATATGTCTGATGTTTATCTGATAAGAATAGTTTAGAATTGATGGTAAAAACACCATTATCACACGCTAATGTGCCCCACGCCCAAAACAAATTGTTTTGAAAGTGTATCCTGAAAACGCTAAATTAAGACATTTCAATACTCCTCAATAAATTAAGAGTGCATTGAAGTTTTTAATTCAGAGAAGACCCAGTCTCATTCCAAAGAGCAGCTATATACATTTACTCTACATGTTGACACCCAGTCTCAGCTGTGTTCCTTCTTAGTTTAAAGAATGTTTCCTTCTGGCCAGCAGAGGGCAGTCTGCTCCATGTTAATGGCGCTTGGGCTGCTTGTCATTGCAACAGCTGGATTACAATGTGTTGTAACCCTCCCACTTCTTTCTCTACCCAATGTGTTAATGACCTCAAGACTAATGTAAAATCCTGAAAAAAAATGGACAACTTTCAAAATACAAGACACAATTAGAGGTCCAGCAGGATTTAGTAGGAACAGTTTTCAAGGCCCCATTATTTAGTAGCCAGTATTGTATGGATTGTATAGTATACAGTTTTGTTTACATAGGAATGATCTTGTACCAAGGTTTTTGATTACCACAAACATTTCTTCTTAGGTGCAATAATATATATTAGACACACAGTATTTCATTGTCCCTGCCACATTTCAGTGGCCCCAGTGGCTATTTCTCAGCCTCCACTCCCAGCTTCCTCCCTCTCTCATGACCTGTGTCAGGGTCCATGCTGTCATGGTCTGTCCTCCATTAGGTCTCTCTCTCCATCACTCTCTTCCCTCTGGTCTCTCATGGCCGGCCTGGCCACCCCAACATGATCTCATGGAGGAGAGGATGAGATCATCACTCCTCAGGTCACAGTCTGAGCCAGTAGAGATGGAGGGAATAAAAGAGAGGGCGAAGACCCCATTTGAAAGCGTCATTATTATTGTTTAACACCCTCCCTTTTTCTTCTCGTCACGCACTTTCACGTCTGTTTCTCCGCCTGCCTGGCTTTTGACGCAAATGCGTGAGAATAAGGACCTCCGTTCTCTTTGTGTTAATAGCTTCTCTCTCCACTCAATTTGACCTTGGCACACATATTAGATTAAACTGTTATGCCTTTTTGATGCGGGAAGTGTCAGAATGGGTTTGGCGCAAGGCAAGTTGACCCTGCTGAAAACAAATTGAATTTGACATGGATGGCGCTCTGGGAATCTCCAACTATATTTAGGTGGGAGTTAAATCCACAATCGAAAGCTTTTGTTTACGCCTCTAGGCTTAAGTGACCATTGTACAACAGCAAATATCCCAGATTGTGCCTTTTTAAGGCTCCCGGATCCCAAGAGTTGACCATGCTGTCGACAGAATTCCTGGTGTTCCCAAATCCTGGAAGAGGAGAAGGACAGGGAGGCAGGTCAGGGGGATGACCCAGATTGGCAGCTCAGACTCAGGGCCTCTTACACACCCTCCCTCCCTGCCTCTCTGTGTCAATATTTGCTTTAGCGCTGTAAAACTGGAGAGGCGAAGGAAGAGACGAAGGGTGGTCACAAGAAAAGAAAAAACATGTTAGTAACTGCTGTGGAGTTGATCCATGAGCGCCAAAGGAGCTATACATCAGGTGCAGGGCCGTGGCGGAGGAGTGTAGAGTAGAGGAGGGGAGGGGTAGAAGAGGGGGAAGAGGAGAAGAGGAGAGAGAAGGGGAGAGTGGAGAGGAGAGCTCACAGAAGCTAAAGCCTGGGGGTAATGAGATTGCAAACAGAATTATTGACAGGAACACAAAGGCAGGTTTAGGAGGAGTCTCTCTCTCTGCCCAGCTATGTGTGAATGGAACATGCGTTTGCAAACACACACAGACACACACAAACACACACACACACACACAAACAGGGAGATGGAGATATAACACGGTGTTAACCCCCTCCTGTGTACTCAATTCAGCATCCTCCCTACATACAGTACCTTGTACACACACACACTCACTGGACTGCCCTTTCTTTCTTTATTATCAGTCCTTTTTGGCCAAGAGATTTACATATCACCTACACTCCTCATTAGATGACCCACCCCCACCCAGAGTGGTAGAGACTGCTTCCTTCATTAGTATGCATGCAGATTGCATCCTCATCCTTGTATTTTCTCTTGGCTTTCAGCCGTGACCCAGTTTTAGGGAGCCAGACCCCATGGACCCCTGTTGTGCCCTTAACAATTATGTCTCCAATTAGTGACTGTGTGTGTGTGGACTCTTTGCGTGACACTGATTACTGAGCAGTAGTCTAATTGCCCTCCTCCGCTATGCACCAGACAGTATGGGGCGCTCCTGACTCTCATTCTTTTTGGCCTCATCTCCTTATTCCCACCAGATGCCTGTCTCCAATTCAGTCACAATGAATCGACTGCATCTTACAGTCAACAATGGCTGTCAATTTAATTGTTTGCCTGGGTTTTAACTTTAATATGCCCTCTTCTCTTCACAACAATAAGGAGACATCTGTTTCAGAAGCTGATGTGGTCTCTAGTACCCTATGCAAAGCTGTCTTAATTGAGGACCTACTCTAAGCTCTATACAAGGGCTCAGCTATTCTTCTCTTTATTAAATGTTATGTTTTACCACCTCGTTCACTACTCCAATCTGAATGGGGATGTTGTCCCCCCTGAAGTGGTTGAAAAGAGTGTTGAAACAGCCTGTTAAACTGGCAAGGGATCTGGGGGTGCTGTAAGTACTCAAGTCCAGAGAGGATGGGGGTGTTCGGAGTCTAAGGAACCACACACACCACAACGAATGTTGATCTGCCATTCATTTGCTGTATGTCTGCTGTTCGTTCGGCGCTGTTGAACGTCTGACTGCCGACATTTCAGCACGGTTCTACAGGTAGAATCGGTTTGCACTCTGTTTAAAGGTGCTAAGTACTCTCAGCCGGCAAACACTACCGGTGTGTCCGTGCCTTAAAAGAGGCCCAGAAACAACCATATTTTCCCTGGGGATAAAGTAGCATCAACACGAGAACACAACATCTGCCTCTCAATGTCTTCTATGATAGATATTGCAAAATAAATGATAGATACCCTAACACTGTCGAAAGCATGGAATGATCTATGAGAGGCAGCCTGGCAACATTTACCATTATGGCGCCTACTTTAGCCTGTCAGGAAAAACATGTATTGAGGGATTGAGGCCAGACTAGTCTGGTTTGCTCAGGGTACCACAGGGGTGACGAGCAGCATTTAGAGAGTTTATTTAGAAAAGTGATGTGTGGTGACATCGGTAGCGCTCTTCTCTCTTCTCCCCGTAAGTGGTGTTTGTTGGGCTTCGATTTCCATCATCTGGCCCTCGGCCCTGTTTGTTTAGGTGACAAAAGGAATCGCAAATGTTCCTGAGTCACGCTAGGGCTGGGTCATATTCTGTAGGCAAAGGCTCTTCCCGCCTGGTGTGTGAGTGTGTGTTTTGTTTGGTCTCACTCTCTCCCACAGTAGTACAGTACTTACCTTTGCAGTTTTGCTCCCCACTGCCTCACAGGTCAGATTCACTGTCCAGCCACCATCTCCCCTCCATATGCTATCCTACTTACCTGCGACTCTGAACTTTGACAAGTCAGAATAAGAATTTCATAAACACCCAACTATCGATGGGTGTCAACCCCTGAACCGTGCAGGGAAAGCACAGGGATTCCCCCAAGATACACACGCTGTCACTTGAACAAAGGATTTCTGCACTCTCTCACCCAGTGTTCATACACTCTCACACAAACACTGTGGAGACAAACAGAGGCAGATGATGGGAAGAACCTGCAGAGCAAACAAGGGAGTGTAGCACGGAGACCTTAAAGCCTCTACAAACACCAGTCACTGTGGGTGAAGTGTTATGGAGAGCTTTGACGAACATTCTTTAAGTGTGTGTGAGTGTGCTTGCGTGCGTGTGTGCATGTGTTTGTGTGTGTGTGTGTGTAGTGTTTGTTCTGTCAGCCTGCTCGACAGCTGTCTCAGCTCTTAACTAACTCCATTCCAGGTTCCTGTTTTAACACCCACTTGGCCTTATATAACTAATGGAAAAATAAGCATTGCAAAGGTGAGGCTGGTTTCTTTAGGCTTTATGGAAACCCATTAATAATCGGCAGGCTTTTATATTCAGTGATTATGATAAATTGACAGTCGTTCAACACTGTCCTAATGAATTCTGTCCACCCTACTAATATTTATCTATCTATATTTGTTTCTCACTTCAGTAACATGGGCCTGATTCCATGAAACACTTTGCTGACTTGTTATATTGATATTGGCGTGAAGATTTACTCTTCAAACAGAATTACTATGGTGTAACAGAATCTTGTAAATAGTTTAGTTTCCCCTCAGGTGTAATTGTCTCTAGTCAATACAAAGCTACTAAACAATGTTAGACTGAGGAGATCCTCTGTTGAAAAGACTTTACGATTCTTTAAGTTTTCATAATCAACTTAAGTGTTTGTCGAGTACAAGCATTTGGTAGTTCATGTTCTTTCTGTACATGGTACGATTCCAGGTGTCAGTGGATGGCCTCGGAAACAAAACCATTGGCTGTGTTCTAAATGGCACCCTCTTCCTTATATAGTGCACTACTTTTCACCAGGGCCCATTGTGCTCTGGTCAAAAGTAGGGCCGGGACGATACCAGTATCGCAATATTTTTTCCATGGTAAAAAGCAGAGCAAATTGTTTGGTACTTAAAAAACCTGCTGTACGTAAACTATTGTGTGCTATAGCTTAGAAAATGAATACATGTGACTCTGGATGACAACATAATGATGTTTGTTTCCAACATTAGGGCTGTTTTCCTAAAGTAGTTCCTTGCCACGATACTAACGAATATGGCGATTCTGGTATCGTCCCGGCTCTGGTCAAAAGTAGTGCACTATGCAGGGAATATGGTGCCATTTGGGATGCAGACACTATCCTTTGTTCTCAACAACAGAACTATCTGATATGAGACGACACAATGTTTTTGGTTTCACCTCAAAGTGCCCCACCTGTACACCAGTTAGTTACACCAGTTACCTTCTTAGTCTCTGATCCACTCTATCTGATCTATTGGATAGTAAGCTGACATTGATAGAAAGGCCAATACCATTAGGATTCATTGTCCAATTAGTTATATGGCATTTTGTTAACATAATCGTGTTTGAAATGGACTTAAGTGGACTTAGTAAAAGGGCACAATCAGAGTCAACATGCAATCTTTTAGTTACATTGCCTTCATTTACATTTTACATTTTAGTCATTTAGCAGATGCTCTTATCCAGAGCGACTTACAGTTAGTGAGTGCATACATTTTTCATACTGGCCCCCCGTGGGAATCGAACCCACAACCCTGGCGTTGCAAGCCATGCTCTACCAACTGAGCTACAGGAGGCCTGAAAGTATTCACACCCCTTTACTTTTTCCACATTTTGTTGTGTTACAAGGTGGAATTAAAATTTATTTAAATGTAATTCTTTGACAACGATCTACACAAAATACTCTGTAATGTCATATAATTTTTTTAATGAATCACCTTTGGCAGCGATTACAGCTGTGAGTCTTTCTGGGTAAGTCTCTAAGAGCTTTGCACACCTAGATTGTACAATATTTGCACATTATTCCTTTTAAAATTCTTCAATCTCTGTCAAGTTGGTTGCTAGACAGCCATTTTCAAGTCTTGCCATAGATTTTTAAGCCGATTTAAGTCAAAACTGTAACTAGGCCACTCGGGAACATTCAATTTCATCTTGGTAAGCAACTCCAGTGTAGATTTGTCCTTGAGTTTTAGGTTATTGTCCTGCTGAAAGTGAATTTGTCTCCCAGTGTCTGTTGGAAAGCAGACTAAACCAGGTTTTCCTGTAGGATTTTGCCCGTGCTAAGCTCTATTCCGTTAATTTTTATCCCAAAAAACTCCCTAGTCCTGGCTGATGACAAGCATACCCATAACATGATGCAGCCACCAGCATGATTGAAAATATGAAAAGTGGTACTTAGTGATGTTGTTGGATTTGCCCCAAACATAATGCTTTGTATTCAGGACATAAAGTTAATTTCTTTGCCACATTTCTTGCCATTTTAATTTAGTGCCTTATTGAAACAGGACGCATGTTTTGGAATATTTTTATTCTGTACAGGCTTCCTTCTTTTCACTCTGTCATTTAGGTTAGTATTGTGGAGTAACTACAATGTTGTTGATCCATCCTCAGTTTTCTCCTATCACAGCAATTAAACTCTGTAACTGTTTTAAAGTCACCATGGGATATTCAAAGTCTGCTTTTTTTATTTGAACCTATCTACCAATCGGTGCCCTTCTTTGCGAGGCATTGGAAAACCTCCCTGGTCTTTGTGGTTGAATCTGTGTTTGAAATTCACTGCTCGACTGAGGGACCTTACAGATAATTTTATGTGTGGGGTACAGAGATGAGGTAATACAAAAATCATGTTAAACACTATTATTGCAACTTATTATGTGACTTGTTAAGCACATTTTTACTCCTGAATTTATTTAGGGTTGCCATAACAAAGGGGTTAAATACCTATTGATTCAAGACATTTCAGCCTTTCATTTTTAATTCATTTGTAAAAATGTTTCTAAAAACATAATTCCACTTTGACTGGCTGTAATCTCATCCTTTGGCTAGAGGCCATAAAAGTGGTACCAGGATGTCACGATCGTTATAATGAGTGGACCAAGGTGCATCGTGATATGCGTACATCTTCTTTAATAGAGTACTTAGCAACACAATAACACAACAAAAACAACAAACGATACGTGAAGTCCTCGGTTAACAAAACACAAACCTACACAGAACAAGATCCCACAAAACACAAGTGCACAACAGGCTGCCTAAGTATGGTTCCCAATCAGAGACAACAAGCAACAGCTGATTCACGTTGCCTCTGATTGAGAACCACCCCGGCCAACCTAGAAAACACATGAACTAGAAACTGAACATAGAACACAAAACATAGACCCTACACACCCTGGCGCAACATATAAGAGTCCCCAGAGCCAGGGCGTGACACAGGATCTGTCCTGGCAAATCCGGCTTGCCCATGATGGATGGCTAGGTACCACTGAAGGCGTGTTTCTGGGTGTTGTATCAGATTAAATACAGTGGAAAGAGATCAAATAATACAGTACTGTATCAGTACACAGACATTATGTACAATTCATGTTATGTGCTACTGTACTTTTGTACCCGCCCTTGGGACTGTCATTAACAGGTTAGAGAGGTGATTGCCCGTCTAGTTTATACTGTACACCTGCTAAAGCAGAGCAGAATCAAGAGGTTTGCTCTGTTTAAGTCTATAGGTACACAAATGAAGAAGGACACTTCCTTATTGTGTTGTTGTCATATTGTTGTGTAGTCGCGGTGCGTGTCTCTTGGTGGTGATTATCACTTTATCATTCACAAACACTGTCACCATTCGCTGTCTGCTTCTGATCTGTTGAGATCTGGCCACGGCTCGATGTCCGCATCCCAGGGCACCACAGCGTGACCAGCCTAGGGTTGCGAGAGGTGAGAGGTCTGAACTGCTATTACAAACAACGATTTGACATTGATATCTGATTTTGAATACAGTACATGTATCATGAAAAGCAAAAAGTGGTTCAGATGGAACACACACTGCTGCGGTCACCATTTAGAGAGAGAAAAAAGCCATTGGCATTTTCTTATTATGCTGTGTTGTTTTATTTTTACGAAAGCAGTTTGCTGTGAATGTGCTTTTGTGTGTTGTGTCTGCCGTGACTGGTTATACCCTGAGTCATCACCTCGCCCAGGCAGACAGCTATCAGTGTGATCACACAGTAGCCTGGAGGCTGGCACCTCTGGGAACCCGCACCGCATGCCCTGTCTGACCCCTCCTCCGCCACACACACCCAGCCCAACACCCCTCCTCCCACTCAGTAGAACAGACACAATCTGTCTTGTTAATTCCCTGATTCCATAATTATGTAAGTAGGTTGTTTGTGCCATCAGTAGATTTGCAGCCATTGTCTGGACTGTGTGTGTTTGTGTGAGATGAGTGTCTGTGATACACAGTCCCCGGCTCCGTGCTGATGGCACTATCTCAACCATCAGAGATTAGAGCCTTGCTGAACACACACTCACACACAACAGCATACACATCCACTGAAAAAACAGACACAGACTCCACATATGACTCACACTCCATGCTCTTAGACCCAAAGCCTTTGAATAGATCCATCTCTTTTTCACAGTTACACACTACCTTTCCTCCTCAGAACTTTTGTGGCCTGAATTCAGATAAGGGTCTGTTAGTGTGATAGGCATGTTAACGTTGTTGCTTAGGTTGTTGTCTCCCATGTAATCTGGGCGGAAGCAATGTTATTGCGGAGCGGGCGGATGTTTTCCAGAGAGAGGACAGAGATGCCATCCTGCCCATTAGTGGTAATTGTGCTCGTTTGGGGAGGAGTGGGGTCGGCAGGAAGAAGGCAGCGGAAGGGGAGGTGTCATCCTCTCACATCAGAGATGGGGGAGTGGAGGAGGTGTGGAGGGAGAGTTGTGGTGAGGAGTGAATCATCTGTAAGGAGGAAGTGGGTGGGTGGGGGGGGGGGGGGGGGGGGGGGGAGAGGGACGAAGGTGCTGTGAGGGGGGAGAGGGCAGGGAGGCGGGCTTAGAGAGGGTCATATCATATGATTGAGATGATGAGCTGTGTAACCCTGGCACACCCTTCCCTTCCTGGACCTGCCTGCCTGACGATGGTAATCGTCTGATTTGTCCTAGGCTAAACGACAGACTCTAAACAAACACTTAACATAATAAAGGGCAGGTGACTGAGGTGACTGGGACACTCAAGTGAGGGTCAGTGAGGCTGTTGGAAGGGCCCGTCACATAGTGGCTTAGAGCTGAGAGACCCCACACACACACACGCGCACTCACAATACATACGCACACACACATACACACAAAAGGAAAGACACAAACACACAAGTCTACTCAAACAGACACACACATCTACAAGACACACATGCACTGACCACACACAGACCGGTATCACCAAAGACTCAGATACACAAAGGCACACACACATATATACAGCCAGTCAGTGACAGCTATCTCCCACAGCCTGAAAGACAACATTGAGCTTTTAAAGCCCCTTAAGCAGACACATGTCGACATGTCAGTCTGAAGCGACAACCACTGGGAACGTTGTCTTGCCAGCAATATCTGTCTGCCAGCACACACATACACACATGCCCTACTTGACCTCATTGGCATAGCGATCATTCCATCAGAGCGTCACACAGATAAGAGGCCTGTTCACCTCTGTACTACTCAGAGCTTGGGCCTGTGTGAGTTTGTATGTGTACCCTTAGGCTTCTAGTCAACCACTCAGATCTTTGGCCTGGATGAGTTTATATGCATTCTCTACAGCCTCTGGTCTGCACCAATCAGAGCTTGGGTCTATGTGAGTTTGTATGTGTTCCCTTTGACCGCTGCTCTGCACCACTCCTCTCAATGGTATGACTGACTGACTCTATCTCTGCTTCATCTGTGGCTCATCCTTCAGTGCGTGCCACTTAAAGGTGGTGACTTCCATGCGTCCACCCCTGGATTAACACACTCATCTTGATCTTCAGCTTATCTATGGATCACTCCACATGTTTTTCTCCCCAGAGGATAAGCTTGTAACTAGGTAGCTAATCAGATTTTACAGCAATACCACTTTTTTCAGTTAATAACTGCTGAAAGACATGCTTCCTCAATGCACTGAATAAATCAGCATTCCCTAACATTCAATTTTATTAGATTCTGATGAGAATTCTCATCACAACGACGGACTGGGTTTCGACCCATACATGGACTACGACACTGCCACCCTCCCCTCCGGTGTATCCTGGCCTGACCTGAGGCTTCCTAGCTGGGCATTGTTAAGCAGACGGCTGCTTTGATCGAGGGGCCACCACAAAGTCACGTCAATTCAGGTCATCCTGGCCTAAACCCAGAGTGGGTGAGCTGCAAACCATCTGCTAAAAGTCTTTGGAGCCAAGCTGAGGCCTTTAGATCCCTAAGTTGGCTTTCCTACCTGGACTTACCTGGGTTTACCTGGGTTTAGGGCACTTAGTGTGTGGCAGGGCTTGGCAGGGTACAGGGGCTAAGAGGATACCTGGAAAAGCCACCTGATCCTGTCACACCTGTCCTGAAAACACCTGCAACCCAATTGTGACACCACAGGGGAGTTTCAAGTTTTAATGTCACGTGCAGTGAAATGCCTTTCTTGTGAATGTTTTTGTCATCAATCCTAGAAGAGACCTCTTGTTATTTGGCATCAGGTTAGTTGTTCCTACCTGGAAATATTTGTTGATTCTGCTGAACTTGAATAACAGCAGCCGTAATTCCATGAGTAGCAAACCTAGGTTGCACATGTGACTTGAGCTACCTGGTAATGCTCACAAGTGGACGTGGCAGATGAGTCACTTATCCCATCTGCTTACGCTTTATTTTTATTTGTCTTAATTGGCATTATGGGCTTTGTCTGACTTAAGCATGCAAAATGACAAACAAGGTTGCCGTGTGCTTCTCTCAGGGTTTTCCTTTAGGCACGTAATCACCTTGAGGAGGCTTGTTTCTCCTTTAGCTAACCTGCCAATCACCGGCAGGCCTGGCGATCCCTGATAAGCCGTATTTGTCAAACTAAACACTTGATCTGGAGCGGCGCTTCGGGATGAAGCTGAAGCTCTAAGGAGCCAGCCCAGAGGGTTCAGGCAGAGACTTTAAAGAGGACAAACCTTTTAGCTGGAGATTTGCGGACGCATTTCTGGAGCTAATCCCCAGATCTCCCCCTGCCTCCGGAGATGCTCTGTGAGGCCTGGACCACTTGGCCTGGTCTGGGCTTAGTGCAGCTAAAGTGGCTGCAGGGGGCAACTGTCTGGCTGCCTCCCAAATGGCACCTTGTTCCCTATATAGTGCACTACGTTTTACAAGGGCCCTGGTCAAAAATAGTGCACTATATAGGGAATTATGGTGCCATTTAGAGTCTTGCAGACAAACTGTAGCCCACGGGTGCTGAGCTGAGTGAGGGGAATCAGTTGAGACTCTTTCTTGGCAATGTTTTTGTTTGCACTTAACACATTCAATGATTTTCATGTGATTTATATACACTGAGTATACAAAACATAAAGAACACCTGCTCGATCCATGACATAGACTGACCAGGTGAATCCAGGTGAATGCTATGCTCCCTTATTGATGTCACTTGTTAAATCCTCTTCAGTCAGTATAGATGAAGGGGAGGAGACAGGTTAAAGAAGGATTTTTAAGCCTTGAGACCATTGAGACATGGATTGTGTATGTGTGCCATTCAGAGGGTGAATGGGCAAGACAAAAGATTGAAGTGCCTTTGAACGGGGAATGGTAGTAGGTGCCAGGCGCACCGGTTTGTGTCAAGAACTGCAGCACAGCTGGGTTTTTCAGGCTCAACAGTTTCCCGTGTGTATCAAGAATGGTCCACCACCCAAAGGACATCCAGCCAACTTGACACAACAGTGGGAAGCATTGGAGTCAATATGGGCCAGCATCCCTGTGGAACGCTTTCAACACCTTGTAGAGTCCATGCCCCGACGAATTGGAATATGAGTTTGGAATAATACTGTTGATGATGATAATGCCATTTTAGTGTAAGAGCTGTTTGAAAAGACCGTCAGAAATGTCAGCCTGTTTTGTTCGGATGGAGTTTTGGCCTGACTGGTGTGAACACCAGGCGGTAAATTAGTTAATAGACCAATAAGAAAGAGAGTTCCAAACCTCTCTGCCAATAACAGCTAGTTTTCAGACAGTCCTAGCAAAAGTATTGCTTGAGAAATTGCTCTTTGCTAAGAAGCAAATGTTGTTTCTTTTTGACCATTTCAATTGAAAACAATTACAGTAAGGTACTTAATTGTTACCCAGAAATGATTTGATATTGAGATAAAAAACGGCTGCATTGGACCTTTAAACAAGTGCACAATCAGATATTTACTGTATCTGATGCTACGTTAACTTGAACCAGCAGTCCGCTTACTTTAGGTTGCGGCAAATGTTCTCATAACACAAAAACTGTCGTCGTAGTGATTTTGTGTTTTGGAAACTATCTCTTGTAATGTACCCACACTGTTCCCACAACCTAATTACATGTTCTTGGAACCTTTAAATAACTCAAAAAGGCTGTTATGTCAAAATTCTTGCAACATCAAAGGACTGTTTTGTCCACCCTGATACATACATCTGAATGTCAGCACAACTGGACATGTTTTGTGTTTTGGGAACATATATTTTGTCATGTCCCCACAATGTTACCACAACCTAATGAAACATACTGGGAAGCTTTAAAGAACATACTTTTTTTGCATCCGCACAACTGGACAGTTTTTGTGTTTTGGCAACATATAATTTGTGATGCCCCCACAATCAGACAGTTCCCACAACCTAATGAAACATTATGGGAACCTTTAAAGAACAGATTAAGTGTGTTCTTGGAACATTCTTGTAAAATCAGTTGAATGTTTTTTGCACCCTAAAACAAACATTGTAGAATAATCAGCACAACTGGACATGTTTTGTGTTTTGGGAACATATATTTTGTCATGTCCCCACAATGTTACCACAACCTAATGAAACATACTGGGAAGCTTTAAAGAACATACTTTTTTTGCATCCGCACAACTGGACAGTTTTTGTGTTTTGGCAACATATAATTTGTGATGCCCCCACAACCAGACAGTTCCCACAACCTAATGAAACATTATGGGAACCTTTAAAGAACAGATTAAGTGTGTTCTTGGAACATTCTTGTAAAATCAGTTGGATGTTTTTTGCACCCTAAAACAAACATTGTAGAATAATCAGCACAACTGGACAGTTTTGTGTTTTGGGAACATATCTTTTGTGATGTCCCCATAATGTTCTCACCAGACTGTTCCCACAACCTAAGGAAACATTTTGGGAACCTTTAGAGAACAGATTAAATGTCTTATAGGAGCGTTCTTGCAACATCAGGCGAATGTTTTATACAAACATTTTATAATCAACAACGACGAATGGACAGTTTTTGTGTTATGAAAACATTTGCCGCAACCTAACGAATGTTCTGTTAACTTTCACAGTACCAATTTTGGTTTGCTGGGAAAACATTACAGGTACATTGTGTTATTACATTACCTGTAAACCTAATGAGAACTTTTGGGGAATGTTCTGTGGTGGTTGTTACAGATGTTGTGCACAACATTTTAGTGAATGTTAGAACATTCCAAGGATATTTCATTTAAAAAAAAAAATATATATATATATATATATATATGTTTTGTTCTGAATGTTTTGGGGTTGTTATCATCCTGATGTTAGATAAAAACCCTAACTAGTACGGAATGGGAATCTTAGCTAATGTTCTGGGAATGTTCACAGTTTTCTGGGTAGTCAGCTGCTCTCTGGCATCGTCTATTATTGCCCAGTCTTTATCAACAGTTTTAGTCTTTTTAAAGAGCAAAGCATGTTTCCCACCTTGGAGAATGTCAGGGAATGGAAACTACTGTGATCGTTCAGTTACACCCCCTGGCCAGTAGAGGGGATAGGCACTCCAAGTGGAGCTGTCCAGGCTGCTCGGCTCATTGTCTCACTGCGCAAGGTTGTCATTGTGTTCTTCCTCCCCATATCCAACAGCCCATCTGTGTGTGTGCTCTGATGTCATGCCTCATCACAACACAGCAGCAGGAGAGGAGTTCGCAATTTTGAACCAAACCAGCCTTATTTTCCCTCCAGTGTGCCTCTCTGTCAGCTGGTGCCAGTTCATTTGTCTCTGAATTAGATAAACAGAAACCTGGCAGTATTTGAGATGGATCTGTCTCCCTGCTCACGGGTCAGCATCAACAGAGACCCACAGGGCAACCAGAGAAGTATAATCCCTTTAAAGGGGTGGTGTTGGTGGCTGTATTGTTCCACAGGCTGTATCCCTAAGGGCACCCTATTCCCTATATAGTGCACTACTTTTGACCAGAGCCCTATCGGCTCTTTGTGCCATTTGTGACTCAGCCACAGACTACTAGGGAGTCTGTCGGGAGGAATTTCCTCATTGGCTCCCAGTGGCTTACACACACAGCGGAGCACATAATGGCAATCTTGTCACCAAGCTGCAGTGAACCTGAAGAGGGGAAAGGTGGAGGCGAAGGAGTGGGGAAGGAGGCGGGAGGATGGTTGGAGTCATGGTGCTTGCCTTGGCCGGCCAGACATCAAATAGGCTCCGGCTAGAGGTGGTAATGGGCTTAGCTGGTGGGGGCTGGTCGACAGTAGGGGTATGGGGGGTGATGCGGGTGGCTAGTTGTAGGGTGTGGATAGTGGAGAGGCAGGGTGGGGTAAGGGGGCTAGCCCTGCCCTTACCAGACCTCCGTCATCAGTGACGAGAGTAACCCCAGTGTTTATATGCTTGTCTTGCGTGGCTTAGAACACAAATAGGTTTTGTGTGTCACTGTGAAATTACAGTTTTTTTCCAACTGCTTACACACGTAGTGTGTGTAAGCAGTTGGAAAAAACTGTAAAGCAAAAGTTAATGGTATACATTGAATATATGGCACATAGTTTGCTTATCCCAGGGGAGAACGACTGCCCCCTCTCATTGAAGCCACGGAAGTTCAAGGCCGACCGCAGTACTGCATGCATTGTTAGCAGAGAACAGGATCCCCCATTGGGCATCTCCTGAGTGGCGCAGTGGTCTAAGGCACTGCATCGCAGTGCAAACTGTGCCACTAGAGATCCTGGTTCGAATCCAGGCTCTGTCGCAGCCGGCCGCGACCGGGAGACCCATATGGCGGCGCACAATTGGCCCAGTGTCGTCCAGGGTAGGGGAGGGAATGGCCGGCAGGGATGTAGCTCAGTTGATAGAGCATGGCGTTTGCAACGCCAGGGTTGTGGGTTCGATTCCCACGGGGGGCCAGTATAAATTTTTTTTTAAAAAAATGTGTTCACTAACTGTAAGTCGCTCTGGATAAGAGCGTCTGCTAAATGACTAAAATGTAAATGTAATTATAGTGAATGGAAAAATTTAAATCTTCATGGTCAATCTTCGTGTAAATTAAAACAAATGTTTAGAATACAATCATGTTACCAATAATTGCTTCTAATACACCAGATGTATGTCCTAGAACCGATTATTAAAAAATCGCACACAGAAGAAGTTATAAGGATAATTTAGTTGCTAATGGCAGCCTGCAGTACCCCGGTCGGCCTTCAATTTGAGTTACTCAGAGGGGGCAGCACTGAGCTAGCCTGCAACATCACTTCCTGGAGTAGCTCAAACTGCTACTTCTCCATGAGCAGGACCGGATTAGGAAATCATGTTTCCATTGGTTCTACAGACAGATTAGTCTTCTCTTTTCAGCAGTAGGCATTTGCTTTCCAAACTGTACGTTTTTCCTGCGATTGTATTTTGAAATCTGCAAAAGGCAAACTGTGGGCTGCAACCAACCATAGAAATATAATCCATAGATGGCAGTTCCCATTAAAGCTAGGACTGGCATCCATTGCTAGAGTACCCATGAGTTTAACAATCAAATTGCCAGGGTAAGAGGTTTCAAAACCCTATGTCTATGGACACAATGCAACAAGCTGTAGCCTATATTTGGCATGCTGCCCAAACTGTGGCCTTCCCGACTGTAGGCATATCGGTAACTGCCAAAATAAATGAAACACTTGAGTAAACAAAGGGATACAAAGTATATGTTATGGTGTGGGGTGCATTTTCCTGGCATGGTTTAGGTCTACTTGTAGAATGTATGCCAAGGCACATTGAAGCTGTTCTGGCAGCTCGTGGTGGCGCAATGCCCTTTTAAGACACTTTATATTTCCTTAATTTTGGCAGATTTTTTTATAAACTATTGATCTTCTGTGGCTAAATTATGCTCTCTGGTGTATTTTGAACATTGAGAGCGGGCTCCTGTGGTTGGATAAAAAATTATAATAATAAATGTATTATAATACATTTGGGCACGCTATGGGCTTGGGTCCCTGACTCACACAATTGACAAGTCTCATTTATTTATTATGCAGTTTATAAAAATAAAAAAATATGAATCAGTTACCCAATCAAGGCAGCCCCCCCCAGTTACCCAGGTGGGCCCCCTACCTCCTCTCCTCCCCCCATCTAATGTTTTACTAATGGTTTTCTTTAAGACTGTGGTCTCAGCTCTCTTCAGGTCATTGACCAGGTCCTGCCGTGTAGTTCTGGGCTGATCTCTCACCTTCCTCATGATCATTGATGCCCCACGAGGTGAGATCTTGCATGGAGCCCCAGACCGAAGGTGATTGACCGTCATCTTGAACTTCTTCCATTTTCTAATAATTGCGCCAACAGTTGTTGCCTTCTCACCAAGCTGCTTGCCTATTGTCCTGTAGCCCATCCCAGCCTTGTGCAGGTCTACAATTTTATCCCTGATGTCCTTACACAGCTCTCTGGTCTTGGCGATTGTGGAGAGGTTGGAGTCTGTTTGATTGAGTGTGTGGACAGGTGTCTTTTATACAGGTAACGAGTTCAAACAGGTGCAGTTAATACAGGTAATGAGTGGAGAACAGGAGGGCTTCTTAAAGAAAAAACGAACAGGTCTGTGAGAGCCGGAATTCTTACTGGTTGGTAGGTGATCAAATACTTATGTCATGCAATAAAATGCAAATTAATTACTTAAAAATCATACAATGTGATTTTCTGGATTTTCTAGATTCCGTCTCTCACAGTTGAAGTGTACCTATGATAAAAATTACAGACCTCTACATGCTTTGTAACTAGGAAAACCTGCAAAATCGGCAGTGTATCAAATACTTGTTCTCCCCACTGTATGTGACAGTCCTAAGGCCCTCAAGTTGAGCCTACTTGTGTATGTTTTTTTATGGGAATTATTATTGTTTTGTGTGGTGATTGGGGAAAAATCAATACAGTTACATATCACAATATTATTTTGGGACGATATTATATTGATATTTGACTCCAAGTATTGCTTTGTAAAACATTTTACAATGTTTTATATTTTTTGCAACTGTAGGTAGCGTTAGCTAGCGCTAGTCGGCTGTACCTGACCCAAAAGCTTGTTCTCCATCTTCTTTTTAAATAGTGAGCCAACAGGTTTTCAGCACTTTTATTTCCCTGACTCTCCAAAACCTCGTTCTCATGCTCTGTCTTGTCTCTCTGCAGCAGACATACAGTGAGGGAAAAAAGTATTTGATCCCCTGCTGATTTTGTACGTTTGCCCACTGACAAAGAAATTATCAGTCTATAATTTGAATGGTAGGTTTATTTGAACAGTGAGAGACAGAATAACAACAAAAAAATCCAGAAAAACGCATTTCAAAAATGTTATAAATTGATTTTCATTTTAATGAGGGAAATAAGTATTTGACCCCCTCTCAATCAGAAAGATTTCTGGCTCCCAGGTGTCTTTTATACAGGTAACGAGCTGAGATTAGAGCACACTCTTAAAGGGAGTGCTCCTAATCTCAGTTTGTTACCTGTTTAAAAGACACCTGTCCACAGAAGCAATCAATCAATCAGATTCCAAACTCTCCACCATGGCCAAGACCAAAGAGCTCTCCAAGGATGTCAGGGACAAGATTGTAGACCTACACAAGGCTGGAATGGGCTACAAGACCGTCGCCAAGCAGCTTGGTGAGAAGGTGACAACAGTTGGTGCGATTATTCGCAAATGGAAGAAACACAAAAGAACTGTCAATCTCCCTCGGCCTGGGGCTCCATGCAAGATCTCACCTCGTGGAGTTGCAATGATCATGAGAACGGTGAGGAATCATCCCAGAACTACACGGGAGGATCTTGTCAATGATCTCATGGCAGCTGGGACCATAGTCACCAAGAAAACAATTGGTAACACACTACACCGTGAAGGACTGAAATCCTGCAGCGCCCGCAAGGTCCCCCTGCTCAAGAAAGCACATATACAGGGCCGTCTGAAGTTTGCCAATGAACATCTGAATGATTCAGAGGAGAACTGGGTGAAAGTGTTGTGGTCAGATGCGACCAAAATGGAGCTCTTTGGCATCAACTCAACTCGCCTTGTTTGGAGGAGGAGGAATGCTGCCTATGACCCCAAGAACATTATGCTTTGGGGTGTGGAAACATTATGCTTTGGGGGTGTTTTTCTGCTAAGGGGACAGGACAACTTCATCGCATCAAAGGGACGATGGACGGGGCCATGTACCGTCAAATCTTGGGTGAGAACCTCCTTCCCTCAGCCAGGGCATTGAAAATGGGTCGTGGATGGGTATTCCAGCATGACAATGACCCAAAACACACGGCTAAGGCAACAAAGGAGTGGCCCAAGAAAAAGCACATTAAGGTCCTGGTGTAGCCTAGCCAGTCTCCAGACCTTAATCCCATAGAAAATCTGTAGAGGGAGCTGAAGGTTCGAGTTGCCAAACGTCAGCCTCGAAACCTTAATGACTTGGAGAAGATCTGCAAAGAGGAGTGGAACAAAATCCCTCCTGAGATGTGTGCAAACCTGGTGGCCAACTACAAGAAACGTCTGACCTCTGTGATTGCCAACAAGGGTTTTGCCACCAAGTACTAAGTCATGTTTTGCAGAGGGGTCAAATACTATAGTATAGTAATAATTTTGTATTGTGAGGTCCCTGGCAATTCCCACCCCTAGTTTTGTGTGTGTGTGGTATGTGTGTGGTATGTGTGAGTGTGTGGTATGTGTGTGTGTGTGCGCACGTGTGTGAGTGAGAGAGAACTATATACTCGGACACTGTCATTGGACATGTTTGGTGTGTTCACTGTGCCCAATGCTCAGGGACACTGTTGTTTTCGTGGCTGGAGCAGAGGAAGAGGGGAGGACGGAGGAGAGGGTCGGGAGACAATAAGAGAGGTGCTAATTGGCTAAGGAGAATCAGCCTTGGCAGCAATTGGAGGAGGGAGGAGGAGAATAGTGGTGGACACGCAAACCTCTGAAAATGAATGTCTCACCCACACAGTGTATACTCGTGCACCATCACACACATATTCCAACACACACACAATAAATTCACTTCGATAAACACTCACTGGCTTTAATCAGAGCTATGCAGAGAAAGATGAGGTAATTTTCAGACCATGCATCTGCATCATCAAAGCAGTTCAGAGCCTCCCTCCACCACAACAGCCCATAATGAGATTCTGTTCTGTTCTGTTTGCTCCCTCCAATAACATGTGCATATTTCGCTGAGGTAACTAAGGATTTGGATGGCAACCCGCTTCTACCACGTTATAAGTGCTATGCTCCGATTGGTTTCAGGGCCAATTAGACTGAGCCGTAATGCTAGAGCAGAGGGTTTCGATCTTAAGAGTTCTTAAAAGTTCTAGAGCTTGTTTGTTCTGTGTTCCACTGCCATCACCATCATTCTACTCACGTTGCACAGCGACGACGCCGCGATCTCAACGAGGCTCGTAGAACTCTAACTTCATCTGGATAAAACACTTAATCCACCCCCCCATTTCCTCCCTAACGGCCTAATCCAGGGAGCTCTCACCAGATGTAGACCCTACCTTTGATCAAGGGACACCGCCACAGTTAAGTGTCCCACTACCAGAGTTGAACCTGCCGCAGCCCCCCCATAAGCAGACACACACACACATACATACACTCCCAAGACACTTACACACACCCTTCAGAAGGAAGAATTCCCAGGGTTCTCTCTGCTCCCTCTGCTGCACTTCCTGTGGCCGCTGGTGGGGAAACATCTCCCAGAAACCTTTGCATACCATGCAGCAGCCTGGCATGGCGTATTAGGTTAACCTCAAGATGGGTAGCTAGATGAGCTAGAGGAGGATGTTGGATGAAGCCCCAACACAGCCCCTCTACTGGCCTCCTACATCTTCTACCCACCACCCACCTATTACCCTTATAACCTACCTGATGGTCAGGGCAGGGGTATCTCTGTCTCACCCGAACACCAGCTCCAGCGGCAGGGTTTGAGGGAAACACGCCAAACCATGCTGCACACACACACACACTCCTCCCACCCTTCTCTCCTCCCTCCCTCCCCTCCTCTCCCACAGCGGATCTCTCCGCATGTGGATCAAATCAGAATCATCCACTAATTGACTATTTACAGGGCTCCAGAAAGGCCGTAATGGACTTGATAATAAATCCCCCCTCCACTATTTAAAGCGTGTTTTCAGAGTGCCTGGGCTGGGCTGAAGGAGAGAAGGAGTCAGAGAGGGCCCAGGTTTTTTACAAGGCAGCCCAGTTAAGCCCATCGGAGTGGGTCAGAGTCGTCAGAGTGGGTACCGCCCAGCCCAGGTCTGCGTTCCAAATAGCACCCTATTCCCTATGAAGTGCCCTACTTTTGACCAGGGCCCATAGGGCTCTGGTCAAAATTAGGGCACTATATAGGGAATTTGTGCCATTTGGGATGCACACCCAGGCGGCTCTTAGATGGGATTAAGGGACGACAGCGGTAAGGGAAAGAAAGGGCAGCGTGGAACGGAGAGAGGCACCGGCACAGCCAGATCTCAGCACCAATGAGTTCCAGATGGAACCCTAGGCCCCCAGTCAGGTTCTCACAGATAGGGTGCATCCCAAATGGCTTTTGACTTTTGAAAGGTAGTGCACTATAAAGGGAATAGGGTTCCATGTGGGACGCAGGCATAGATACACTGCCATACCTCCGCAGCTCTAGAGAGGGGATACTACTCTGCAAGGGGCTTAAACTTGGCTTCTTTATAACAGAGACTGCTTTTTATGTGGAAAGTTATCATAAATTTACGTCTGCTGCTATGTCTGTCTTTTTATGCTCTATTCAAGCTAGCTACAGCCGAAAAAAGGTAATCATAAATTGAAGGATGAGAATTAACTTTAGTTTTTTTCCCAGTAGGTTCTTAAGAGTGTCTTTTGGGTGTCTCCTGTTTTACAGGCAGGTTGTTCAAACCACATGAAGCTTTTATTTCTCTGTCCTCACCTCTCACACAGCACTGTTTCTGTTAGCCATCGTTGGCCTCTCAGCCATTGTAGGATAATCAAATCAATAGAGATTATTTTGTAGTCAAATGACTCTTGACTGAGTCTGAATTACTTCCTTTTCAGATTATAAAATGGTCCAATATTCCCTCTTTTTCTCTGTTGTTGTGTTTCCTTTCTGCTCTTAGATCTGGTTGGCCCCAGCTGCAGTCCGATTCTGCTCTCTCCTCCAGATCTACAGCCCTGCCCAGTAGAACCACCTGGATTCAGTTGGACATCCTCCATAGAAACATGGAGGCCAGTCTAACTCTTCAGCCTCACAACCACCATATCCACCACATATACACAGCCATTCTAACCATACTTCCTCCCGGTGTGCACATGTGAGAATAACACATTTGTGTATATTACAATACACATGGTTTATTACTAATGATATCCTGTATCTCATTATTGTCATACTTGTGAATTGTATGATGCTCTATGTCATAAATATGTATCTTAATGAGTTAGACCAGATATTTTATTTTGTATATAAGTGTAAAGATTTATTATGGTCAAATGATGATTTGTACCCACAATAGTTAGGTTCTCTTGTGTAGACACACTGTAAGGCACCACATCCAATAATTTCTACATTCATTTCAGAGAGGAAATTATCTATATTTCTTGTATCTGTGGTGTATGTATTGTGGGGTATTTGTCACACCAGTAAAGGTGTATACATAACCTAAGTTGCCCATACAGTATATGGGAAAATACATGCATTGCCACTGTCATTTTAAGTACAAATGTAATTAATGTTCAAGATACTAACAGGATCTCTGTTGAAAATATCAGCACCTCTCTTATCAGGCAAAGAAAGATCTAGTTGCCATTATCAGTCATGTCGAATCGCCATTATCAGTGCACCAAGTTCTCACCCACCGTTTGACATGGTAGACATTTCATCCTGTCTGAAGACCCTAGAACTCTGGCCATTGATTTGTTGGAGTGGGAAGAGAATGAGGGAGAGAGAGGATGAGGGCGAGAGAGAGAGAGAGAGAAGAACGAGAAAGAGAAAGGAGAGAGAGAGAGAGAGAGAGAATATTAGCTGTGAGAAAGGAGGTGCTGACAAGAGCCAGGCCAGAACCATCACCATAACTCAGGACCCTAATGATTGCTGTGTGTTAGAGAAAGCAGAGGGCTACAGGACTGGTATGTATGTATGCCCTGAGAGATCTGACCTCCTTTACCTCTACCATTCATCTACATACTGTACTGTACAGCCACGCTGCCCTGACACACACACATACACACACACTGACATATGACATACACACAAATTATTTCATTTGATAGATAACTAACCCAGTCAATGTTCATGGTATGATGCCATTTAGGTGGGTGTAGTTGTTGTTTATGTTTAATAATGTCTTTGATAGCTTGATTGGTTTTTAATAATAATAATTTGGTGGGTGCTTATATTTGTCCTATTTCACACATGTACAAGTGTGTATTAATATGCATATGTGAATTGGAAATGTGTTTTTTGCATATCCAACCTCTCCCTGAGACACCCTCTGAGAGTGGGTTCATGGCCAGGGTCTGCCGTTATAATTAGCGACCCTGGAGCCTTGCTCAAGGGAAATAGAAATAGAATGTGAGCTTATGTGTCTTAGATCACCAATGACAGGTAAGTGCTAGTGGAGGATAGACAGAAATTAATTTCAGACTGAATCCATTCCCATTATTATTACCAGTATAAAACATCCGCAAAGCTACTCTGTTGAGCTTTTCACCTTTTTGGAGTAAACATAACGCTAAGCAACAATGGGAGGCATACAAATATTTATTTCATCAGATGTGCAAAATAAAATATTCAAAGAAGTTATATTGAATAACAAACAAAATGAAGGGATAACGTGGGTCTGCTAGGTAATAGACCCACCATATTGTTCTATTATTACCCATTCCTACTTGTCAAGGTCAGACAGGCCTTGCCGAATGTTACACAGTCGTCCCTGCTTCAGTTCAGCTCAGCTTGACTTCACAATGTGGCTCCTCGCCCGCCCCGCTCGGGCTGTTTTACATTTGCAGTCTTGTAAGGATTTTCCCAACTCAGTCATTTGGGGCTATGATTTGTGCGGAGCTCTGTGTTCTGCACTAGTGTTGGCTTAACAACGATTCCTTAAGCTCCCATCTGGTTGGCCAGGGACCTTCTCTGAAGTCCCACTTCAACAGGCGGGAACACTGCTTCGGAACGGACCGCGGGTTTGTAGCCAAAGTGCTAAGCGTTTACTGCCCTATTGTGGTTCAAAGACTTGGGCTAATGCTAACTAAGGTCTGTTAGCCTAGCGGATGTTTGGCTTCATGCTAAGTGGTGTCATGCTAGCTTACAACATGGCTGGCAGAGGCTTATGGCTGAAGGTGAGATCTAGACCTACAAACACTTGAGCTCTGCTCAAATGGACTGCATGGGTGGGCTTGTTGTGTAGTTCACCTGCAGCCCATGTTTAAAGTTCAACAGATTTCTAACGAGCAAAGTTTCTCAACACAAGCGAAGATGGCAAATTAAATTAAGGCTTTACTCAAGGTCTCAACAAAACTTTGCAAAACTGCACACACACATCCATGTTCCACTCCCTCATTTGCTGATAATAATATGATCAAGTTTTGCATTTAAATGTTTTTCTTAGAAAAGTTAATCAATTCATTACTGGTACATACGTGTCCATCTTAATCCTAAACACACTACTTCAAACACATCAAAGGCATAATGGATATTCTTCACTTTGCTGAACACATCTCCTTTTGACACTGTTTGACATTGATCGTTTTGGATGATTTTCTTAAGCCATTATATGGCACGCTTTTGCAGAATTCTATAGAGGGGTTCTTCCTCTGGAATACTCATCATCATCATCACAGTCACGATGCTCCTCCAGTCAGGATAACATGGGTCTGAAGGTGCAGAGCCTTTGGGCAGATGTAGGTTTCTATTGGAGTTTGGCCACTCTGATCTGCTTCCCCTCATGCTAAACTACTATAGCTTCCAATGTGCAACTTGGCAAGGTTTTCATGGCTGTATTTCAACATAATCTCACTTCAGATGCCTCACAGGCAGTTCAACGTTGGCTGGCTGGCTAGGGGGAATCTGGTTGATTCTGGACCGACCGTGTGGGTGGACATCGCCGCTGCCTCAGGAGCCACACAGCACCCCCTAGCCCTAGCTATCATTCCAGTGGGCCCCTACACTGCTCTGCCCCATCTGGTACTGGTAGAACGGGTCCCGGATGGATGGGGGGGCGCTCTGTGTTGGGAAGGCCGAGAACTCCCTGTGAGGCAGGAGAGGAGACCCAGGCCCAGGCTTCCTGTGGTACAGAGGAGGATGGACCACCGGCCTGCTATCCCCGGAACCAGGAACTGGTGGAGAGGAAGACGAGGCGGAGGATGACGAGGGGATGGCGGCCAGGCCTCGCTGTGCTGTGGCTGGACTGTAGACTCCTATGTCGGGCTGGGGGCGTGAGGGTCCGGAGGGGGTGTGGTGGGGCACCACAGAGGTGGCGGTGGCAGTACTGGTGAAGTGAGCAGTGAAGGGCTGGTAGGGGACGGCCTCCACTGTCTGCACACTATACCGGGGGTAAGGCTGCACCGACGCCCACATGTTGCAGTTCAGAGAGGGGGGAACCAGGTCGTCAGCACCCACAGCCCCGTGGCCGTTCTCTCCTTCCATCCCTCCGTACATACAGGCCTCCCTGGAGCTTATGGCCTCACCGCAGTAGGGGTGGGACAGCAGTGGAGGCTCGTAGGAGGGAGGAGAGCGGAAGTAGTGTTCCTCCGAGACTGATGGAGGCGCCGTGTCCAGATACGTCCGTTTACAACCCAGTTCCAGGTGCCTGGTGTTATCTGTAAAGAAATGAAGATTGAATCATCATAACTGAACGAAAAAACTCAATGTATCACCCTGCTGTCCTATGATGCTTCTTCATACTGTTCGGAACTGTGTACCAACCCATTTATATTGTGTGATATTGATGTGTAGCACCAAAAGATGTGTTGCAAGACAACAACGTTTTCTGAAAGACTAATGAGGACTTCCCATTTTCTGTGATTGACAGGTATGGAGATGTTCAGGTAGGTCTGTAGCTAACCCACCTCTGTGTTTGAAGCAGTGGTAGAGCAGGCTGGGCTCTCGGCTGGGAGGGAAGGGATTGGAGATGTGTTCCTGGTGGTCTGAGTTCCCCAGAGGCACCCCACCCTCATACTGGTAGTGGGACAGGACCTGGGGGTGCCCCGTCAGGTGACCGTGTGAGGAGAGGAGCCTCTGGCGAACCATGTTCTTAGAAATCACTGGGTAGTCTTTTCTACGGACAGGAAGATGGAGAAACAAGAACAGAAGGTTTAGCGTTACAGTGTTGGGGAAGCTACTCTGAAAATATTGTTTAACAAGCTACCAATTACTTCACACTGGAAGAAGTTAAGCTACACCAAAGCTACCCTTAAGAAAAACATAGCTTACTTAACTAAAGTTACTTAGAAAAAGTTGTTCACTACATCCAAACTACTTAGTGAAAAATTATATCTAAATCTGAAATGTCATAGACTACAAATTGCAAGAACAATTCACTCTGGAGTCAGATGTTGACAGAATGTGTAATTTAAAGACAAAAAGTGTAAATTATGTACAGAAAAAGAGTTTCAAGTGAGAATTAGGCAGGCCTGATACATTTTTTACTTTTTTAAAGGTACATTATTTGTTCTTTTTTTCTTTTTTTTTCTGGGGGATGGATCAGCTTAATATTGCAGATAGATTGTATCTTCTATCAATGTAATTGTCTGCATCACTTCCAATCCCCCATGTTTTTTTTATATATATACTCCCCTTTATTACTTTTCAACCCCGCCATCCTTTCCCTACTTGGAGTAAATTAGTGAACAACAATGCCCAGGCCTCTACTTCCGGCCTATACTTACTATCTACACCTTATGGACACAGTTAATTTTACAATAATTCTATTATATATATACAGTGGGGAGAACAAGTATTTGATACACTGCCGATTTTGCAGGTTTTCCTACTTACAAAGCATGTAGAGGTCTGTAATTTTTTATCATACAGTGAGGGAAAAAAGTATTTGATCCCCTGCTGATTTTGTACGTTTGCCCACTGACAAAGACATGATCAGTCTATAATTTTAATGGTAGGTTTATTTGAACAGTGAGAGACAGAATAACAACAAAAAAATCCTGAAAAACACATGTCAAAAATGTTATACATTGATTTGCATTTTAATGAGGGAAATAAGTATTTGACCCCTCTGCAAAACCTGACTTAGTACTTGGTGGCAAAACCCTTGTTGGCAATCACAGAGGTCAGACGTTTCTTGTAGTTGGCCACCAGGTTTGCACACATCTCAGGAGGGATTTTGTTCCACTCCTCTTTGCAGATCTTCTCCAAGTCATTAAGGTTTCGAGGCTGACGTTTGGCAACTCGAACCTTCAGCTCCCTCCACACATTTTCTATGGGATTAAGGTCTGGAGACTGGCTAGGCCACTCCAGGACCTTAATGTGCTTCTTCTTGAGCCACTCCTTTGTTGCCTTGGCTGTGTGTTTTGGGTCATTGTCATGCTGGAATACCCATCCATGACCCATTTTCAATACCCTGGCTGAGGGAAGGAGGTTCTCACCCAAGAGTTGACGGTACATGGCCCCTTCCATCGTCCCTTTGATGCGGTGAAGTTGTCCTGTCCCCTTAGCAGAAAAACACCCCCAAAGCATAATGTTTCCACCTCCATGTTTGACGGTGGGGGTGGTGTTCTTGGGGTCATAGGCAGCATTCCTCCTCCTCCAAACAAGGCGAGTTGAGTTGATGCCAAAGAGCTCGATTTTGGTCTCATCTGACCACAACACTTTCACCCAGTTCTCCTCTGAATCATTCAGATGTTCATTGGCAAACTTCAGACGGCCCTGTATATGTGCTTTCTTGAGCAGGGGGACCTTGCGGGCGCTGCAGGATTTCAGTCCTTCACGGCGTAGTGTGTTACCAATTGTTTTCTTGGTGACTATGGTCCCAGCTGCCTTGAGATCATTGACAAGATCCTCCCGTGTAGTTCTGGGCTGATTCCTCACCATTCTCATGATCATTGCAACTCTTGCATGGAGCCCCAGGCCGAGGGAGATTGACAGTTATTTTGTGTTTCTTCCATTTGCCAATAATCGCACCAACTGTTGTCACCTTCTCACCAAGCTGCTTGGCGATGGTCTTGTAGCCCATTCCAGCCTTGTGTAGGTCTACAATCTTCTCCCTGAAATCCTTGGAGAGCTCTTTGGTCTTGGCCATGGTGGAGAGTTTGGAATCTGATTGATTGATTGCTTCTGTGGACATGTGTCTTTTATACAGTTAACAAGCTGAGATTAGGAGCACTGCCTTTAAGAGTGTGCTCCTAATCTCAGCTCGTTACCTGTATAAAAGACACCTGGGAGCCAGAAATCTTTCTGATTGAGAGGGGGTCAAATACTTATTTCCCTCATTAAAATGCAAATCAATTTATAACATTTTTGACATGCGTTTTTCTGGATTTTTTTGTTGTTATTTTGTCTCTCACTGTTCAAATAAACCTACCATTAAAATTATAGACTGATCATTTCTTTGTCAGTGGGCAAACGTACAAAATCAGCAGGGGATCAAATACTTTTTTCCCTCACTGTAGGTACACTTCAACTGTGAGAGACGGAATCTAAAACAAAAATCCAGAAAATCACATTGTATGATTTTTAAGTAATTAATTTGCATTTTATTGCATGACATAACTATTTGATACATCAGAAAAGCAGAACTTAATATTTGGTACAGAAACCTTTGTTTGCAATTACAGAGATCATACGTTTCCTGTAGGTCTTGACCAGGTTTGCACACACTGCAGCAGGGATTTTGGCCCACTCCTCCATACAGACCTTCTCCAGATCATTCAGGTTTCGGGGCTGTCGCTGGGCAATACGGACTTTCAGCTCCCTCCAAAGATTTTCTATTGGGTTCAGGTCTGGAGACTGGCTAGGCCACTCCAGGACCTTGAGATGCTTCTTACGGAGCCACTCCTTAGTTGCCCTGGCTGTGTGTTTCGGGTCGTTGTCATGCTGGAAGACCCAGCCACGACCCATCTTCAATGCTCTTACTGAGGGAAGGAGGTTGTTGGCCAAGATCTCGCGATACATGGCCCCATCCATCCTCCCCTCAATACGGTGCAGTCGTCCTGTCCCCTTTGCAGAAAAGCATCCCCAAAGAATGATGTTTCCACCTCCATGCTTCACGGTTGGGATGGTGTTCTTGGGGTTGTACTCATCCTTCTTCTTCCTCCAAACACGGCGAGTGGAGTTTAGACCAAAAAGCTCTATTTTTGTCTCATCAGACCACATGACCTTCTCCCATTCCTCCTCTGGATCATCCAGATGGTCATTGGCAAACTTCAGACGGGCCTGGACATGCGCTGGCTTGAGCAGGGGGACCTTGCGTGCGCAGCAGGATTTTAATCCATGACGGCGTAGTGTGTTACTAATGGTTTTCTTTGAGACTGTGGTCCCAGCTCTCTTCAGGTCATTGACCATGTCCTGCCGTGTAGTTCTGGGCTGATCCCTCACCTTCCTCATGATCATTGATGCCCCACGAGGTGAGATCTTGCATGGAGCCCCAGACCGAGGTTGATTGACCGTCATCTTGAACTTCTTCCATTTTCTAATAATTGCGCCAACAGTTGTTGCCTTCTCACCAAGCTGCTTGCCTATTGTCCTGTAGCCCATCCCAGCCTTGTGCAGGTCTACAATTTGATCCCTGATGTCCTTACACAGCTCTCTGGTCTTTGCCATTGTGGAGAGGTTGGCGTCTGTTTGATTGAGTGTGTGGACAGGTGTCTTTTATACAGGTAACGAGTTCAAACAGGTGCAGTTAATACAGGTAATGAGTGGAGAACAGGAGGGCTTCTTAAAGAAAAACTAACAGGTCTGTGAGAGCCAGAATTCTTACTGGTTGGTAGGTGATCAAATACTTATGTCATGCAATAAAATGCAAATTAATTACTTAAAAATCATACAATGTGATTTTCTGGATTTTTGTTTTAGATTCCGTCTCTCACAGTTGAAGTGTACCTATGATAAAAATTACAGACCTCTAAATGCTTTGTAAGTAGGAAAACCTGCAAAATCGGCAGTGTATCAAATACTTGTTCTCCCCACTGTATATATAACTATTTTTGAAAAGTTATGCATATCCTATTTATACACACGCACATACTCACATACTCCAACACACTCAACCCCCCTCCTCCACAATCCACCATAAAATCAGATACTCAACGGCTGTTATATCCCAGAGCCCAACTCGAGAAATAACCTGATTTACGAGTGCACATACAGTTAAAGCTGATTTGAGAAAGCATGCAGATTGAGCAGAAATTGATAAGAATGTGAGATTTGATTAATCTACTTAATCTATGTCAAGTCCTAGTTGATGGAGATCAGATCCACCCTCTTCACCTGAGACACAAACACTCTGATCCCCTGTTGTAACCATTTTCCCAAGCATCTCTGTGCGGTCAGACCTTTGATTATTTTGTGCCACCTGGGCCACAATGATAAACCCCCTCTCTGATTGTCCGAGTGTGACCCCCTCCCCATGGGTTACTGCAGCCAGTGTTGCCAGCACTGCCACTACCTGGGTGGGCGTACCCCACCGGAATCCCCACCGGCTAGGTAAAAGGTCGTCAAGGTTCTCATTAGCAGCTTTGAGAATTTCCTTGTATATTATGCTCTCCCATCAGGGGGCTCTGGCTTTGTAGGACCAACCCTGCCAGGCAGGCTCAGAATCTTGAGGGGGCGGTACTGCTCAAGTAGGTCTCTGACCGCATTTATTTATCTGTTTAGGCTGCATACTCACAGCAGGTCCATAAAAGAGATGGGAACTTCTCTTTGGTGTATGGGTCGCTCAGGTGGGTGTCCAGGTTATAGGGTTAGGGATCTTTCCATCATGATAGGACAATAAAAAATTAGATTAGATGTATACTATATTTAAAAATGTATATCCCTCATCTACACAAAATTGAAAGCTCTCTCTCACTACCCCTGCTCGGCTCTGGGATATGCAACCATTTCCCCTCTCACTCACTTAACGCCGCACCTTTTCAAACACAAAAATGCACACCACATGGTTGACTGCGGAAGAAATGGGCCGAGCGTGCAAACACACCCGCATCCACATCTGCCGCAAGGGGGAAAGGACGCCAGAGAGAACACAGGACCAACCACAACAACCATCCGCCAAAACAACAACCTCCCGCCAAAAAAGCCATGTTCTAATTATTTGTATTTAAAGATTTATTATTCTGCTTGTTATGTCGTTTTATCCTTTTATAAAATACTATGCTTACTATAAATGTTATTTAATATTACAATCCCTATCATTGCTAGTATCGGGTGCATAAAGGTACATTCTTGCCTACACCCATATTTTATTTTAGCAAAAAAAATAGTAGTGTGTAGTTACAGTAGTTAGCTACACCCTTACATGGCAACTACTGAAAACACTACCAAGATTTGAATTTAGTTAAACTACCACCAAGCTACTGCAAAATGTAATTAAATTACTAGTTTAACTAAATGTAGTTCACTACTCCCCAACACTTGCGTTACAGATTCTACTTTGCAGAGAGAGAGCAATGTATTAAAGGAAGCAAGCACAGTTAATTCATTCACAGATGGGGAAAAAAATCTGCTAAAGGAAGAAATGGAACAAGTTCCAAAAAGATAAAATGGTTCCAATGAATGATGTACTGTGCCAAAAGTAGAATTGTTTCCATGATAAAGTAAGTATTCCATATACTTTTATTGAGTGGCACATTCCCATAAACATACAGAACATACCCCTGGAGTCTGGAGACACGCAGGTCCCCTTCGTCGCTGCCACGGAAACCCTTGGCAAACGGGTTGTTCTCGATCTTCAGCTGAGTTATCTAGGAAGACAGCAACATATCTTGTCACTGCACTCGAGACTCATCATGAAATGTGCAGCTAGGTTCAGTCAAAACTTGACTATGAAAACTTGACGATCTATAACTGTCCATTTTGGATTTTGAAGACATGCTCTCTTATTACTGACATTAGAAACATCAGACTATGTGTGCAGAAGACATACTGTACCTTATGGTTCTGGTATGAGGTGACGGAGATGAAGGCTGTCTCGTGAAACACGTGAGTGCAGTAGGCAGTGTTCTTAGACCCAAAGGCATTGTTCTCGTCGGCCTTGACGATGTGGAGCCGAGGCTGGTACTTGTGCATGGAGTTCAGGATTATCTATCAGGGGGAAAGAAGGAAAGGTAGAAGAAAATAAAAACAAGTACAAGGTCAGACGAACAACGAACGAAAATCCCCCTAGCCAGGATTTGTTTTAGTCACTCCCGAGTCGATCACAGCACACAGTCCTCTTAGGGGCACCAGTGAATGACCAGCCACCACCACAGTCTTAAGCCTTTTTAAGATGTTTTTTTTTTTTTGAGGCTAGTTTTTCCCCCTTTAAATTAATGGTTGTCCCTGGCCTAGATGCTAAATGCCAAGTGATGTATTGACTTGAATTGACTCATAGTGTGAATGGGGTGCTTAAGATGCTCAGGTTTTCCATGGCTAGCCTTTTTTGGAGGTAAGCCTATTTTAATGCTACTGGAGTCAGCATTAGTGTGCATACAATGCCCAACTTTGTCCATACAATGTGGACATTTGTAAATGTACTGTAGTTCAACGTGTTGATACTGAAAAGTGGGCACCCCTTTGTCACACTTGAGTTGCAACTGTATAGTGCATCAATCAGCACATGTGGAGCGTGCTCAATGTTTAGGTTGGGGGGGAGGGGGGTGGGGCTAGGTCAGCACATCGGCACCAGTCTGCTCAGAGTAGCCCAGTAGCCTTGCCACATGCTCACTGGAGCGTCAGCAGGGTTGGAGCAGGGTCATCTCCAGCGCAGCTCTGTCAGGGCCGATGAGCGTCAAGCTCTCCCACCTCTCCTACCTTCTAGACTCATAGCCCAGTGGTACCAGAGCCTTGTCTTAAGAGGCCAGCCCCTCCAGGAGGCTACCACAGAAAGGGGTTAAGACTAATTGGGGAGGACAGGCTCATAGTAATGGCTGGAATGGAATACATTTAATGGTATCGAAAACATCAAATGCATGGTTTCCATGTGTTTTATACCATTCCATTCACTCCATTCCAGCCATTATTATGAGCCATCCTCCCCTCAGCAGCCTCCTGTGCTATCAGGCCACAGCCGGCCGGGGTCATGGTTGCACCCTGAACAGCCCAATGCTCACATGCCCCTGCCCCCTTTTGCTGAGGCAAGTTTCAGATAGAGATAATCAATTGGTTCATTGGCTGGCTACAGACTCTGTAGTGACAGGGAACGGATAGAGATAAGCTACTGGTTGGTTGACTGGAGACTCTCTGGTGACGACCTTTGTCTAGTCTGCTAGTCTGGCCAGTGTCTGTCTGGAGGCAGTGCAAGAAGGAGTCTGACTCTCTCTGTGCTGTCTGGTTGCATTGATCAGGACAAGCCTTCCTTGGATCAATCCAGAACCAAATTGTGCATTCTCTCTTTCATCTTTTGGGTAAAAATGCCAGCCCCAGACAGTCTACTAACTGGTTTATAAACCAAGACACTCAGTGACAGCTGGGAAGTGACAGCATTTCAGGAATGATTCCTTGGACCATCTCTTGGTCAACAGTAGCAGGGGTCAGTGGGAGCCCAGATCCCAGATCAGTGATAGTGTTTTTACTGCTGATGCTGAGCAGGTCAGCAGCGAAGGGAGGGGCAGAGTTTGTGGGGGATGGTCAGGAAAGGGAACGGTTGTCATAGATCTGAGGTTGAATCAAGCTGACGGCCATCCTGCTCTGGACTGTGGACTAGCAGCCATGCTGACCCACATACTTGCACACACAATAATGCAGACCGCATACTCTCATATACATAAACAAACACACTTGAAAAGACACACTCTCAAATGCACAAACAACAGAGTCTGTCATTGACTGTCATTAGCTTACTTCACAAGCTGTTTTATTTCAACTGTGGGTCAGTTTAGAGCAGGGGTGTCGAACTCATTTTGCCCTGGGGCCGCATTCGGTCTTCAATTTTCTATGCTCCCTGACTGTCTAGCTTTCATTTCAGTGATTATTAGCGAGCTGGATTTTACCCCCCCCCCCCCCCCCCACCATGGGCCGTATGCCATATATTTGACACCCCTGGTTTAGTGGGTCCCCCTAGCCAGGATTTGTTTTAGTCACTCCCGAGTCGTGGATCCAGTGCTATGCAGGCCAGAGGGAGAGGCTCTCTGGCTCCCCTGCTGGCGTGGGCTGTTCTATCAGCAGGGCTTAGTGAGACCTGGCCTCTCTCTCTCTCTTTGTCCTCATTATTCGCCCTTATCACTATCCAGGCGGCGGACTCAACCTGACAGCGGGCCCCGCCGCTGATCCCAGAGGGTTATGAACCTAATGAGCTCGCCTTCTGACGGGATGGCTTTGGACAAGTCTTCTCAGAGTTCCTCTGGGCAGCACTGCTACCGCAGTCACACTTCTCACTTCCCTCTGTGGCAAGACACTCACTTTCTCTCATATGCTTTCTCTCTCTCCCTCTCTTCTCTCTCCGTCACTCCCTCTTTCACCCTCTCTCCTGCTCTCTTCCTTTTCCTCTCTGGCCATCTTTCCTCGACTCCTTGCCCCTCTCTCCTCTATCCCTCTCTTTTCATGAAGACAGCTTTATGACTCTGTCTCTTGTTAAAAAACACATATATTCTGCTGTTGTTTTAACACCAGTCTATTTAAGTCTCATCTACTGTGTAGTTTTGACAAAATGAGCCGTGTCCAGTCCCATCTTGTTTTACATGGCCAGGAGAAGTGAGAAGCTCTATTGTGTGAAATGACCCAGTGCCTTCCTGGGATATGAATTGACCTACATTGTGAGGCATCAGTAAAGGGGGATACCTAGTCAGTTGTACAACTGAATGCATTCAACTGAAATGTGTGTTCCGCATTTAACCCAACCCCTCTGAATCAGAGAGGTGCGGGGGGCTGCCTTAATCGACATCATCGGCACCCGGGGAGCAGTGGGTTAACTGCTTGCTCAGGGGCAGCACGACAGATTTTTACCTTGTCAGCTCGGGTATTCAATCCAGCAACCTTTCGGATACTGGCCCAACGCTCCTAGATGCCAGGCTACCTGCCGCCCAGCTAATATTTTTTTTTCTCTCTCTCTCTCTCTCTCTCTCTCTCTCTCTCTCTCTCCCTCTCTCTATATCTCCCTCTCTCTATCTCTCTCTCTCTCTCTCTCTCTCTCTCTCTCTCTCTCTCTCTCTCTCTCTCTCTCTCTCTCTCTCTCTCTCTCTCTCTCTCTCTCTCTCTCTCTCTCTCTCTCTCTCTCCTCTCTCTCTCTCTCTCTCTCTCTCTCTCTCTCGCTGCATTATTTTGAGCAGTCAAGCTGTTGATCACTTGGCCCTGCTGATGCAACTGTTGTGACAGGCAGACCACTTGGCTCTGTGACAAAGTACTCCTGTTACTCCCCCAAGTGTTGGTGATCTTAGTGACTTTAAGGGCCAGGTGTGGGGTCACCTGGCCAAAATACCTGTTGTTGTTGTTGGGCAATTGTCCAGCATATGCCCATCGTTTTGTTGTGGTCTGTTCTTGTTACTGTTACATGTATTTTTAGTATATTTGAGTGAATGTTAGCCTGTGTGCTGGGATCCTGTAGGTAGGTAGACTGAGGGTCACTCACATGGCCAAAGGGGTCCAGGTGGTTGTTGGTGAGCTTTAGCTTCTGGAAGGACACCATCTGCCTCATCCAGTGGGCTCCTGTAGCCGGGGAGTCTGGATGGACATAGAGCCTCCCTGGCATGGCCGGCTCCGCCTTGCCTGCCACCATCCTGAGTAGAAAGAGAAGAAGAGAGAGAAGAACGAGAGTGGGAAGGAGAGAGAGAGAGAGATGAAGAGAAAAATTAAGGCGCAACGTCATCATCATCATAAGGACCCCTTGGCTTGCAGCAACCAACGACCATTACTCTGCCAAGATGGCTCAGCCATTGTAGCAATCCAGCAAACATATGCAACCCAGCAGCCCTGTGATCTAGCAAACCCTATTGTCAACCTCTTGTCACGGCATGGCCAAATCTTCCAGCAGCCACACGACTCCATTCAGGCTCACCGATTGGCCGCTCAGACTGAAGAATCCATTTTTATACCAAACACATGTAGCTACAGTCAATAATGGCAGCGGTTTCAGCCCTCACAATATGGGCTATGGGAACCATTCCCCCAGACTGGAGGTGGTGGTGGTGGCTGCTTCAACCGTAACATCACTGCTAATTACGCTCCTCCAAGGTGTCGCTGAGAGACTCCAGAACCCCACGCTGGCAAACGCTGGGATTCCAGGCCCTTCCAGGCCATCCCACAAAGATCTGGAACAAATGGCTGTAAAAAAAAGAAATGGCTGGGTTTCTGCTGGAGAAAGCAAAGCGGTGCATTTTATGGAGGCTTTGTCTGCGTCTCAAATGGTACCCTATTCCCTACATTGTGCACTACTTTTGACTATGGGCCCTGGGATTAGGGCACCATTTGGGATGCATCCTTTTCTTTTCTTGGCGTGACGTCGGGTTCTGGTTTCAGTACACCCTACCCTGGATACGGTTGTTTTGTAATTTGCACGGCCGGCAGTGCCAACGGTTGATGCCGCTCCGGTGGGCAGCGGCAGAAGCAGGCTGTGGTGGCATCACCGGTCATGGCTAGAGGAATACAGTTTATGTCAAATTGATGTCAAAAGTTGCATTTTAACTAACCTTAACCCTTTTCCTAACCTTAACCTAACCTGCTATGTTAATTCTACAAACCTTTTACGAAAAGTCAATTATTTCTGGTCAATTCTAACATAAGCTGTATCCTATCTAGGCATCACCCAAGGCATAGGGTCACTGGAAGGACAGCGGGTACAGCCCAGCTGTTTTTAGCCTGTAGGTTTTGACAGGCGGCTTGCCAGTGCCCTGCGGTAATGAACTGTGTGCTAATGACGATCCGTAGCTACAGTTTAGTTAGCACAGCGACTGAGACATGAGGTTCTGCTCTTGGTGTGCTCTGAAATAACAAAGGAGCATGCATGGCATGGCACTATTATAACATGACCTCAATAACAACAAAGTTGCCTGTGGACTTGTCACTTAAAATATTACAGTACTAGAGATTCTGATGATCATCATACTGTATTTGCATCATCTCTCTCGTTCTGAGAAGTGGTGATTTTTCTCTGCAGCCAGGATGTTTGAAAATGGTTGGAAGAATGTCCTTTTTGTCTTAAACAATCCCCTTTTTGTGGGAAGAGGGGATTAGGCCACTCCTTTTCACAAGAGCAATGATTAAATTGACAGAAACCAGTTGGTTTTCCTCATTATTCAACCACAACAGACAAAATTTAGGCATTCCATGACTGGAGGCAGCAAGTGCCTGGACTCACGCTCCATCTCTCCATTCCATCAATGAACGGATACAGATGAACGAATTAACAGATGAGTAGGAGATGAACATCACACATGTTGGTCTTGAACACAAGCAAATGTTGTTAACCAATACACACACAAAAATGAGGGTTCCTGAAGAGTTCTTTGTAAAGGGTGATGGTTCTATGTGGATCCATACTGACCCAAATAACCATTTGAGCCCTTCAATGGTTCTTTGCAGTTTGCAGAGTCAAAAAAGGGTTCTTTCCTCTTTTAGTGATAATTAAAATGTAGGTGCGGCAGCTCATTAGAATATTTTGGGGCGTGGTTTGCGCACCATTCTTTTTGTACAACTGTGAGTGAGAGTCATTCCAGTTTATCTAATCTTTTTTGTTATGCCATGTTGAAAATGACTATGGCCAATGACGGTGTTTTGTGTAAGACTCACGTATGGTATGGCCTTGTGTCAATTGAGACTGGCCAACTGTTGTGTAAGTCAGTGGTTCTCAATTCTCTCCTTAAGGACCCCCAGCCTTTCCAGAGCTAGCACACCTGATTCAACTTGTCAACGAACACAATAATATAACCTATGGAATTTTAACAATATAATATGGCTAACCAGAAAAACATAACCCTGTATGGTTCTTCAAAAGGTTATTTGTAGAACTTTTGAGATTGAAAATTGTTTTTTATAGAACCAATCTCCATAAAGGTTCTATAAAGAACCTTTAAAAAGTGTTGTACTGTATAAAGCACCAAAAAGGGTTATAACCATAGCGGAACCCTTTTTGGTCCTATATAGAACCTTTTTTTATAGTTCTTTATAGGAAAGGGTTCTTTATAGCACCATAAAGGTTCCATTTAGAACCGTATGAGCATGGTTCTTTATAGAACCTTAAAAAAAATGGTTGTATATAGCACCAAAAAGGGATCCGCTATGGTTACCATCCTTTTTGGTGCTGTATGGTTACACACAGTGGCAATTTTAGCATGTAAATCTTGGTGGGGCAAAAATAAATACATTGTGATGCATGCCAGCATAGCCACTACACAACACAACACTAAACAATACATTAATTGCACTATAACGGTGACAACCCACAAACTGTTAGGGCCTACATAAAGCTGTCCCAACACCTTACCATTGCTACACCTGGCTATCAGCGGAGCCTTGTCTGGCAGCGAAACAGTTCATTCAGCATCATTTACTGCCTTTTAAAAAAACATAGCTGATATGGTTGACTTGCTTAAACAAATGTGGTTTCTACTGACAATTGAGATGTACAAACTATGGCATAAGGGGACGACAAGCGGATAAGAGGCAATCCGTAATTTCGATTAAGACAATGAAAGAGGTACGACAGACGTAGTCAATATAACTATTTGTTCAGCACTTTTGAAATGTACAGCGACAGAATTCAGAACATGGGCCGTTCTTACAGTGTTCTCCCTGTACACCAAGTCAGAACCGTAGGATAAATAAAGGGGGCATATAAGCAGACAATGAAAGCTCTAACAATTTCCGATGATTACATTTCTCTAAAACAGGTTATAGGCTACATGTGCACCACCAAGTCAGAACAGTAGGCGAAATTAAGGGGTGAAAATATACCAAATTATTAGTGTGAGGCACATGGGCTACTAACAGCTTACTACACAACATACACTTAGTATAAATTTCTTAGCTACAGTATACATATCTCCCTGGCATATTACATAATTTATGCAGCAGCATACAATACATTTTTGGACTCACGTTGTTGTGCTTACTTGAACAGGAAGGTGGCGCGGCGGTCCTTCGTGGGCAAATTCTGTCATCAAAGAAAGTGGCTGGATTTACAATTCTGAGTTGGATGACCGTTCAAAATGTCTTTTCCCAGTCGGAGCATGTTTATTCCCGACTTCCCAGTTGTCTTGAACTCACTGGAAGTCAAGTTTTCGCAGTTCCGAGTTCACAGTTGTTTTGAGCGCGGCACAAATCATGCTTCATTGACAGCATGGCCAATGTTGAATGTTTATCATTTTAAGCTTGGAAAAGAGACCCTTAATCCCAGATTTGGGACCACACAGACACTCCACTGAATAGCAGGCTAGTGATTGCTTTGCAATACTTGCAGTTAGCCACTGTCACCGATTCCTTCCAAACCACTCATTGTTGAATTTGCGATTTCCAACTTGTTTATGTCCAATGGCCGATGAGCACTGATACGTTTTATCTATAATTTCTCTTCATTATTTCTCTTCATATGACAAGGATTAAAAAGGATTTGCCAGTAGATTGTCGACTTGATTCATGATGATGACTGCTAGCTAAGATTTATAAAGTAAGATGTTGACATGATCAGTCCAGTCAAAGCTACTGTTCATATAACGTAATTTGACGTCATTTTATCTATGGCCAATGACCTTGAGCCTTCTTGGAAGGGCACTTCTAACTCTATGGCAGGACCCAACGGGCTAGAATTTTCGATGTCTACCCTTACTAAGGACTTAGACTTGGTGGTGATGTAGTGTCCCCATGAGTGACAGAGCACTGAGCCAATCACAGCGCAACGCTCCTATTTTCTGCTGGCTTGCCTCACCACCACAGAAAGCACTGAGCTAGGCTGAAACACCTGCATTTTGGAGCTGCCTTACTCAAGAAAACAAAAAAGAGACCATGTTTGTATGCGGCTTTATTACAGTTTTTCTCAATTCTTTACACACAAATACTGGTACTTGAGACACAATGACCACAACATGTAACTCATGCACCAACCCCCTGAACCAATTCTGCTAAACTACAAGCACAATTCCTGCTTTACACTCAAATTGCAGTTCTACAACACACTTTTTTCAAAACACTACACACAAATCTTTGCATTTGGCACAATTTTCATGCAGAAAATCTCTTGTTTTCACAATGAACACACTGCCATTCAAATATGCACACTGACTCATCACATGGGCAAACACCCGTCACACAGTTTTACAATTAGCAATCAGAGCTTTAGCATAAAAGGGCAACAGGTGAGCTCTTCTGTTTTGGAGCAATGGATGCCAACATTGGAAACAGAGGCAGAGCCAGAGGAGTGAGAGTAAGAGGAGGAGGACGGGGAGGACAAGGACGAGGACGAGGACGAGGAAGGCCAAGGACCGTAATCTCTGATGAGATCCGAGCCACTTTGGTTGATCATGTGGTCAACCATGGTCTAACAATGAGGGAGGCTGGGCAAAGAGTACAGCCAAAATTGAGCAGGTACACTGTAGCATCCATCATCCGGACATTCCGAAATGAGAATAGGTAAGAAATCTACTCTCACTAGAAAATTGCAGTACAGCATATCAATACAGTACTCAATGAGTATAGTAGTACAGTATTGCCTGTGGACTGTTCTGTAGGGCTGTAAAAATAAAGTATGTTTTAAGTATTTGGGAAATGTATTTCTACTTTGTATTTACAGCATTTTACTATTTGTTTGGCAGAACTGAAAGATTACCAACACAAGGTGGTCGGGAACGTGTTCTGTCTCCTGAACAGGAAACTGAAATCATGAACATGGTCCTAGAAAATAACGCCATAACATTACGGCAAATACAAAGAAAAATAATAGAAAACAATGAGATATTTCAAAATATTGATAGGGTAAGCTTATCAACACTGGACCGTGTCTTGCGCAGAAATAATCTCAGGATGAAGCAGGTCTACAGGGTGCCATTTGAACGCAATTCAGAAAGAGTCAAATAATTGCGATATAACTATGTGCAAGTGAGTCCTATACAATCCCACAATTGATGCATACTCTCAACATTGTATAAATTATACATATTTCAGTATTGTAATCATAATGATTGTGCATCACAATAGTGACCACTCCATGTCTATTTCTGATATTGTCATGTGTGTTTCAGAGAGTCCTTGAGCTAGAGGTGGCTGCAGTGGAGCACCAGTTCATCTTCATTGATGAGGTTGGATTCAACCTCACAAAAATACGAAAGAGGGGAAGGAATATCATCGGCCAGCGTGCCATTGTTCAAGTCCCTGGCCAGCGCGGAGGGAACATCACAATGTGTGCAGCGATTACCCACCACGGCATCATCCATCACCATGCTACCCTTGGCCCCTACAACACCGCCCATCTGATCACATTCCTGGACACCCTACACAACACACTCATTCCTCCAGATCAGGTAGATGGCCCAGAGCAGCTCAGGTACGTTGTCATTTGGGACAACGTAAGTTTCCACACGGCTGCTCTTGTTCGTAACTGGTTCACTGCCCACCCACGCTTTTTAGTTGTTTATCTCCCTCCATATTCTCCATTCCTCAATCCTATTGAGGAATTTTTTTCTGCCTGGAGATGGAAAGTGTATGACCGAAATCCACAAACGCGTATACCTCTTCTCCAAGCTATGGAAGACGCATGTGGAGATATAGCAGCTGATGCTTTATGGCTGGAATCGCCATGCTAGGCGATATATCCCCCGCTGCTTGGCCAGGGAAAACATTGCTTGTGATGTGGATGAGGTGCTGTGGCCAGACCGCAACAGAAGAGAGGATGCAGCATAGTTTTTTATATTTTTATTTTTTTTACTGTAACTGTATACATTAAATTCTTCTGTTTTGTATGTAGACCACTGTATGTGCAACTTTGTGTTGGTTGGGAATGGGATGTACACTGTGTACATTGTTTTTGTGGGGAAAATGAAATATATTTGTTACTGTGTATTTGTGTGTTCTGAGTATAAAAACAATATTCTCAAATATTTTACAACACACTTATGTATGTACTGTCTGTAATAATGGCAACACTGAACCAAAAAAAGGCATAAGTCATTATGATGAATGGAGAAGAAGTGTTTTCCATTCATCATAGTGTTTTACATTGAGCACATCAGTGTTCAACTGGTTCTTATAAATGTATATTCATATGATGGTTTGTGTGTGTCATTTGAAAACAAAATACCATTTTGATAAGAAATAACATTGTTTTGAATGTAAAGTTTCATTTTGCTGGAGAATTGAGGGGTTTTGCCCATTGTGTGTGTGTTTTTTGATTTGTGTGTAGAGTTCTGAGAATATGAGGCATGCTTTCAGAAAATGTGTGTAAACAATCGAGAAAAACTGTAACTTAATTATATATTTTTTTTACATTGTTTGCAAACTGATATGTGAGACGTATTAATGCAAAAATAACATGCAAAACAGGCAAGCCCCCCAAAAAAATTAATGTCTGAATGACAGGTCGCCACTGGTTACACATGTAACAACGTTCCATTATCCAACATGACATTGTGAAAGGAGAGGCGGTATAAATAAAGAATATAACGCAGAAAACATGTTCATTTGTACCCTTCCATTTATTTGGTTTGCATAATGATGTCACAGCATGTAAAGTGTTTGTTCCAGAGCCTGCTGGGAACAGGGCCCTCCGCCAGGGATGTGTGTGTGTGTGTGTGTACTGCTTGTCTGTGTGTATACTGAATGTGGGAGGCAGCATCACCTCAAGCATATAAAACTGTCTGAGAGTGTTAAATGTCTCTCTCATTTGCACCCACCGTTATTGTCTACTCTACAGCGTTGGTGATTATTTTCCCAAGGTGAGAGGAAGTCCTCTGCAGAGAGGTGGGGATGAAGCTGTGGGGTTGAGAAGAGCTATTTTCACCTTGCTTAAGCTCACCGCTCCCTCCCCAACCTCCCTCACCACCCCATTTTTTGACCCCCCTTTCCATTTCAAAACATCCCTGCCTCCTGAGGTCTAAAGCCAAGCAGCATCTGAGACAGAGACGAATGGGTAGATTTCTCATAACAACCATTAAGGATGTTACTCATCTAAGCCCTGAGCTTAGAGAACTTGAGCAATAATGCAAACTGGAAGAACTGCCCTGACAAGGTTTTTGGCAGGATTTTATAATTGTCTTTGTATATTTTGTATACTGATGTGTTGTATGTATTGCTGTATTGTCTGTTTTTAATATGTACATTTTTGTATTGAGTGTATAGCTGCTGTCTTGGTGACCAGGTTTCCCTCGTAAAGGAGATTCCTTATCTCAAGGGTCTTCCATGTTAAATAAAGAATAACATTTTAAAAAAGGTGTCTCTGACTAAACTCACCACTTGTTGTCGCAGAACTTGTAGCGATGGTCATCAGCGGGGACGATGTCTGTGAGGAGGATGTACTTGGTTTTGGGGTTCATGCCTGTCACTTTCACCTTGTAGCTGGGGAACATCCTCCTGTGAAGGACACGAGAAGGGTCTTAAATTAAATTAGACATTCCCTAATGACGATGATTTCACCCACCATAATACCCACTAGACCTAATGCTCGCTCCCCAACTCACTCAAACACGAATTGGGTCAGCAGGTGTTTCGTTATTGGTGACAACGTCACCTCATCCTGATCCAATTTGGAAAGACTTGCCATTAGCTTCTAAGCACCTTTAGTATCGTAAGACCCGTAAATACAGAGGTTTATTTAATGCCTTTTGTCTTCGTGCTGCACTCACACCTTGGAGCTTTGAACGGGAATCAAGGTGATAAGGCGCTTTGGGCAATGATTTCACCCAAGCTTTTTGAGCACCTAAGTACCTTCCCTCACCTAGCTAGCTTAACCTGGAAAAGATTTGCCTCTTGAGATGAGCTAATGAAAATCGGCTTGAGCCCCAAGGTGTCTCTCCGTGGGGCTGAGCGCACAGTGTAAGCATGCATAAGAGGCTCTTCTCCGGCTTTGCAGGAGGGTTTTAGCCAGCCCTGAGTGTAGCATCAGCACGGAAAGTGTTCTCCCCGCGGCAGATGAGCGGACAATTAGCGCTCAGAAAGCGGCTCACGCCAGGCTTAGAGACTGATTGGGATGAGTAAGGAGCTAGAGAGGTCACAGGAGATCACAGTTGAGGGAGGTATGTAAAGTACAATCCCACTGGGCACAAACTGGTTGAATCAACGTTGTTTCAATGTAATTTGTCAACGTATTGTGACATGGAATCTACGTGGAAAATACATTGGATTTGAAAAAATCGTGTAGCCCTGTGTAGCTCAGCTTTCGACATTATATCCACTATCAGAAAAAAAAACTGTAGGCTGGGCAGCACCTCCTACTGGAGAGTTGATCTAGTTAGAGCTATTCATTTGGTCTCCCATACAGGGTTATAACCAAGCCCAGACCTGCTTAGCTTTGATATTTGTCACTCACTACTAACAATGTACTATCATGAGAATGATTACTGTGAGATCTCTTAATAACTAAATCTATTCACTCTTGCTATCAAAGTCATTCCAAAGGGATAGGTTTAACAGAGCAAATGAAATGTAAACATACTTTATAAGTCATATATAATCAATTATACTATTTAGGCCTATATAGCATTTGCAAAGTCATCAACAGCTTTTGATCATGTAGTAACCAAAAAAGTGTTAAACAAATCAAAATATATTTTATATTTGAGATTCTTCAAATAGCCACCCTTTGCCTTGATGACAGCTTTGCACACTCTTGGCATTCTCTCAACCAGCTTCATGAGGTAGTCACCTGGAATGCATTTCAATTAACAGGTGTGCCTTGTTAAAAGTTAATTTGTGGAATTTCTTTCCTTCTTAATGCGTTTGAGCCAATCAGTTGTGTTGTGACAAGGTAGGGGGGGTATACAGACAACCAAACACAATTCAATATGGAGCCGGTTCCAACACGAGTTAAGCGTGCGTAAATGGAACATTTTTATGCACTTTTCTCTCTACGCGTATACTGACCTTGAACTTAAGCATGAGAAAAGCATGGCATTCACCCGCTATTATTTTGGGGTGGAGCTCGAATACATTAAGGTGTGGCAGAGGTATAGCCTACATTATCATTCCATTTCATTACATTGTTTCGTTTACGTTCATTTGCTTCTTCTGTAAACGCCATCACGGCCATGTGGTTGTTGCTGAGGATCATTAGTAACAGTTGTTAATATTTTTAAAAAGACATGTAGGCTAATTAAATCGTTATGGAGCGAAGCGCAGACCAAGCTGTAACAGTTTGAACCTGATGCATGGAGCAATACTTGGCTGTGTCATCACACGGTTCCATGGTTAGTGCAGGCAATAGACAAGGGTATAGCCTACTACTGTACACTATTCTCCCTATTGTAATTATATGTACACTAATCTTCCAACATTACCATGGGTTAAAGAACTGAATGTGGCAATTTTCTGAATTAATCAAACCACTGTTTTCTTACTTTCGTGCATAAAGGCTCTCCTAACCTGTTTTTATGATTCCTAAATACTTTCCTAACCCTAAATAATCTACAAGATCAGAGTATTGTTTTTATCTACCAATTGGTGCTGAAACATAGAATAATATGCATATATTTAGATGGCTTTCTTTCATGATCCCTAATATTCTGAACCCGTTCTCTCGATATATTCTAGTGAGTCTGTGGACAAAATTCTAACTAAAAGGTACACCGTATTTAAAGGGATGGCTTAAGATAAATGTAATGAAAACCCTATTGAATGAAAACTCCATGAGAAGATATATTGACCAGCAAGTGGGAGGGTTTTCAAGGTTGAATTACATTTATTCAGTGCGGGCAAGAGAACCACGCCTGCAAAGCCCGTTACGCACCTACAAAAGGTACGTCTGAATACCAACTACTGAGAAGTGCGTAGGAAAGGCGTGCATAAGAAAGGCTAATTTCCTAAATTGGAATCGGGCCCTATCACTTATGTAATACAGTAAATAGCCTATTAACTTGTCGGTAAATTAACAAATTACATGTTGGATTCACGTCTCCAACTAAACCAAAAATAAAAGTTAAAGAATAGGATTAAGCCAGTGGCTCAGATGAAACTATATACTATCCAAGCATTAGATCTCCTTTAAATGTTGATATTTGGTTGCGTTGTCAACCAAACACAATTCAATATTACTTTTGTAATACAGTCAATAGCCTAAAATTAAGGCTTTCTTACAAACTAATGTAACAGTATTTATTCAACCTTAAAATGAGTAACACATCCATGGCCACATTTTGAGGTTAGCCTAATGGAACTATAAATGTCTTCTTATATAATCATAGAACACGTGCATGTTCAAGACAGCATGCAAAGGTCGCAGATCTGTGGAGATCTTCACAATTGCTATAATAATCTGCGCAGAATCTCGAACAGCATTGATCACTCGCACTATGTACTTTTTATGTAATCTCAACTACAATCCAGGTCATTTGGTTGTGTTTTTAGATGAAGCACGGTGATAACACATTAAGTTGTTGTATGAATACAAAATATCTGATATTGTATTCCCATTTGAACTTTGCTGTGCTTTTAAATGGTTGAAAGCGCAGTGATAACACATTTCGCTGACAACTTCACCAAAAATCTGAAGAAAAAAAATCCATTGGAATTTGGTTGTGCTTTTAGATGGTTGAAAGCATAGTGATAACACATTGGGAATTCAACAAACTTCTGGCTGTCTTTTTGAGTGGGTGAATAAAGGTTGACATCTCATTGATCAACATCTCAATCAAATTTCCGCGTTGAAATGACGTGGTGTGCCCAGTGGGATGTTCCTAGAACTCACATGATGGTTTTTGAGAGCGCAGCGGCAGCAGCGCCATAAAAAGACAAGTGTAGGAAAGCTGTGAGTGTAGCTCTCTGTTCTCATCCGTCTCAGAGAGCGAGAGGGAGTGACTCAGGAATGATAGACAGAATATGCTAATATAGCAGACAAGGCCATAAAGCACATGAATGGCGCTACCTTCCATGACCTCTTCCCTGAGAAATGGCTCTCTTTTTCATCCAATCTGCGTCAAAGCAAAAAGTTGCAAAGGGATCTGCAGCACCCTTTATAAACCCCTAAGTGCTTTTTAATGGCGGTTCGGATCGGACAGCAGTTTTTACATCTGACTTGTCATCGTACCGCATCACCCCCTGAGAGTAGGGTCGGTCAAAGGGTCTGTACTCCAGTACAGTTGATCTGCTGCTTCCCCTTCTCCTGGCAACAGGTTAAAATAGTGGGAGTGTGAGACACACTTGTGAAAGGCTGACGGTGACATGCTCTCTGAACAGATGAATGTAAGAGCAGGCAGATAGCAGGGGGCCCCCTAAGCAGGCCAAGCATAAGGCTCTGGGATGCATCAAAAGTAGTGCACTATATAGCGAATAGGGTGCCATTTGGGACCCAGCCTCTATCTGCTGCTAACGCATAAGGCTTCAAAGGACCCATCCCAGATCTTTCTGGCCTGACAGGAGCCCTAGTTCATGAATCACATCACTGTAAATACTCAACCCATCCCGTACGGTTGAGGGGATTGAAGGCAGGTAATCTCCCTCCGTCTCTCTCTCAGGCTCCAAATCCAATCAGTGAGGAGATCAGTCCTGGTGTCATGCTCACAGAAAGACATTTTAATCTGAGGGGAACATCCAAAACAGACCTGCAGCTCATCCCAGCCCCACTCACACCATCCAACCAGGCCCATATGGAGGCCTGTGTCAACAGATCAGGAGGTCTCTAGAAGGATATAAGGCTATTTCTATATAACCCAGCCTGCCATTATTGCTGATGGCTTTTCAGCACATCCATAAGAATGATTTCATTTTCTCACAAAGAAATGACTCATGAGTCGAAATAGTGGTGTACAGTTAGGGTGGAAACCGTGTTCGATCGGGCCCCAGAATTACCATCTCCCTATCTGAGTCCATTTCCAAAAGACTCAGCTCCGCGAAGGGGTCCACAGCACAGCTCTGCGAGGGGGGCCACACTGAATCACATAGCATGGCTAATGGCTAATCGGGGACCTCGATGGCTCAGCCACCTCAGCCCTGCCTGATGACGGATGCTGTGGTTTCCATGGCAAAGCTGCCAAACAGCGATGATACAATATCCAAGCTTTACTGTCCATCCCCTTGAAGTGCAGGACTTTACTCTAAAGCATGCCTTTGTGTCATCAAAAACGGAATATGACAGTGAATGAACAATGGAAAGGGATAAGTTTGTTAGAGCAAGTGCCTGTCAAAACTCAGGAGCAGTCAGGACCAGCTGATTCCACATTTTCCCAAGGCATGTGTTTTCTGTGAACGTGCGTGCCTGAGAGAGTGTTTGTGTGTGCAGAGGACTGGAGAGAATGACAAGTGGAGATGGAGAATATGTATGATATCAGTGTCAGTGTGTTTGTGTGGTGTGTGCCAGCTGTTTCATTCCTAGCAGCCCAGCACTATGAGCCTCCTTGCCTCCTAGGCCCTCCAGTCCAGGGATCTATCCAGGCAGCATCCCAAATGGCACCCTATTCCATTTACTTTTTACCAAGGCCCATAGGGCTCTGGTCAATAGTAGTTCACTATACATGGAATAGGGTGCCATTTGGGACTCCGATCCAGTCTCTGGGAACCTCCAGCACTGAGGGAGATCAAAAGGAGCGGCGGGGGGATGATGGAGCGCTCCAGGCCCCGCTAGACGCCGCTGAAAGCGGGCCCCGGGGTACTCTTATCACCCCTCCGCCACCGCTCCCACTGACTGGCTGTGTACAGACAGAAAGAGAGGAGAGAAGGAGCGCTGTGTGTACAGAAAGAAAGAGGGGAGAGTTGGAGCACTGCCTGGGTACGTTGAAGAGCAAGGATTAAGACTGGGACTGCGGCACTCACAATAACAAACTACATCTACGTTCCTCAGTCAGGAGTTCACTGACTGCACTGTAAGAGGCTGAAGGGCCAAGCTGCACTGTAAGAGGCTGAAGGGCCAAGCTGCACTGTAAGAGGCTGAAGGGCCAAGCTGCACTGTAAGAGGCTGAAGGGCCAAGCTGCACTGCAAGAGGCTGAAGGGCCAAGCCGCACTGTAAGAGGCTGAAGGGCCAAGCTGCACTGCAAGAGGCTGAAGGGCCAAGCCGCACTGTAAGAGGCTGAAGGGCCAAGCTGCACTGTAAGAGGCTGAAGGCCAAGCTGCACTGTAAGAGGGTGAAGGGCTGAACTGGCAGTATGTTTCCCAAGCCACGGTCTAGTCTAAAGAAACAGCCATAACTTCTTCCTAGCCCCGGCCCCTCACTCTGCCCCTTCCAAGGAGTGCTGACTGGACACTGCCCGCCCTCTATACGGTGTTGACCTCTCACTGTTATCCCTTCCAAGAGAAAATGTTCCTGAGAACCTTCATTCATTAATTTATTAATTTGTTCATTCATTCATTCTTCAAGTACTGAGAGGGATTAAAACCTGCTAGCTCGTCAGATCCTTTAGCATCTAGCAGCACCTAGCACTACTGCTTGATGTTCCTTCCAGATTCTTCTCTGAAAAAGTCAGTGTTGGAATAAATTGGCATTTAATTGTTTTGGCAGTCTCAGTTGCACCTTGAACAACAATATTTCTGTTAGAGCCTGCAGAGCAAAATGTCTAGCTAGAGCTGGTGTAGCAGTGAAGCAGCCTTGCTACTGTATGTTTACTCATCATTTGTACATAGCGATATACCTGCAAAAAATTATGATTATGATTTTGGCCCCTACAGTTTTTCTTTATCCTACCTACAACATTCTCGACAAAACCAACTCTCGCCCACAGTGTTGTGGCCTACAACTGGTTTCATTTACAATACATTTTTATGTTCAATAACATTTCTTCACATCAGTTCAGACAGAGTTCATTCTTAGAATTGTTGAAAGACGTACTGTAGAAGCTCCTACTCCATTACCGAGTAACATAAACCTGGTGTGCGTCTCAAATGGCACCCTATTCATGCTCACCATGGGCTCGGGTCAAAAGTAGTGCACTATAAAGGGAAAAGGGTGCCATTTGGGATGCCGCCCTGCTCTTCTCTGGCTTCTCAGGCTGACTGACTGTATAAGCCTAGTCAGTCAGTCAGGTTTTCCAGCTGAGTGCAGCTGGTGGAGCTGCGTAGCTAAGCATCACTATGAGGCCGGGCCCTTCAAAGGTTTTAAGGGATTCTCAGCGCACTTTATCAGCTGGACAAGGGAAAGCCCATCTCTCACAGTGATGCGGCATTAAAGAAAAATTGTGGTGACCTTTTACATTTTGGACTGGGAAAAAAGCCCCTGTGAGGAATGAGGGGTAGGCGGAGGTTGGTTAGAAAGCATCTACTCATCTTCTGGTTAAAGTCCAGGTTAAGGGCCAGACTGTCTAATCCACAGGGCTGCATTAAATCTAACACAGAGCAGAGCTGTGGGTTTGTGTTTTCAATTAGATATTCACTGGGGCAGAAATTATGTCTGTTAATTTACTCTACCTGAGACCCAGGGCGCCATAACTGTAGCATGGTGTAATTGGTTGCCTTAGCGCCAACAGATAGATGGTCATAGCTGCTCAAAATGGAGGTGCCATAATGACTACAGTTTATCACTAATGAAAGCAGCTACTCAATTAGCAGAAGTAACCCATATTTTGGGGGAATCTGAGATGAGTCTAGTACAGTTTAGTATGGTGTAGTATAGTATAGAATGTGTAGTGCTAGTCTACTAATATGGTATAGCCCATGTATTTGCTGCGATATATGAACTGTAGGTACTCACCTGCCTGCTTTCGTTATGATCATCTCTGTTCCCGCCTCATGGAATTTCTTCCACAGCTCCCTCTCATGAAGAAGAACCTTAATGTTCTCAATATTCTAAATAGAGAAAGGTAGAAACAGCCATGAGGGTTGGCAACCTGTTGTGGGCTTATAGACAATCAGATTATGTCATCTGGATTTTTAAGTTAAACCAGTTCATTCTCAATAAATATTTCCCAATTGATAGGGTGTCCACCCACTGTGCCCCGACAAGAAATAAAAACACCCACGATTTAATATGGCCAATAATTTTGTTAACAAGTCAACGATTTCCTTAATAATAGCTAAGATCATTGAAATTGAGAGCAAGGAAACATACCTATTTGGCCATTTCCAAGAATAGGAAACTTCTGAACATATAATACCTTTGCAGTTCTGGTTCTGGCTCTGTGTTGAGAGCCTACAATACTCATGATTACCTGGTCTGGCTCATTGCCCTGGGGGATGCTGGGAGTTGTAGGCAGGCCCAGGTGTGAGGAGTCAGGGCTGAGGTCTGGGGGCCCTCCAGGCTGGACCCCAGTCACACTGTCATCCGTCACAGCTGAGGCCTTCTCCTGGAGCATCTCTATGAGACGAACAACGGCTTCAGTTCAATACACAGACTTACAATACACAGACTTACAATACATGGACCATAGAATTACATATACTTATATAGAACTTATATAGTAATGTAATAGGATATCTGTGACACAGACTTACTATAATACTAAAATAAAACAGAGCATCTCTACAGATAATAACAGACTTACGATACACAGACAGACTCCAAACCAATACTACACTGTCTCTTAAAATACTTAAATAACACATTCCCATAAAATGGACTGGACAAAATATGTTCCAAGGAAATACACTGTGCACAAACAAAATGTAACACACCTTCAAGATACAAAGATGAACCCTATCCCTAAAGAAATATGGCCTAATATTTCATCATGACTAAATATTTAGCTTTTATTTATTTTTTCAACTACTAATTGACATTAAGTACATTTATATAATGTACTTGTACAGTAATTGCTGTTCATTTTGTATTTCTACAATAATAATGTATATTAATTAATACTGTAAGGAAATTAAACACATATTTTCTAATGAACATTTGTAGAATGTCCAATGGGAGGAAAAAACGGAACTTATGAACTGAAGGGGACTCGTCATCCCACACCGTGACGTTCTTCTATGGAATTCCTGTCTGTTTTAGGAAGAAAACCTGCTCTGCGTAAAAGACAAGTCTATTTTAATTTGTCTCTGTTATTTACGCAAGAAAATTATACATTTTATGAATTACTATTTTTATTGAACGATAACGCAAAAGTAAATTGTTTAAATGAGTTAACATTTCTGGTAGATACATTTTTTAAATATCAAACCTTATAAGGAAATTTCAAGGATACGGAAGTCAATGCCTCATTGTTGCACTGCAATAATACACACTTGAAGGTGTGTATTCATCAACAAATGTTAGCAATGAGAGAAATTAAAATAACTCTTAACTGCATATTAATTCATTCAGGCATGCTCTCTCATTCTGGGACATTTCTTGGAATTTATTTTTCAGTTCTTGGAAACCAGGTCACTGTTTTGTCCCCAAGCTACTAACTATTGTTAATAGAAATATCAGTTGAATTCTGTAGGCAAAGTCATTTCAAGGTGGATCACTGCAGCAAGGACCATGTGCCATTGGGGGAATTTGGTCACAATGACCCAAATACTGTATGATGATGGGCCCTCATTCATGCAAAATAGAGCCGATCTACGTTTGCAGTGAGGTCCCATGTAAGTTTAAAGGAGGAATTGTATCTGAATCGTCTACTGTAAACTGTACCCTCAGCTCTGCTCTCCACTCATATGAAAAGATGGAATAGTAGATAGCAAACTTGATTGTTCCACACATAGAATTTCAATTACTGGACCCATTCAAGTGAAGTTATTCCCACATACGACTACACTGTTGTGCTTAATATTAATACACAACTACTAGGTAATAATAAATATTCAAGCAACATTCTGGCCATAGAATTACAATTACTAGAATGGACAATCCCATTCAAGTCTGCGCTCTGTGATGGGTGGACCAGCGGCCATATTGAATACTTATATTTCTGTTATAGCATCTCCATTTCCATTCTCTGACGTTTAGTTTGATAAATGAAATGACAATAATATATATTTGCATATTAACTTGTAAATCATATGAAACTCTAGACATAAGCTAATTCCTCAACCTGCATGCTTGGAGACCACGATATTAAGCACATGGGGTCAAGATTAATTTGTTCTTCAGAAGAGTTGGATTAAATATTTACTCTTCTAGCATTACGGCGGGATAGTTTTATGTAACGGCTCCTAAACACTGTTCATTCCATTAGTCCAGATCACCAGCTAAGCTTCGCTCTCTCACGGCTCTAAACCCAGCTCAAAGACAAACATATTTTCATGAGAGACACAGACACACAGACAGCCTGGTATAGCCTCGTCTGCTCCATACAGTTCTGTTTCACAAGACCCTCTCCTCTCCCATAGCAACCATTCCCCCATCCATTTTACCATACAGACTTAAACTGTAGGTCTACGTCCCAAATGGCACCTAATTCCCTATATAGTGCACTACTTTTGAACAGAGTCCTATGGGCCCTGGTCAAAAGTACTGCACTATATGAGGAATAGGGTGCCATTTGAGACGCACATATAAAGGTATACAGTGTACATTTCGGAGAGTCTTTACACTCACCCCGGCCCTCCCTTAATCTCAGGCATGTAAACAATGTGAGTGCTCTCTCTCAGGATGAAAGAGAAGGAGCTCCAACTGTAAACCAACGCAGACATTTGCTAAAGCGAATAAAGATAAGGCGCGCTGCAAATCAGCCGTGGTACTTTTTTACCCTCCTGAACAGGGCCCTTTCACTTACCCTGTTTAACTAAACACGGTGAGCTAGCCCTCTGTTTATATCTATGTCACTCCCAGACATATAATCCACTAAACTATTCATGGCAGATTGTCCTGTGTGTGTGTGTGTGCGTGTGTGCGTGTGTGCGCGCGTGTGTGTCTGTGTGTGTGCACCCTGGGTGCAGTAGGGAGGCTATTCTCAGTGGTAAATCCGATATGCTGGGATCTGGCCAAACTGAATTAGCAACTGTTACTTTTAGGCAACTCTTGGGTTTTTAATGAGGAGCAATACCATGACATTAAATGGAGGGGAGAGCATGCAATGTACTGTATCTGTATCTCAGTACATTTTGTGTCATATTTGTGTGTGTGTGTGTGCGTGCGTGCGTGCGTGCGTGCGTGCGTGCGTGTGTATCTGTGTCTGTGTTTTCGCCTCCCAGTCTGAAATGTATAGCCATGATGCATGATGCATGTTATTGAGACAGCTGCCATAAATTCAAACCTGACCTGCCATTTTGTACAGCAGCCAGTCTTATGCATATGGTGATGTGTGGCAGAGACAGAGAGAGAGAGAGAGAGAGAGAGAGAGAGAGAGAGAGAGAGAGAGAGAGAGAGAGAGAGAGAGAGAGAGAGAGAGAGAGAGAGAGAGAGAGAGAGAGAGAGAGAGAGAGAGAGAGAGAGAGAGAGAGAGAGAGAGAGAGAGAGAGAGAGAGAGAGAGAGAGAGAGAGAGAGAGAGAGAGAGAGAGAGAGAGAGAGAGAGGGCCCTGTCTGACTATGCATCACTTCCATAATGTGAGTACATTGCGCCTTTGTTGTTGTTGTATGTATGTCTCTGGCAGCTACTACTCAGCTATGTCAGTAGAATCACATCACGTAGCCTTGGGCTTGCGCCATCACGTAGCCTTGGGCTTGCGCCATCACGTAGCCTTGGGCTTGCGCCATCACGTAGCCTTGGGCTTGCACCATCACGTAGCCTTGGGCTTGCGCCATTAGCGCAAAATAATTTTGGATGTGAAACTGACCTATCACAACAAAAATGTAATGGCACCAAAGTAGTAAGTGAGTATGGTGCTGTAAAATCTCTCACCTGGAAAACAGGTCTCTAATGTTGGATTCCCTCCACAAAAGTGAATTAGGCCTACGTTTTAATCAGTTGTTTAGTTGATTGATTGGCTACAAATGTCAGTATCCTACCTAACAGAACATCTCAGGATGTAATGTTTAGAGTCAAATAAAAAATAAAAAATGATTTTATTTATTGTAAATATGTGAAAGTGTTTATAGTCCATATTTTAGAGACATCCCACATCATTGTTCGAGTGCTATGTATTTTGGTATTTCTTGAATGAAAAGAATGACATTATTTAGACTCCCATATGTAGATGAAATTATTTGATTGTAATTTGTGATCATATAATTCTAAAAGCATGTTCTAAAATCATTATCTGTCAGTCAGTCTGCATAAACTAATTAAGTATATTATTGTGAATAATAATGATAGTATTATCATTATTATTATCATTATTAATCGTTAACTATTATAATAATGATACTAATAATAATATTTTAAACATTATTTAAGGATAATAATATTTTTCATCTTAAACAGAACAGATAGAATTGTTGTTTGTTTCACTTTTTATATTACCTTAAAGCTTGAATTGATAGTTGCTACACCAATTTTGGACTTATAAATGAATACACCCATTGATTCTTGAAGAATATGACTTATAAATGCCTCATGAGCTTAGTTCAACTGTCTTACCCCATCAGAACCCAAAATAAAAGCTTGTTTTATTTACTCCAATGTTTGTAAACAATGTAAATTAAACAAACACTGTATAGCCTCAAAACATAGTTAAAACTATCATTTTAATATCATGGATGGTCAGTCCTTGCATCCATAGCTCTCATAGCTTTAATGTCAATCAGCTTTGAATACCTTCACAGGGCCCTGAAACATGTATCAAACTGGTGTTTTGGTGATTAATATGACATTTAATGTAATTTCTACACTCTTGAAATTATTGAGAAATTGAGTAAATTATGTAACAACTGATTTCATCATATTTACAGTAACCTCAAAATTATATTGTGAAAATAATAAGCATTTAGCCTATAACTTCTTTGAGCATAGGTGAAATGTATAGAAATTGTGACTTTCAAATTGTACTATAGGCTACATGTTCATATCAGTTATTATTTCATTTTTTATAGACCGTGTGACCATAGACTGTTATACATCTCCATAATATTACCGCGTCATACATCAACGTTTAAGGACACTGCTTTAGCTTTTATTCTTGAAATAGGCTACAGACACAGCATTATCACGTTCACCATCACTATCAAGAAAGTCAGATAACGCTGGGAAAAATAGAAAGTAGAAAGTATATCCTAACACTAATCGCATTAAAGAAGCTGAGCCTATCCAACTACGGCGTTTTCAGATTGACTCCATGCCTGAGCTTGTTTACAAAACACGTAGATAGGCAGATTACACTGAAGATATGCAATAATATTATTATATTACCTCATGAAATATTATAAGCTTGAATCCATTTATTTTCCAAATGGTAATTTTCTGTCTTCACCAAGGAAAGAGCAGGAAGTTACGTTCCATTGGGACGTAGTTAGGGAAAGTCGTCCAGCATCTCATCTTAATAGGTTTATCTTTCTCCGGTATAACGGTTCTCGGAGTAAACTCCCTGTCACGCGTGAGCGCCCGTGTTAACCCTGCCTTGGTGTGATTCAACGCTCGTGAACCGAACTGTTGCCTACTCTGCGCGTGTGCAGTGCGCTTTCAGCTTTAGAGAGAACGAACTTGGTGCGTGGTGTTTTCTTGGAAACGCAAAAAAGAATTTGCTCAACCCCTTGAATTGTTAAAACACCGGGATGAGTGAATTATTTGGATCGTTACCCCGCTCTCCCTCCCCTCTCTTCCACGCAGACCTGACGTCGCTCCCCTACCGACGAGAATGCCTTACAGCGCGATGCACTGCTCCTCTGGAGCCAGAATCTCTCCACCAACGACTATTGGACTAATAAGTGTTGTGTATGACATGAATACAACATCATCTCCTCCCCCATCCCACTGGCTATTGGTTACATCATAAAAAATACTAACCCCATGCTATAGGCTATATAGCCTATAACTGGATATAGCTGCGGAGTTTGATAGGGCCTATGGGCTATTAATATACATAATATAGTATAGGCTTCATTAATAAACAATTCTGATAAAAAAAATTATTTTTCACGATAGGCCTTTGCTACTAGATATTATTTTTTCAACCAACCCAGAAGAGTACAAATTGATCATTGAAGCATCGGCTCTGGGTCTTTTTTTTGTTTTAGTTTTTTTGTTTTTTTGGGGGGGGGAATGGATCAGCTTAATATTGCAGATAGATTGTATCTTCTATCAATGTAATTGTCTGCATCACTTCCAATCCCCCATGTTTTTTATTTTATTTATTTATTTTATATATATACTCCCCTTTATTACTTTTCAACCCCACCATCCTTTCCCTACTTGGAGTAAATTAGTGAACAACAACGCCCAGGCCTCCACTTCCGGTCCATACCCACCACCTACACCCCATGGACAGAGTCAATTTTACAATAATTCTATTATATATTTATTTATTTATTTAATTTTGTATTGCTCCTGAACTTCTTCTACTCTCAACCTCTCAGATCACTTCCACGATGTCCATCCGGCCCGCCCCCACACGCCACATCCCCCCAACCGCGCTCCCTCCCAAAAGCTCCCAACATACAACCTATATACTTATTATGGACACAGTATGCTTACATTATTAGCTATCTTTGTTATTATTTGTTGTTATTTGTTATTAGTCCCATCCTTCAACTCTATTCAATACCTCCCATCTATCTCTTAACACCATCCATATAGGATTTCTATTTGCCATATATATTTCAACCGTACTGTGATGTTTTACACACGTTCTGAACCTTTCTATTCTCATTGCTTCTACAGATTGTGAATTAAAAATAAACATTTTTGCTAAAAGTATTATTATATTATTGATTGATTGACTATGACTTTTCAGATCACCCAGTAATGCTATCGGCTCTGGGTCTTTGTCAATCAGGTGTCACTGTGCAAACAGACATCTGTGGAACTGGGTTACCTGTGAGGTGAACCATGTCCAAATCAGGATTGTTGGGGTAACAGAGGCTCCTCTGTTCCAGTGTCAGGTAAAAATAACCTCTGAGGGCCACAGTGAAGAGAGTGGACTAGCCTATAACCGACCCATCCTCTGGTTCAGTTAGGCTCTAGATTTTACTTCTTTACCGTTATTTCGCACGACATGTTTTCCTTTCAAAACAGCAAATGACCTCTGAGGGCAACAGTGATGACGAGTAGACTAGCCTATAGCCTACCCATCGTCTGGTTTAGTTATAGATGGTATTTCTGGACAGTTATTTCGCACGCCATGTTTTCCTTTCAAAACAGCAATAGCCGTCGAAGAATGACGCTAAACGCTCATACATTTTCAGGTGAAATATGGTTGTGGTTTTGGAGTAAATGGGTCGAAGCACGAGGCTGAAAGACCAATAAATCAACAATAGAAGTTGGCGGGTCAGGTTGGTCGGTGAGAGTTTGACTTATATCTACTGATGACATGGCCAAATGAACGACAACAGCCTAAATGTCCTTCCCGCGACAGTTTGTCATTTTCAGCCCTTTCAATATTTCTCTGCCAAAATATGACTGGTGAGGAGGCATCGAATGATCAGACAGTGGTCCTTTTTTTAGTCTGTTGAATGTTTGGACATGGGTGATGTATTGTATCGGTTAATGTCAGGTTTTAGAGACCTATTGATGATTTGTTGTTGGCTCAGAATATAGATTTTCATATGCATTATAATTAACACATAGCTTGAGTTTGGTCTCCTTTTGAGGACAATAAATGGCAGCTAGGCTGATTGTATTTGTCAGTTTGTTGAAATCATCTGTTTTTTAAAGTGCAAATCATAGGCTGAAATGTAACACACTAGTTGCCTTTCATTTCTTTACTTTGTCGATGGGGTGATTTTCGTTTTATGTTCGTCCACTTAACTTATTAATTTAAAAAACTGTACGAATAATAGATTTAATATTTATTTATTGTAAACATAGCCTACTACAACTACTAATAGCCTAATAATAGCGTAATAATCATAGGCTAATCTAATTGAATGAACACTTGCATTTTCTTTCGATAGGCCTGTCATCTTTATTATATAATTAATCAATATAATTAATATTGACGTTTTTTGTCAGGGAACAATCATGCAGAATAGTCCGTTTTCTATGGTTTTCCATATTGCTTTATCAACCCCTTTGCTAAATGGGACTGTAATCTGTCTTTAGCCATGTGGCGCCAAAAGGCCAAAGCCTCTGGAGTTCGCGTGAAGGCCTTTTGTTCCATATAGAACATACAGTCCATCCAAGATCGAATGCAGTCCTCCAAACATCAGTAATTTGCGCGGGAGGAACATATTTAGGGAAACATGTAAATATTGACCCTAAATTCAGGCTGTGTTAACGCATATGCTATGCTAAGCTTACACAAATGCCTCGTAAATGTTGGACAGAAATAAGTATTTAGAGGATGTTTCTGTCATTTTGCTCATGTGCGCCACTAATAAAGGCTATAGTGAAGGCTTGAGGAAATGCAGATGTGCCATTCTATCTCTTACATCATATATATTAGCCTACCTCATGAAAGAGAAAAAGCTATGGTATGACCATTGACCAACAACAAATATGCCGAATTTAAAATGCCCAAAGGCTAATACTCAATTCTGTGTAACTGGCCCTCACAAACATAACACGTGATGTAAAAGTAGCCGTTCTTACCTCCACGTTATTGCTCAGCCCTTCACACGAACTTGACCTCTGCACTGTACTCCCCTTTAGCTGTGCTTTTCTTCAGGGAATTTTAGTCCCACAAGGACAAACCTTAGCCGCCGTGGTATAGAAGATGCTTCTGCTATAAAATGGTTGAATTTTTTATAGGAGCTGAATTGAGTTGGGTTTCTGAAAGGGAATTTAAACTTGACTCACTCCCACCGTCACGTGGTGCAGAAATTAGGAACAGGAGTCCAGTGGGCTTGGAGCAAAGCTGGGTGTTGCTGAGGGGACAACGTTCAAGCATCGTTAAAAACTCCCATATTATATATACCGATTCATTGGCGTTTTGGTCTCTGGTCCGAAACAAATAGTGTTAGTTGGTTTAGTAGTTAGGCTATATTGATGTTTTTGAGAAATACTAGGCAAAACAATTGACATGTCCTTTCCTTTTATTAATGTGTCAATAGGTTACCTATGGCTTTGATGGAGCCATTAGTAAACCTTGCTAATGTTATGATCATTTTGGGTTTTTTAATGAAAATATCTGTTGCCAAAACATTAATTCCAATACAAACATCAGCTTGTTTTCACAAGTGAGCAAAAAAAATGTGTGCCAATTGTCTTATTTGTATAGTCTATTTTGAACCATTTTAATTCGTTATTTCGGTATCAAATTAAACCAGAAACTGTTTTTTCCAGACTTAAAAAGACATGTATGATGAATGAACATGTAATTGACCTTTGGCCCTGAGTAGATAAGTACAAGGTGCAGTACAGTCCCAAAAAAATCAGGATGTAAATATAACATTTCTCTGAACGGTCCTTAGAATATAATAGTTTGCTTCATGGAGGTATACCACTATTTTACCTACAAATTTATATTTATGAAAAACATTCTAGCAGAAAAACCTAGGCTAATTTTAAAAAGGTTACCAGACCTTTTGACTTTTAAACCTTACGCTTAAGTTTTTGATATGTATGTATATGTATGTATGATATGTATTTTTTTTCTTCTTAAATTCTAGCAATTAGAATAGCAGATGTTTTAGTCATTATCGTGATTGGAAGGATATACTAACTGTATGTGTTATTGTTGGTATATGCCTATTCAGAACCAATTATGCATCTCTAACGAATTTGACATTTCAAATACAGTACATAACAATGAGATATTTTCATTTATGTGCCAATTTTCTTAACATTTATACAATGTTGTATGAGTGTACATGTTCCCTCCATCTATTCCATCTGACTTTATGGAAGTAGACTGAGCTCTGTAATGAGTTGTTTACAATAATATAGTTGACCTTTCCCCTCTCTGGTATATTGCCATACATACCATTGTATTATATAGAAGTTTGACACCACTCAGCCTTTTATGGTTTCAGAATTGTTTTTATGCTTTGTGACAAGGACTTAAATTCTGGTGTGGGGTTAAAATAAGGATTTTCTATTCTGTTTGATAAAGGACAATGCTTATTTAGCTGGAGTTGTGTCTACGTGATATTGTATAACTAGGGTGAGCGTTGCTGTCACAGCATACAGAGTAGTCCATTGGCTGATTTATGTTGGAGGGAGTGAGGGTTTTTATTTCCTTGGGAAAACATTTGCCTGTGTAATTGGCAGTGGGTGAGAGAGAGAGGGGTCTCGGTTAATAAAAAACAAAAGAGCAGGACGACGTGGTTCCCCCTCTCGCTCTCTCTCCCGTCGCTGTCTTCCTTCTCTTTAAAGCCACACTCCGTCAGGTGTTCATATGTCATATTTATCAACATCAAGGAATACATCATTTATTCGTTGAAATCATCTTACAGACTGTTCAAACTTGCAGACTGTGGCTTGAAGAAGCCTGTGCCTCTCCTTGCTGATTTGTGTGCAGTCAAAATGGCGGAGATAGAGAGAGTGGTGGCTTTGGGCTTATTACACCTACAGTGCTCAGATGCCTATTAGCTTAGCAGTTAGCACAGTGCTAGCCAGCGCACAGAGGCTATTTCTCCCTCTTACCCTGATGTACTGTATACATCAGGGTATTCAGACCCCTTGACTTTTTCCACATTTTGTTATGTTACAACCTTTTTCTAAAATGGATTCAATTGTTTTTTCCCCTGCTCAATCTACACACAATACCCGTTAATGGCAAAACAAAAACATGTTTTTAGATTTTTTTCGCATAAATAAATAATGGAAAATATCAAATTTACATAAGTATTCAGACCCTTTACTCAGAATTTTGTTGAAGCACCTTTGGCAGCTATTACAGCCTTGAGTCGTCTTGGGTATGACACTACAAGCTTGGCACACCTGTATTTGGGGAGTTTCTCCCATTCTTCTCTGCAGATCCTCTCAAGCTCTGTCAGGTTGGATGGGGAGCGTCACTGCACAACTATTTTCAGGTCTCTCCAGAGATGTTGGATTGGGTTCAAGTCTGGCTCTGGCTGGGCCACTCAAGGACATTCAGAGACTTGTCCCGAAGCCACTCCTGCGTTGTCTTGGCAGTGTGCTTAGGGTATTGTCCTGTTGGAAGGTGAACCTTCGCCCCAGTCTGAGGTCCTGAGCGCTCTGGAGCAGGTTTTCATCAAGGATCTCTCTGTAATTTGCTCCGTTCATCTTTCCCTCGATCCTGACTAGACTCCCAGTCCCTGCCACTGAAAAACATCCCCACAACATGATGCTGCCACCACCATGCTTCACTGTAAGGATGGTGCCAGGTTTCCTCCAGACGTGACGCTTGGCATTCAGACCAAAGAGTTCAATCTTGGTTTCATCAGACCAGAGAATCTTGTTCCTCATGGTCTGAGAGTCCTTTAGTTATCTTTTGGCAAACTCCAAGCGGGCTGTCATGTGCCTTTTACTGAGGAGTGGCTTCCGTCTGGCCACTCTACCATAAAGGCCTGAATGGTGGAGTGCTGCAGAGATGGTTGTCCTTCTGGAAGGTTCTCCCATCTCCATAGAGGAGCTCTGTCGGAGTGACCATTGAGTTCTTGGTCACCTCCCTGACCAAGGCCCTTCTCCCCCGATTGCTCAGTTTGGCCGGGCGGCCAGCTCTAGGAAGAGTTTTGATGGTTCCAAACTTCTTCCATTTAAGAATGATGGAGGCCACTGTGTTCTTGGGGACCTTCAATGCTGCAGACATTTTTTGGTACCCTTCCCCAGATCTGTGCATCGATACAATCCTGTCTTGGAGCTCTACGGACTATTCCTTTGACATGGCTTGGTTTTTACTCTGACATGCACTGTCAACTGTGGAACCTTATATAGACAGGTTTGTGCCTTTCCAAATCATGTCCAATCAATTGAATTTACCACAGGTGGACTCCAATCAAGTTGTCGAAACATCTCAAGGATGATCAATGGAAACAGGATGCACCTGAGCTCAATTTTGAGTCTCATAGCAAAGGGTCTGAATACTTATGTAAATAATGTATTTCTGTTTTCGCTTTGTCATTATGGGGTATTGTGTGTAGATTGATGAGGGGAATTTTTTTTTAAATCCATTTTAGAATAAGGCTCTAATGTAACAAAATGTGGAAAAAGTGAAGGGGTCTGAATACTTTCTGAATGCACTGTATGTGTGCCCACCACCCACCATTGCTCAGAGTCCAATTGGACTGTTCCTATCCCCTCCACTAGCCAGTCTGGGGGATAGAGAGCCAGTCGGACCACCAGCTGGATCTATAGAGAGAGAATAGTCACTTACACTTCCTGTGTGAGCAGCCAATCAGAACCATGGGTTTGCCTAAATTAGCCACCCATGGTTCTGATTGGCTGCTCACACAGGAAGTATAACTGACTATTCTCTCTCTATAGATCCAAATGGTGGTTCGACCGGCTATCTTTCCCCCAGGCTCCACTCTATGGCCATGGTGCATCATGGGAAACAGGAAGTGGCCCAGCATACTGCCCAAACATGGGGGCAGATTAACTGTACATGGGGCTAATGTTACGACCCTGTTACATCACGTTAACTTTAAATGTTCATTGTTAAATGTTAATGATATTACAGAGACACACACACACACCATGTCCCAATCGTCACAGCTCAAGTGTCCCTTGACTGTTCAGTTTGGTAGACCTTCAATAATGGATTGTGTGTGCAGTTCCATTAGGGAATGTACTAACTAGTATGAAGTGGTATTAGTCATATAATCAATATTATGAGAATCTTCTGATTTAAGATTTTTTTTATTTTTTTTTATTTATAAAGCAGGCACGATCTGAAATTATCTATAGAGCAATGACCCTGATAAAATTATAAAACTTAGCTCATGATTTTAGTTCTGAATATTCATAGGGCAATCCTACAGTAGAACTTGTGTTAAATGCCTTCTTGGCAGGATGGGATTTCAGATCCTTCTTGGAGCTCTTGGGGTGTTTCAATCAGAGGAGGCTGATGGGAGGAGCTATAGGAGGACAGGCTCATTGTAATGGCGCAAATGGAAAAAATGGAACAGAGTCAAACATGTGGTTTCCATATGTTTGATACAATTCCATTCATTCCATTCCAGTCTTTACAATGAGCCCGTCCTCCTATAGTTCCTCCCACCAGCCTCCTCTGGTTTCAGTCCAACCACAAGTGGCCTGGTCTACTCTGAAACAACAGCCTCAAAAGAAACTATTTTTTTTCAAACAAGACTTTAAAAACGTTTTGTTTATTTCCATTTTAAGTGGCACACACTAAAAGGTTGTTTTGAATGATGTCAAAAATTAAGTATCCTTAATTTGGGAGGTAAAGTTGAGTCCAAATAGCTGTGGTTGGATTATATTGAGCATAAATCCCCAAAGGCCAATTAATGTAGAAGTTGTGGTTTGTTGAAAAATATTTTGAATGCAGTCAAAGGTTATCACAGATAATGAGGTTGACAATATAAGAAGATGGCTTTCTCTTTTCGCCCAATCTCTGACAATTCTATACACTTTAGATTGCATCCTCCAGTATTCTAGTTGATGATCCCTGCTGTAGAATATAGCATCATATCATTCCTGTGTTTTCATATACTTTTCAAAGGTTGTCATTCCCATTGACAATATTTAATGATGAAGCTACTGCCTTGAAGTTTGCACAGGCGCTGAATAACCCTGCTTACATACAAATCACAAACCAAAACAGAGCCATTAATGACCAGTTAACCCCTAAGTTATGGGAAAACATTTGGATAAGAGCAGAAACTGGGGCTCACCCATACTGAGGCTCACCCCACATTGGGAAAAGTAACTCAAGTGCAGTTGACATCTTCTGGCTTTCTGTCAAGGCAAATGGACAGTTTATACACATGGTTCAGAGCTGTCCGAAGCGAATGAAACACTGAGCCCTGGCTGTCAGCTAGCCGAGGGTGTCATGCTACAAATCTCAGTTGAGACCCACTAGGTTGTTTAGCTTCAGACTCAGGCAGAGGCAGTGGAGAGGCAAGGTTCACATTCCTATCTGAGTGTGGAGGTACTGGACTGGTAAAAATGACCATGTTACGTCTCTACTAGAGCCATGTATTTAATTCAATATATATTTAAGCAATAAGGCACGAGGGGGTGTGGTAAATGGCCAATACACAACGGCTAAGGGCTGTTCTTATGCAAGACGCAACGCGGAGTGCCTGGATACAGCCAACAGCCATGGTATATTGGCCATATACCACAAACCCCAGAGGTGCCTTATTGCTATTATAAACTGGTTACCAATGTAATTAGAACAGTAAAAAGTAATTTTTGGTCATAACCATGGTAAACGGTCTGATATATCACAGCTTTCCGCCAATCATCATTCAGGGCTCGAACGACCCGGTTTATAATAATAAATATATGGCTCTAATCATGGCCAATCTGTGTAGGGAGACAGAATATTGAATCTATTGGTAGCCTGTTACTTGCAATCCTTTGTTTGTTCTAGTTGTAGTGGCTCAATGTTGATCGTGAAACCAATGAGCAGACTGATAATGTAACTCATGAAGCTGATTTTAGTTCCCTAATCACTGTGAAGTGTAAAGAGGCCTACATCTAAGCTGCGAGATAACAAGTAAGAGGTCAGGGGTCTCCATTTAACCACAGAACCACTCATAATTGTATTTTCTTTATCCACAATACAAACAGGCACTACTGTACATGTCTCTGTTCTCTGTAAAACCATTCACATGTTTATTTGGTTGTATTACCATCAGCACTCCATTACATCACCATAACCATCGTAAGATCCTTAGCAAGCGTAAATTATTAGAAAAGTCATGCACTCTGTTCTTCTGAGATAAGCCCTCCAAGCTTTGAAGTGAGATGGGGTTCGGACTGTTAGCGTTCAGTTCATGGCAGTGCTACGAGACATTAGTGTCAGGGTTAATTGGTGTGTTTAGTCCAGTTTAGTAGCTCTCTCGGCTCTCGCTCGTGGTCGGTATGTAGTCATCATGTGCTGTGTGGTTCAGGATCCGGTCAAGCAAGCCCCATAGTCTCACTAACACAGCACACACACACTTACTTACACAACACACACACTGTGACACACACATACTGTGACACACACACAAACACAGTCACACACACACACACACACACACTCACCTCCTCCTGTCCACCGCTCTCTGATCCCCAACCATGTGAAAGGGGAGACAAGGGACCTAGTTTGGCCATCCAACATTACAGAAGCGGTGGAGCTAGTCCTGCTCCATACGCTGTGTGTGTGTGTGTGTGTGTGTGTGTGTGTGTGTGTGTGTGTGTGTGTGTGTGTGTGTGTGTGTGTGTGTGTGTGTGTGTGTGTGTGTGTGTGTGGTGCCGCTTGGACCTCCCAGGGAGCCTCCAGCATCCCAGAATCCCCCTTCAACTTGACGGCCCCTTCCTGTGTCTCCTTTTAAAACACACATCTTCCTTGTCATCTTGTCATCTTCCTTGCCATCGTTGGGCCACCACGAGCCAGAACAGATTCAATGCACCTTGGCATAGATTCTACTAGTGTCTGGAACTCTATTGGAGGGATGCGACACCATTCTTCCAAGATAAATTCCATAATTTGGTGTTTTGTTGATGGTTGTGGAAAACGCTGTGTCAGGCGTCGCTCCAGTGTTCAATTGGGTTGAGATCTGGTGACTGAGACGTCCATGACATATGGTTTACATCGTTTTCATGCTCATCAAACCATTCAGTGACCACTCGTGCCCTGCGGATAGGGGCATTGTCATCCTATGGGGGCTATATAGGGAATAGGGTGTGATTTGGGACTCACCCTGCATTTCTTTTAGTATAGTAATTAAATATGGGTTGGTTCTGGTGAGGCTTTGGATGATGGGACTACTTTCCTAACCCCTCTCGTCTTTGTGTTGCTCTCTATATGTGGCGTAAGGGAGGCCATTTGTCATGCAACACTTAGCTTTTTCCCTCCATTTTTATTGGGTGCGATTTACCTGTCAATGGTCATCTAAAATGTATTTCAAAAGACTTCCCTAATACTTAGCCTTTGTTCTCGTGGGAAGAGAAGCATTGAGAGTAGTAGATACACAGAAACACCTGGACTAGAGGAGACAGAAACTAGACAATGAGGAAGCAACATGGGACGCCCACACTGTAAGCCTACTGGTGACATCGATACCCCATCAGTGTGCAGGGATGACGTGTTGTGAGATGTGTGTGTGAACATGTGCGTGAATGTGTGTAAGTGCATGACTGCATGCAAGCTTTTGAATAGAAATGTGTGCATATGTGTATGTCCTACACAGTGAACCAATACGTTTTAAACATCAGTCTGTCTGTCTATGGCCTAGATTCAATCAGATCAAGCGTTAGCGGCGATAGCTGACACCCGCATAGCTGATGTTTTGGCGGTGTCGGAGGTGTAACTGCGTTGGAGCTGTCACATCGGTGAGCAGCTGCTCTTGATCATTGTCACAATACCACACCCATCCCACTCCCATTAGAAGTTCAGAGCGAGAAAGTGTAGGCTATAGCCTACAGAAATAATGACACTCAAATTGAAAATCATTAAACAAAATAATGAGGATTTCTATCAGCCTAATCAAGGTGTAGACCTAGATTATATCACACATTCCAGTGTTTGAACTTGTAAACAATGATGCATGGAATTTCAACACTTTTGGAAAAAAGGCAGTGGTGTAAAGTACTTTAGTAAAAATACTTTAAAGTACTACTTAAGTCATTTTTTTGGGTATCTGTACTTTACTATTTATATTTTTGACAACTTTTACTTTACTTCAGTACATTCCTAATGAAAATAATGTACTTTTTACGCTATACATTTTCCCTGATACCCAAAAGTACTTTGTACATTATGAATGCTTAGCAGAACAGGAAAATGGTCAAATTCACACACTTATAAGAGAACATCCCTGGTCATCCCTACTGCCTCTGATCTGGAGGACTCACTAAACACAAATGCTTAGTTTGTAAATTATGTCTGAGTGTTGGAGTGTGCCCCTGGCTATCCGTATATTTGCTTAATATAAGGAATTAGAAATTATTATTCTTAAGTATATTTTAGCAATTACATGTATTTTTATACTTAGGTATATTTAAAACCAAATACTTTTAGTATTATACTCAAGTAGTATTTTACTGGGTGACTTTCACTTTTACTTAAGTTATTTTCATTAAAGGTATATTTACTTTTACTCAAGTATGACAATTGGATACTTTTTCCACCACTTAAAAAAGTGTTCCAAAATAGTTATTTGGCTGTCCCCATAGGAGAACCCTTTTCGGTTCCAGGTAGAACTCGTTTGGGTTCCATGTAGAACACTCTGGGGAAAGGGTTCTACATGGAACCCAAAATGGTTTTACCTGGAACCAAAAAGGGTTCTTCGAAGGGTTCTCAAATGGGGACAGCCGAAGAATCGATAGCACCTTTTTTTCTAAGAGTGTACTAATGCGACCGTGCAGCCGAAGTCCGTGATAGCAATGCCTGAGTGGCGCAGTGGTCTAAGGCACTGCATCGCAGTGCTAACTGTGCCACTAGAGATCCTGGTTCGAATCCAGGCTCTGTCGCCGCCGGCCGCGACCGGGAGACTCATGGGCGGCGCACAATTGGCCCAGCGTCGTCCAGGGTAGGGGAGGGAATGGCCGGCAGGGATGTAGCTCAGTTGATAACGCCAGGGTTGTGGGTTCGATTACCACGGGGGGCCAGTATAAAAAAAATATGTATTCACTAACTGTAAATCGCTCTGGATAAGAGCGTCTGCTAAATGACTAAAATGTAAATGCCGGGAGCCACTTGTGGATTTGACAGCTCTAACGCGGTTCCACCTCTAACACATCAAAACACCAGCTATGAAGGTGTCGGCTAGCGTGAATCTGATTGAATCAAGCCAATGTCTGTATGTGCACTATCTCCCTGTCAGCCGTTGTGACTGTTTCTCTTTGTGCTTAACCCGGGGTTGTGTGAGAGGATTGTATGTTTTTAGAAGAGCTGGCTGGTTTAGTCTCAGGCCCCGGCTAGGCCCTGCACTCCGTTCATCATGACAAACTCTGTTAGTGTAAATTAATCTCCTATGTTCATCTCTGTGTCAGGACCAGGGGCGCTGCGTGCTAGGAGCAAATGATTTCTCCCGGGTCAGATCTGAAAATCCCTCACTGCTCCTCTGCAGTGTTTTATGTCTTCTTAAACATGCCCTCAAGGACCCTGGAGATCAAAAGACACTTTGGACGTCTACGCTGTCTACTCTACAGGTCCTACAGGATGCATGGAGCATGTGTCTGAGAGTTGGGATGCGTCCCAAGTGGCACCCTATTCCCTATATAGTGCACTTCTTTTGACCATTGCCCATAGTCACAATGTAGGGAATAGGGGTGCCATTTGGGACACAATCTTGGGTTCAAGAGCTCACGTATCTTAAATATAGTATTGTTTGGTTTATCATTGATTTACTGGTTTTCCAATTGTAATATTTTAGTTTTTACACATCCTTTTCCAGTAGTACTTTAAAGTAGTACATAAGTAGTTTTTTGGGGTATCTGTACTTTAATTTACAATTTATATATTTTTCAAACTTTTACTTTTACTCCACTACATTCCTTAAGAAAATATGTACTTTTTACTCCCATACATTTTCCCTGACACCAAAAAGTACTCATTACATTTTGAATGCTGAGGCAGGACAAAATTATGGTCCAATTCACCTCCCTATCAATATAATGCATTGTCATCCTTACTGCTTCAAATACTGCGTCTGAGTGTTGGAATGTGCCCCTGTCTGTCCATAAATAAATAAAAATCGTGAGGTCTGGTTTGCTTAATATACGGAATTTTATGTATAGCATTTAGTTTTACTTTGTATTTTTACTCAAGTTTGAACATGTAGTACTTTTTCCAAGTCCATTTAAAACCAGATACTTTTAGACTTTTACTCAAGTGACTTTTAATTTTACTTGAGTAACTTTTTATTAAGGTACATCTTTACTTTTACTAAAGTATGACAATTAGTACTTTTTCCACCACTGTCCTTTTCGAGGATAGTTGTCTGTACATTCACAATGTAGCCAACGTTACATAACAAAACATGGTAGTCTTTGCTCAGGGCCTCCTTAAGGCATCCTTCTCAATATGTATGGCTATACGCGCACACACACACACATTATTAGGTCGATGTACTCTTTTATTTCAAGGCTTTAACTCTCAGTACTGGAGAAGTTTAATAAATTTGAACCATCACTAATGTGTTAGAATACATAAATGTTGCTTCATATTTAGAACATGTACCTAAGATGTTTATTTTTGCTTTCTTTTGTTGCTTTCTTTCAGCTTTTGTGACATATCACGGAAGAACGCTTCACTAGGAGATAAAATAATTGATCTCATACTGATATTTCCCCCAAAAGCTGGTTGTTTTTCAAAAGTAAGTAGTTGTGACATCTAGTGGTCAATGGTGGTACTTCAAAACTGTTTTGAGCAGGTCCACTAAGACGGGCAAGAACAAGCAGAAAGTCAGAGCCAGAGGCAGCTCCAGCCCACATTATGTGTATGCAGGTGATAATAATTAAGTGTATAGGATATGTATGGTTATATTAAGATGTGATTATATTTCATGTCAATAAACAGAGTGGTAATGGTGTAAGAATTACAGGGTACCTACAAAGGACAGAAATATAGCCAATTCCATTTTGACGTGGGGTTCAGTTAATTTCATGAACCTTGTGCAAACTAAATGCTATCTCCATGGGGCTTTATTATATTTATTTTCAGCTGTGAAGCCCTAGAAGCAGAAATAAAACAGTTGTACTTAGTGAGACAGGCAGGCACCTTTCTATTGTGAAACGGTGCCTGTCAAACATTGACCAGTAGAGTCAACAAACAATTATTCTGCCTTCACTTTCTACAAACTTTACTGACCTTGAGGCAGGCATGAACTACTACCAAGAATGTTGAAATCCAAGCATTTGTGCCATGCTTAAAAAACAATTAGAGAAAAAATACATGTATTCTGAAACAAGTTTATATCTATGTTGAATTATTCCATAATTATGGGAATATATATATATATATATATATATATATATATATATATATATATATATATACAGTTCTGAAAAAAATTAAGAGACCACTGCAAATGTTTCTTAAATCAGCATCTCTACATGTATGACAGCCATTCCATTCCAGTGTCTTTTGAATTCCAACACAGGCACACCTCATTCTACTGAATTAGGTACTGATTAGGTGATCACATGAACCAAATCTTATTTAACGAGGAAAAGTATAAAAACCACTGCTGTGGTCATCACTATCCTCTTGCAATAGGACCAGCTGGATGGCAAAAACAGTGCTAATAGTACCTCAAACGTAATATTAATCAAAAAATAACTATTGACCATGCCAAAAGAGTTGAAAAGGAAAGTTTTGAGTGAGGAAAAGAAGGGTTCAATTCTGGCTTTACTGGCAGAGGGATACAGTGAGCGTCAGGTTGCTTCCATCCTTAACATTTCAAAGACGCCGGTTCATAAGAACAAGGTCAAGCAGCAGACATTGGGGACAACAAAGCTACAGACCGGCAGAGGGCGAAAACGACTCTCTACTGACCGGGATGACCGCCAACTCATTCGAATGTCACTCAACAACCATAGGATGACATCAAGTGACCTACAAAAATAATGGCAAATGGCAGCAGGGGTGAAGTGCACGGCGAGGACGGTTCGAAACAGGCTCCTAGGGGCAGGGCTGAAGTCATGCAAAGCTAGAAAAAAGCCCTTCATCAATGAGAAGCAAAGAAGAGCCAGGCTGAGGTTTGCAAAAGACCATAAGGATTGTACCGTAGAGGACTGGAATAATGTCATCTTCTCTGATGAGTCCAATTTTCAGTTTTGCCCAACACCTGGTCGTCTAATGGTTAGACGGAGACCTGGAGAGCTCTACAAGCCACAGTGTCTCGCACCCACTGTGAAATTTGGTGGAGGATCGGTGATGATCTGGGGGTGCTTCAGCAAGGCTGGAATCGGGCAGATTTGTCTTTGTGAAGGACGCATGAATCAAGCAATGTACAAGGTTGTCCTGGAAGAAAACTTGCTTCCTTTTGCTCTGACATTGTTCCCCAACTCTGAGGATTGGTTTTTCCAGCAGGACAATGCGCCATGCCACACAGCCAAGTCAATCAAGGTGTGGATGGAGGACCACCAGATCAAGACCCTGTCATGGCCAGCCCAATCTCCAGACCTGAACCCCATTGAAAACTTCTGGAATGTGATCAAGAGGATGATGGATGGTCACAAGCCATCAAACAAAGCCGAGCTGCTTGAATTTTTGCGCCAGGAGTGGAATAAAGTCACCCAATATTAATGTGAAAGACTGGTGGAGAGCATGCCAAGACGCATGAAAGCTGTGATTGAAAATTAGTGTTTTTCCACCAAATATTGATTTCTGAGCTCTCCCTAAGTTAAAACATTACTATTGTGTTGTTTAAAAATGAACATTAACTTTATTCGAGGTCTGACAACACTGCATATTTTTTGTTATTTTGACCGGTTGTCATTTTCTGCAAATAAATTCTCTAAATGACAATATTTTTATTTGGAATTTGCGAGAAATGTTGTCAGTAGTTTATAGAATAAAACAAAAATGTTATTTTTACCCAAACACATACCTATAAATAGAAAAACCAGAGAAACTGATACTTTTGCAGTGCTCTTAATATTTTCCCGCAGCTGTATATAGGTCATGGCAAGTGTCTTTTCGGAACGCAGAGCAGGTGAGAGCTTCCAAGGAAATGATTATTTAGGAGGTTACAGCAGCCCCAACCCTCCTTGCCGGTATATTATGGGCTGATATCTGCTTCCTTGCTGGTTATCTCCGCCAAGAGATCTGTCTCCACTCCTCCAGTGGTGGGTTGTCCGTGTTCTCACCCAGCTCACGTTCTGAGATAGCGAAGGCATGGTGCGCGATATAGGATGTAGAAGAGACTCCTCCTGCCGCCAAGATAATTACCAGCTCGTGTACTTTACTTACACTGATTGTCACATGCCAGGATTCTCGATAAATTTGTTAAATTAACGTTTTTTAATTTACTTTTTCAAGTTAATCAATAACTTTTCTGTTGTCCCTAATCACCAGAAAATCACCAGCTAATCACCAGTGGCTATAAGTGAATAGGGTACTTGTTCTGTGTCATAATATAATTCAGATTATATCAATTGTGGATAGTTGAGGTGGGCGCAATCAGCCAATGAAGAAGAAGAAAGTGTACTACTTTAAAATGGAGATGTCCTCCAATGGCGTTGTCCATGCTGTCAATAATGGGACAGATACAAAGATGAGTCCTCTATCTCTATGGCCTGTTGTTCACGCATGCATCTGCCCTCTTATTAGCTACTGTTGCCTTCCATCTTTGAGGACATGTATTTCCATTGTTAAAGCCTTCACTTGACTGTCTTGTCAACATAATTAACAATCTTTGCTTCTGCCATTCAGCTAACCACATCGTTTTGTTATAGCAATCTCACGCAACCATTGGTTGATGTATGCTATGTCTGAGCAGGGGAAAGCGACCTATGCATTTCCTCTTTGCTACACTGATAAAGCTATTTTATAGGCTATCTATTTGAGCTCAAAGATCGGCTTCATTTTTACGGGAAAATTAGGCCTTGTGATTGGGCCACAGTCAGGCAACAGTGATCCAATCAGCGAAAAGCCTGTCTCTATGATCACATGGCTGATGGGTGATGGGTGATGAATGCACTCCGCAATCTAGTAATGCGCAGAGAGATGTTTGGAGATTCAGGTAAGGGTAAACATCAGTAAATCTACAAAAGCACACAGAACACATAGGCTATCTCAAGGCAACTGTGATGGACAAATAGATTATCATCATCATGTCATTGTCTGGCCCTGGTTTTAGTGAAAGGAGTCTGTAGCCTACTTACTCATGAGTCATGCTGGGTTGGTTGGTTGAGATCAGGAAGAATTGCATTTGCTGATGCCCATGGGAATGCATGTGAAAATGTGATCAAAACTGAATATTCAATTACTGTAGCTGAATAATCGTATAAATAATTGTAGCCTAATTATATAAGTTAATGATGAGCAAGATAATTTGAGTTATCTCGGTTCAGGCTTATCTCGTGCTCTTTTGAGTCATGCACACACTTTTAATTAACTCGTGCACACATCTTATTTAATTTCGTTCCACACCGGTCCTGGTAGAGATTCCATTCATGTCTGTTGTAAAAACAATAGAAAAATAGCGGCCTACACCTGATCACTGAACAAAGTTGTGAATAGTCTTGGCCTTTTTACCCCGAACCGTCACCAATCATTAGTCGCATCCATGAGTCCACCAAAAGAGCCTATTGATCAGTCACTGACTGATTGCTTTAGACAAATAGTTTGTTATCCGAGAGTGCGAGGTCGAGTAGCTCACTCTGTTAATTGAAGATAACAGAGTGGGCAACAATGGCCCCATAATAGAATGAGAGTTTTGTGATTATCGCTGCAGAAAGAAAATAAAAGAAACAAGAAGGGGTGCTCTAATTAGAAGAACCGTGGCTCGTGGGATCTCCCCCTGCTCCCCCTGCCTTTGTGCGCGGGTGTGGCGAGGCTGTGTGGCCGGCAGGCAGGCGACAGGCGCCGGTTGCTGGACAAAGGGCTGTCTGCTGCCAAAGTGGCTAGGCGTCCAAGCGCCCATCCTCCCAAACTTCCCAGCCTGTGCTGTGGCGCTTAACCCTTTCACGGTGATATGGGACAAGTTGTCCCCGACCAAGGCATCTCTCTCACGCGTAAAATAGGTCCATACAATAATAAAGTTTTCATCTGTACTAGCCCGAGTGAAGACAATCTTTTTGGAAAGTTATGCCTTCAGTTTCTGTAAGCCATGCGTCAACGAAATGCTTATAAGGCCTATGGCATGTTGGGCACTACTGTTTAATTTAATTTGTGTATAATTTCTTAAGGGAAAGTATATTTCATTTAACCCTCCTTATATGTAAATTATTGTTGATTTCAATAGACATATAGACTACCGTAGGCTACTGTATGTGTGTGTCGTACAAATGGTGATCAGTTTTTCTCATTCGCTCAAACGGTTAACTGCGTCTATAGGCCAAGTGCCATTGAAAGTGCAGAGGATATGTACGGTTGAAGTGGAGAGGAGGAGACGGAAGTTCCGTGTCTCGCCCTCTTATAAATACTCCTATATTACTATTCTATTCTATTAATAGTAGAATACAGACAATACTACAGGAAACACTGATAGAAACACTAACAGCAGCTCAGTTTAAAAATAGATGCCTTGCATGTCATCACTCACGTGCCTCTATTCAACGGCAACGCAATGTAAATATGACAATTATAGGCCTAATTGTTATAAGAATAAATTGACTTGTAACTAATGACAGTTATACATCCTACATTGCTCTTATGAACAGAAACCTACAATACATTGATTTGCCTTTTTCAAAATGGTATAATGTAGCCTAATATTTCGTTTGAATTTGTTAAACAATCATCACTGATAAAGAACTAGAGAAATACTGGGCTGAAAAACTTGAATTTTATCCTCAAATACACTGCCGACAGAGGGCGCCATACACTCAGTGAACTACTTAGGTCATGTTTCACAAAACCGTGTGTTTGTGTGTGTGTGTGCGTGTGTGTGTGTGTGTGTGTGTGTGTGTGTGTGTGTGTGTGTGTGTGCGTGCGTGTGTGCGTGTTTTCAGGTATTTGACCATTTTAAGTTATATTTTGTAAGGCGGTATTATCATTAATTTAGAGGCATCATTCATCTGATGTTGGGAGATAATAATAATAATTAGGCTATAATTATAAAATAATAATACTAGTAATAGGTAGCCTATATACATTAAATTATTATTATTATTATTACTATTAAGAATTTCAAATGTACCTTAACTGTATCCAGTAGGTACAAAATATGAGTGAACAAAACTTTTTAACACATTGTTTTTTTTATTGAAATTGTGTGATAATTCAACAAAAAACTGAATTTACCCGGACAACCAGAATAAACGAGATACGCTTTCAATTTTAAATATATTTATATATAGATATGCATTGTGCCCCATTTAAAGAGAAATGTTATCATCCTCTCCTGTGTTGGAGTGAAATGACCTGAGGTTTTCCTATATCTCTGCCTCTCCTGCAGATAATAGTCAGGTAATGTGACAAATAGGCAGCTTTCTCTCTATGTATCTCTCCCTCTCTCTTTCTATCTCTCTTTGTCTCTTTTCTGATATTAGTTTTTGTAGACAGAGATTGCAGATAAACATGGCACACATGTTTGTTTCCTTCACGTGTCACAGGCAGATAATCAACTATGCCTATGCATTACATATAAAGACGTTCTGGTTCAAACCAACAAGCGCTAAATAGCTTTCATTTACAGCAGGCCTATACGTAAAATAACAAATCATAAAAAGCAATGAGTTAAACTCTAAATATTATATACACGCCAATGTACAGTTTTGAATAAATTAATACCAATTGCATATTCTTGGATTCCTTTATAGCTTATTTACAGAATTTATTTTAATTACATAAATAGTTCAAACAATTTTTCTGGCAGAAATTATAGGCCTAAGCGTTCTTCTATCAATTATTTTTGACGGAACTTTAATTTTATCCATCCCTTTTGAAATAATAGCCTATGTTTTAAAAACGTTTTGGATGTAGCTTGTTTTCCTGTCGTTCTACAGGTTGCACCTTCTCCATTCTGCGGGCAAAAAGCACCAATGTTCATTCAGAACTTATGCCATTGATTATAGTTTGATAAAGTTAATTCTTCAGTCCCTAAAAACAATGCCACGACCTTGCCACTGTCGTTTAAACATCAATATGCTCTACATGAAGAATGTTCTTAGTAGGTTTTCCTTCTTGCGGTATGGTATCCTCTTTGTGTGCTCAAGTTTTAGCCAGCAGCCTAAAAATTCAGTGCCTACTTTTGGTTTTCATATTATTTCGATGCTTCAGTTTCCTATAATATTGAAAGCGTACCACACACAGTAACAGTAAGTGACGACGCTGGTTCTCGCTCCTTCATTCCCTGCTTCCATTCTCAGTCCAGGCGCGCGAAAAGGTAGGCCGGTGTTGCCATTTCCTCGCGTAATGTGCTGTACAAAATGTTTAATAATGTTCTCTGATATTTCAAGCCAAGTTGTGGTGGAATATATTATTCCATTAGTGAGATCACTTAGGAGAGTCTCTGGGGGGATACATCTCTCTCTGGCTCTCCAGGCCGCTCACGAGTCTCTGGATGTTTTGGAGCTCATTGATAGAGTCCTTCATCGATTTGGGAGAGCTGGTCCTATGACTCGACCCCGCTTTGTGGTTGTGGATCTCAGGCACGGGACTCGTCTCCCTGCTGCCCGATTTGGAGGACTCGGAGCTGGGGTTTAGGCCGCCTGGCAGGCCGGTGGTGAGTAGACTTGTGCTCTGGGCCATAGACACCGGGATCTGGTAAGGGTTGAACCGGAGCCGAGGGCGGGAGCTGGTGAGGAAGGGATTCCTCGAGAGCGAGCTGGCTGTAGTGCTGGCGGGCATGGCGGAGGCCGCGGCTGCAGCAGCAGCCATGTAGGTGTAGGGGTAGGGGAACAGGCCTCCAAAGGTCGGCATGGGAATGCCCTGAAATCAGGCAGGAGAAAATGGCAGTTAGTACTGGGACCGTGCTGGTGATAGTGATATATTCAGACCACGATGTAGCCTACTCAAATGACTAGGCCTACTGAATCTTGGGTAACCCGCTCAACGACCAAATTATGCACGGCCTCAATAGCTAGTTCACTTCAATAATTAAACCTACAAGGAAGTCGTCTTCTACGATGTTAAAGAACCCTTTAGAATAATGAAGGCTATACGGATTGGATGTTAAAAAGGAGAACGCTTATTCGCAAGGCCTTGCGTTTTTGCTCCCACACATTTCCTGAGTGTTGATTTATGGGTGGTCTTCTAAAGCATGTTCTTTTAAAACAATTATCAGCCTACTTTGAAAAATCATTAACAGAACTGTTGTTCAAAATAATGATAATAATAATAATAATATATATAGGCCTATACCTTTTTTGTCGCTATTCTGCCAGCATGCGTCCTCTCACTACCGTAAGATTGCAAGAGACCCAGGCCTCCCTAGCCCTAGTGGCAGTGACCTGATAGCCCAACAACATACTGCGCATTTGAGTTCTGCCCAGAATAGGGTCTGCTGAATCTGGCCAGTCAAATTGTACAATGCAAAGCGTCTACAGTGGAATTTTGGCACTAAGTTTGCACATACTTGTAAGACTCATGCTTTATTAGTCAAAGCCTATTCTAGGCCAATAACGGCCTCAACGGTTTTGGTGAAGTCAAACGAGCATAAAGGCCTATAAGTGATCACTGAGTTCAAACAAACAATTTGTTTAGTGTAGAATTAAAGTCTCCCTTACCTGAGAGGCGAGCATGTGCTGCGACAGATGGAAGGGGAAAGGGTTCGGGGTGCCCCCCGTGCCCTGGGCAGAGAGGCTGCCGTTTTCCATACCACTTGCTCCAGATACCGACGCCAATAGATGTCCCATGCTCATGGCAGAAAACGCTCCTGGGCCCATAGCGAACTGTCCAGGGTGAAATAGCATTTGTCCGGCGTTCATAGGATTAAAAAACTGCTGACTGTGCAAGCCAGACAAGGCCAGACTCTGCAGGTGGCTCGCGCTGAAGTGTGAGGGGCTCTCTGTTTGAACCATGAGCGGGGAGAAACTTTCCTTGCTTGCGCTTATCCCTACGCTTTCAGTGGTGTTCTTTTTTGACGAATCTGTAGTGTCTTTCCTGTGCCTGTTCTCCGTTTTGTCTCCTTTCTCAAGGTTCCTTATACTGAATATGGAGTCGCTCGGCTCCCTTGAGTCTGGATAGTTGTCTTTCTTGTTCAGACTCGGCTTATCCTTCACCCGGTCCTCGCACCTTGGGCTGAAGGGAGAGGGCGGCTCGGGTCCAGGGCTATTCGACGCGGTGCAATGCTCGTCCTGATGGTCAAGTTCTTGCTCACTGTCAGTACAGGTTTTTTCATCTGTTATAAAAAAAAAAGTTGTAGTCATAATTAGCTGTATGTTTGTGGGCCTAAATGTAAAATAACTGACAAAATGCCATGCCATGCTCAGACTTACATTTAAAAAAGATATAATTAATAATGGAAAGTAAAATAGCAGTTGAAACGGCAGTGGTTACAACATTCACAAGCACACTCACACGCACTGTGTAAGTGATTATTTTAAGTGTACAGTCATGATTTAGTGTTAACATGCCTTGCCTAACCGTTTCCTTCCTACATGTCAGCCCAAGAGGCTTACTCGGAGCATTAACATGGGGCTTTTGTGTTGTATTTTTACCCCAGAGTAAATATACTTCAATTATTAATCAATAGTTGAGCAGTCAAAAGTTGCTGTTTTTCAATGGTCAAGTAGCCTGATTAAGTCTATGCATTACACCAGGCAACAGTTATTTAATATTTCAATAATAAGTGAGTTGAACAAATAGCCTGTCACGAAAGAACATTGTATATCTAAAGAACAAGAGCTGCTGAAAACTATCAAAGTACATTTTGTAATTAGAAAATGTACTATAACACTGTGTTTTCTTGGTAAATTGCATTTTCTGTTGCACATGAATTGTTATTATGTAAATCTAAAATGTTTATTACTTGGACATAATAAATTAAATGAAGTTATCACAAACCGTACACTATTGCATTTGCACTCTTTGGGTATAGGCCTATAGCCTATTCTCTCAAATAGGCTAAATTACTAGAGGATTTTGCCTATAGCCTCCATATTTCAGCCACCATGAGTCTAAATGCCGCCATTGGCCACAATTGCATTATTATGTTACCTCGGCTGATTCGACTGAGCCTAAGCGGGCTGGATCCAGGTCCGATTGGGGAGTGTACACTATCTCTGCCAGTTGTTGGTTCGCTAGAGGAGGCATCAGAGTCTCCCCCGTCTCGGTCCGCTTTGCATTGGTCTTCATACATCCGCAGGGAGGGAAGTGTCAACTGTTTCCTAGAGTTGAACGGTTCCCTTTTAATAATAGTGGATACATGTATTCAAGTAAGGCTTCCATACACCATTAACATGACATGAGGGCAGCAGTAGGCCGACCTACATTCAATGATAAGCCTACATCAGAGTTGAGAACAGCATGCATTTTGTCATTTTTATTTTGTTAACTAATAAACAGATTAAAAGGAATAACGTTGGGGCATTGTTAAAACATGCATAACATAGGACCTATGCATATTATCGTATTATGATAATATAATTGATATAGAACTAGGCTAGACTACACAGTGTGATGGGCGAACAGACATAGCATATGCTTACCTTTTCTCTCTCCTTCCATTTCCGGTGTCTCTGAATCCTTTGGCAAAAGGGTTATTATCAATCTTCAGCTGTGTTATCTGTGGACAGGAGATGGAGAAAATATATTAGACATTGCAGGGTGCAAACAAGATAAACGAGAAAAACAATGACAAATAGGCCTTACCATAGACGTTACAATTAATTATTGTTATTATTAGTAGTAGTATTAGTAGTACTAGTACTAGTAGTACTACTACTACTAGTAGTAGTATTAGGCCCGTAACTCGGCCTATGGGCCTATAGGTCCAGTTAAGCCTATGGTAGGCCTAATAATGTCTTGACCTATATATAGGGTCACGTGTTTTTCTCAACTTGATTTACTCTTATATATTTCTCCCACATACAGTGTCCCGTTAAACACACTGAACAGAACACACTCCGGTGAAAGGATGCCTCGGTAGATGTTGCATTATTAATAGGGGTTTAATGACGAGGCGTTATTCTCATGAGCCCCATGAGAAACAAACAGTGTTTCTCCATCCATTCTTTTCGAAGAGAGTGAGGAGGAGAGCTGAGTGAAGGCGATTTGAACAGATGACTGACTATCTTATCCATAATTAATAATGTGGTTTGGATCATTGCTGCTTCATGCAAGGCTTGTATGGAAAAATACTGCATGGACTTTGGAACCGCCGCTTGGCCTAAATGTTTCGATACGGGGTTTGTGCTGTTTTCCCCCTCCTCACCTTGTATGGAACTCTTGAGGAATTCGCGAATCGACCAATCAGGGAGTCGCAGTCCCCTTCTGTCACGCTTTGATTGCGCAGGCAGCCTCCGAGACTGTGTAGCTCGCGGACAAACGGACGAGGATAGTGCCTTCTAATCGATTGTGACTCTTTGCCATAAACTTTACGAGTTTGTATTTTATTTAACAAGGCAAGTCAGTTAAGAACAAATTCTTATTTACAATGATGGCCTACCCCGGGCAAACCCGGAGTCTGTAGTGACGCCGCCAGCACTGAGATGCAGTGCCTTATAGACCGCTGCGCCACTCCGGAGCCGATAGCAACAAGACCACCACAGGCCCCTCTGACACGGACGCCAATTAGCCTCATGGAGGGGGAGAGTGCAGGGAGCTAGATAATTTTTGACTGCAACTAAAATAAATACTCACCATCAAATCTAGGAATTACTGACACCCTGAAGAACCATGGGGAAATCAGTCTTTAACCAAATGGTGTCAGTGTCCAAAGAAGCACCATCTAATTAGATTTGAATGGAATTGTGAGCCAGCAGCATATCCTCCATAGCCCATAGACGGAAAGACAACAGCAATAGCCAACCTTTTCAAATCTGTTTTTACTAGTCAAATATATGCCTGCAATTGTAGGCTAAACTGGTTATGTAAGGTTAACCATAACATTTGACAATGATGACCGACATGCGGTTTGATTGAGCAGGTGCATTTAGTCCTACAGATTAAAAACCCTGCAGCAACGGTTTCACTGTAAAAAGTCTGCCTTTAACATTCGTCAACAAAGATCATTAAATGCAACAAGGTTGCACAAACGAGTGAGGCCATCTAATTCCACAAATGAGCCATTTTTTTCCTCATAAAAACAAACTAAACAAAATCAAAATTGAACCTCAGATTAACCTTTTGCTGATAGAAAATAGTGTCATGTATGTAAAAATAGGCCCAACCTCTTATGGCGAGGTTATTTCATGGTCTCGAACATTAATGTAGCCTATGTTAAATTCCAGTGTATTATATAGGCTACTGTATTATATTGCTTACCTTGTCGTTTTGATAAGCTGTGACAGCGATGAAGTCTGTCTCTGGGAACACATATGTCCTGAACGTGCTGTAGGGGAGCTTCAGGATGTCGTTGGCCCTCACGATATGAAACCGGGGCTGGTATTTGTGCATGGAATTAAGAATCGTCTGTGAAAAGATGGAAAAAAATGAATTATTAGCATTTCAACGAGACCATCTGATGATATGCCTATCTCAAAATAACTCGTAGGCCTATCAGTGATTAATACAATAAGATCATGTACATCGCATGAGATTAAAATATGTTATTATTATTTCTTATAATAATTATTACTGGGCCTAGTATCACTATTATTCATAACAGTGAGTAGGTCTATTCAGAATTGGGCCTACTGTTTATTCTCAGAATGCAAGAGAACACACCTGTTGTCAACACAGCTCGAGATACAAAACAATATTAAAGATAAACATTTAATGTAATATTTGCGTTATCATATCTGCTGGCCAACCTACTGATAACATTTACAACATGTATATTATATACATTCATTAACTACTACAATACGTAAGCCTATATTAACACAGTGGCTGGATAATTAAAGGTAAACTTTGGATAGCCTATAGCCTACATCTATCAAAACACTGTCTGCAACATTTTGCAAAAACGTCTGGATGCGTCTGGCATGTAAATGTTCAATTTGTTTACAGTCGGTTTGTTTGCACATTGGTCTAGGAGCATTGAACACACGCTGCAGCTTCTCTCTATAAAGCCTACTTTCTGAGGCGTCCATCACTTCCATCTTCTCCGCGGTTAGTTTTTTACAGTAGGCTACAAAAATAACTTTAGGCACCGACCGCGAAACACGAACTTCGAGTTCAGGCTACATCCACACATTGTTTTTATTCCACGCTGATCAAGCTGGCTCAAGACAGTGAGGCTAGGTCGGAGTAAAGCTATCAAACCGACGTCAAAGGACGCCACAGAGGCTCGCCCTATCCAAACCGATTTCCACTCTGCCCGGTCTCCTTGACCCGATTTCTAATGCTCATAATCCCCAATTCTCACGAACTCCCTCTTCGCTTAAATTAGGCTTTTTAAAAAGAGCAAATCTAATACTTGAATCATGGTTTCAATCCTCTTCCACAATCGTGTAAAACTCTGTTTTATAAATGTGTAAATGCGTTACATTACTATTTCTACCAACAACAAGAGCTTTCATGATATTAGATTTATAGGCTATTTTTATGACGCTTTAGAGAATAATATTTTGGGAGATCATATTTGGAAACAGGCCTATGTCGACATTGAGTTGAACAGTGTCCTGGCAACAGCCTGGCAATACAAAGCAATCTATTGGGAAAAATACAGTGCCAATACGTTAGTCCTACTAAAATCATGTTGCAAATAGAATGAGAATATTCAAGAACTATAGAAATATCTCGCTCAAAAAATGGAACAGTATCTGTCTTTAAATACATTGTGTTACTCCATAACCTAAAACATGTGTCATTTATTATTATCCATCAGAAATACAATTGCGTGTTTAAATGTAAATAAAAGTCAACATACAGTACTTACAAATCCATGCTTGTCCGAGATATTGTTGGTCAGCTTGAGTTTATGAAAAGCAACAGGCTTGGCCATCCACTGCTCTCCCGTAGCTGGGCTATCCGGGTGAATGTACATTCTTTTGGGCATCTCCGGATCCGCCTTTCCCGCAACCATCCAGCGAGAATTGTGGAACTTGTAGCGGCAGTCGTCCGCAGCGACTATATCCATCAATAGAATATACTTTGCTTTTTTATCAAGCCCATTTATTCTGACTTTAAACGGAGGAAACATTCTCCTGGAAGACAGACAAATATGCGTGGAATTAACTCCATGTAGGCTTATTCATACAAATATGACATTTAATGTTGTCAGACAAGACCCAGAAATCTGGCAATAACATTATAAAAACACGTCAATAGGCGACTTGCTCTTTCTCTCTCCTTTGTGTCCAGGAAAATGCAACACTATTTAATCGATATAGGCAAATTATAAAGTATTATTAATTGACACAACTGTCATTCATTATAAAAGCATTCCATCGAATTATGTACATGCAACTTTGCAAATACCATGGTAGTTGTAGGAAATTAAACTAATAAGGTGTAGGCCTAATAGCCTACTTAAAAGTAATTTGTATATATTTTTTATTACTGATTACAATATTTTGTAATTCGTCTGTAATCAGCCGAGTGAAATATATTTATGATATGACACTATCAGGTTAAATCACAATCCTCTTTTTCAAGTCTGACAGTCTGTTTACAAAATCCAGAAGCTCAACTGTCATGACAGAATGCAGTTTGATCCATATACTATTCTCGTTTTGCTGACTAAAGCCAGGGGAGTTATTTTTTTCTCCTCTCTGGCAAGACTCCTAGCCTAAACTAAATTCTACATTTTCAAAATATTGCAAATATCCTTTTCTGTCAAACACGCTCCAAACTTGATTATAACTTCATTATAATCGTACCATCGAAACTAAATAAAATGCTATCAGTCAGGTCACAATAGTAAAGAAAACTCTGATAGTATTTATCACTTTTAAGTTAAATAATTAACTTATTTCGATGATAAACTAGGCTTATAAGTTTAAGAACATGCAATAGAATACAATGAAAAACACAATCACATCGAGCCAGTCTAGCCTACAGCAGGCCCTGAACTAATATGTCCCTGTAATCCTGAATGTAGCTACTTCTTTCGTACCCTTTTGCTTTCGCCATACTCTTGCCGTAGCGTTACAGAATAAATCTGAACATAATGCACATCTGATCACAAAGCCTATACAGTATGGACAATGTTTGTCCCACCAAAATGTACACGCTAAAATCGCCACTGATGGACAGAGAATAACCATGACGCTGTAGTCAGCCTCGCTGGCAATAATTATCAGAGCGCACTCTCACCTTCCAGATTTGGTAATAACCATCTCTGTTCCTATTTTGTGAAACTGGTCCCATAGATCCTTGGCCTCCAGTGTGACTTTAGGGTCGTCCTCCACCTCTTCCTCGGGCTCCAGGCTCTTCAGGCTGCGGAGATGAGCCGCCTGATGGTGGTGGCTGAGAGCCGGGTGGAGCCCTGCCTCCGCGGCTCCGACGAGATGGTCCGACATGGGCTTAGTGAGAGCCCGGTGAGGCAGAGTGAGCGTCGGGAAGAAGGAGGGCTGCGCGGCCGCTAGGAAAGCTGACATGGAGAAGTCGGTCGGCCGGTGAGCGTGGAAAGGGTGATAAGCCATGGCAGTCCCTGTGAAAACTGGATCTCTCATCGGTGCATCCAAAATATCGAAGTGAAATTATGATATACAGTGATATTCTCCCCCCTCGGCCAAATCAGTAGGTCCGCTTCCAGAATAATTTATTTCTGTCTTATTTCTGTAAGAAGTATACAGAAGTAATTTCGAATATGGTGCCAGATAACTAGCCTTTGAATAGACGCGTTATAGACGGTTATTAGCTGAAAAAAAAGGAATTTATAGGAATTAGCCTATACTACACGTAAACTCCCGTTGCTGGTACCTCCACGAAGTGCAGTAACAATATCAGTCAAAGATAGAGAAGCAGCGACGCTTTGAGAGTAGAATCGGGGTTTCCTTCTTTCTCCCCACCAGTCGCTTTGAGAAAAATAAGATGTGTCTCTCGGAAGGCTAGAGCAATCATTCCACATGGACACGGAGTTGAAATGGTTAGATCTTGCGCTGTTCGCTGTAGAACTGTGACTATCTCACATGTCCTTCCTGCCTCGATCCCAACACTGATGGACCGAGCCCCTTTGATTGCTGATTTTACGCTTTCTGGACCAATTGTGGGCCTCTATAGGCGTGGTTTTGACAGCTCCGGCCAGGCTCTAAGAGAGGGGGTGGACAACAAGGTGTCGGAAGCATTAGCAGTAAGAAAACATGTCAACAGAATAAAATATTAACCAATGACAGGAAAGCTCGGGAAATCCCACCCCCATCTCCAAGCCAAACACCGGGTCAGCCCTCAATTCTTGGCCGGTGGAGGCATCACCTCGGTCGGCTTGCGCTTTATACTTTCGACGAGGTGCATAACTCCAGCCCAGAAACAGTGCCCGAATAGATAGCCTACGTTTATTGCTCTATAGTCGCTTTCATGATAGCCTAGAGGTAGGCTAAATAATGTTATTAGGCTATACCGGTGATTTATTTTTTAAAGTATGAATTTAGCTCAGGAAAACGAAGATTCCAAATAGATTCGTTGTGGTTCCATTCCATGTGAAGATTATATTGTCAGTTTAGGTCCATGTCATTTTTACCTCATAGCCATTCTATCTGGTTTCGTTTGTTTAGAAATCCGCGTGCAGTTTTATCTGTTGAAGTGTTTATCGTGGTTTGGCCATAATAGCATACAGTTAGTTCCCTCACTGGTTGTGCGTAATGACAGAGTTAGACAGACTATGCTGAGACGGCAAGAGAGTCCACAGCCACCCATACCTGAATGGTAGGCTATCGGACTCGATTTAGGTATTATATTTCAGGGCTGTCCATTTCCGTGACTCGCTGCTGTTTTGTGAACGCTTCACGGCAAGGACAGCGACTAATAAACCGGACATTGCCACTTTAAAAACAGCCCCGGGGCATTCGAAAAGCGCAGAGACAGATGCTGCGTTGAGGCAAGAAGAAAATAAAACAAATGAATGAATTTCGAGAGCAAAATCGACAGATAGAACGCGGTGAGTGCTTGCTTATAGCCTTCCAGAAACTAAATAGATGTGTTTTCTTCTGATGTGGAGCCTATCTATGTCCTCTTCACTTGGTTTTAGGCAGTATAAATTATTCATGCTCACAAAGTGATTTATTGTACATTCACTGTATTTGATTGCCTTATAGCCTAAATAGTGAAAATAATAATACTTTTTAATATATATTTTTTAAAACCAGGAATAGCCTGACGTAGCCTATCGATAGCTATCATATACTGTACTGTATAGACGTAGGCTATTCCTTTTATTCTAATATGACCTTCTTCGCTCTCATTTTCAGCATAAACTGAAACAGCAATGAGATGCTTTATATTAATAGATTATCATGAGGGCAGTTTGTTGGTATGTGTCAAACCCCATACAGTACATAACACACTTCAGACCATTGCAACGACCCCTAAGGCGACCCGACCAAAAACTCGGTCTCGGTACTGTTGTGTTGTACCTTTAAGAAATCCATTCTGTGGACCCTTGGCTTGATTAACTTCGATTCAGTTGGTTAAAGAGCCGTTTGGCGCCGGTCGGCTGACGCACCACAATAAGAGCAGACACTTGTCACTTCATATTTACCCTAAAATCCAACCAGCAGCGAGCGCCCTCCAATCCCCCTCGCCATCCACGCCAAAGCTGCCGCTTATGTCTCGAGTTTTTGGTCTGAGAATGCTCTTTCGGAGTGATTATTACTTTGCATCAAAATGTGAGAATTTGGATATACACGGAACAGTCTGCCCAGAAGTTGATCTGAAGCAGACTAGTAGATCCGGTTCCGCTCTAGCTCAATCCAGAACATCGTCACTTCGACATAAAAACTGAAACAAAAACTCATAATCCTTCGGAATGAGTTTGTCAGATACAAACCACACATTTCCGATTAACCCTTCTATAGCCGGCTGAGTCGGTCTACATTTCTTCCGTATCAGTGTTCGCACAGCTCCAATGGCATTAGTGTCAATAGAATATAACACATTCCTTTCCAAGTGCATGTTGAGAGCTTGAAGGATTTACGTTAAATATATATATTTTTAAACGGAATTAAATTAAATGTAATCTATGCGTAATTTATGCGTAAAAGAAGCCTACTTTTTAGAGTTTCACACCTTTTTAATGGTATAAGGTGCAATAGCTATTGGCTTTGTTTTGTGGTCTATTCTAGTGCATCAAGGTTATATGGCTATCTTACTATCTTATTCATATAATCTAATTAGTAATGTACCACTAATAAAAAAAATACCCTGTAGAATGTGCATTGGTGGTAAGAGGTGAGACACGTGTTGCTTATATCTGAACATGAAAATCCAGGACGTTGTTTTAAACTTGTAAATTCTAAAGAAACTATAGACAGTGGAATATTTTTTGGAACATTGATCAATTGTTTTTGCAGACCTACCATATTCAAACCTGATTGACGTCACTATGCACTGTACAGTAAGATAAAACGAATTTCTATTTATTCCCAAACTAATTTTCAAAAATCTGAGAGACATTCTGTAAATGGTTTTATAGACTTCTTATCACACCAGCCGTGCTCAACATTGTAGTGGATTTAATTAGGCCTAATTGTCAATACATTTTGTGATCACGGCGAGCAGAATATAGCGTGTAGGCAGGCCTTTATCAGGCTTGAGCTGAATAAATTATTCTATTGGAATCTTTATGTTGTGGCCTAACTTACAGGAATCAGGTAAATTGTGATTATTTAATTTCTAGTGTGAACAATATAATCAGAATAATGGGAAATTATTGAAACCCTGTAGAATTATTGTTGTTATAATAGGTTAAGGGTGGTCAATTATGCATAATGGATAAGGATATAACATTTGGTGACTACTTTTCTAGCTCATTAGGACCATCATGTTTCATCATTTAGTTTTGTGAATATAATGTTCTTAAACCTTTGATATTACAGTTAGGGAATGTATGTATAGGGCTACAGTTTCAGTGGTATTTAACATGAAGCCTATTTCAGATCTATGTGATTTAGCTTGAGTTAAGGATAACATCTTTTTTATCAATCTCACATTTTTTAAAGCACTACCTCTTCCTTTTTCAAACAACCTGGTAAGTCTTTGTACTTGTGTTTTTCGTCCTTTATAGGCTATACATTCAACTAGTGGTCGACAGAGTCAGTCAGTAGCCCAGTCAGTGAAATGAAGTGCATTCTTACAGACGCTATACTGCTGCTAGACTTTATAGAAGACTCATCGTTAAAGCTTAGCCTACTTACTGAGGTTCAAGTTGGGCAGAAGAAACATTCTGAGCGGAAAAATATTAGCACCACATGGAGAATGTTAATGGTTTCTATGTATATACTTAAATAACTAATTACATCAACAACGGGTTTGCAGTTATGCTCCATTTATTTGCTCTGTGTTCCCTTCAGAAAGTATTCACACCCTACTTTTTCCACATTTTGTTGTGTTACAGCCTGAATGAAACATTTATTAAATTGAGATATTGTGTCACTGATCTACACACAATACCCCATAATGTCAAAGTGGAATTTTGTTTGTAGAAAATATTCGAAATTAATAAAAAATGAAAAGCTGAAATGTCTTGAGTCAATAAGTATTCAGCCCCTTTGTTATGGTAAGCCTAAATAAGTTCAGGAGTAAAAATGTGCTTAACAAACACATAAGTTGCATGGACTCATTCTGTGTTCAATAATAGTGGTTAACAACAATTTTGAATGACTACCCCATCTCTATACCCCACACATACAATTATCTGTAAGGTCCCTCAATCGAATAGTGAATTTCAAGCCAGATTCAACCACAAAGACCAGGGAGGTTTTTCACTGCCTCGCAAAGAACAGCACCGATTGGTAGGTGGGTAAAAACAAACAAAAAACAGACGTTGAATATCCCTTTGAGCATGGTGAAGTTATTAATTAGACTTTGGATGGTGTATCAATACACCCAGTCACTACAAAAGTACTGCTCAGGGATTTCAACAGGAGGCCAATGGTGATTTTAACAGCTCAGCTTAAAACAGTTAGAGTTTAAAGGTTGTGAGATGAGAAAACGGAGGATGGGTCAACAACGTTGTAGTTACTCCACAATGACAGAGTGTAAAGAAGGAAGCCTGTACAGAAAAAAACAAAACATGCATCCTGTTTGCAACAAGGCACTTATGTAATACTGCAAAAAATGTGGCAAAGAAATTAACTTTTTGTCCTGAATACAAAGCGTTATGTTTGGGGCAAATCCAATACAACACATCACTGATTACCACTCTACATATTTTCAAGCATGGTGGTGGCTGCATCATGTTATGGGTATGCTTGTCATCGGCAGAACTAGGGAGTTTTTTAGGATAAAAATTAATGGAATACAGCTAAGCACAGGCAAAATACTAGAAGAAAACCTGGTTCAGTCTTCTTTCCAACAGACACTAGCGAGACAAATTCACATTTCAGTAGGTAAATAACAACGGCAGGTAGCCTAGCGGTTAAGACTGTTGGGCCAGTAACTAAAAGGTCGCTGGTTCAAATCCCAGAGCTGGCAAGGTGGGAAAATCTGCAGTTCTGTTTTTGAGCAAGGCAGTTAACCCCGAACAATAACTGCTCCCAGGGGGCCATGGACATTGTCATTGGAAAGGCAGCCCCCCGCACCTCTCTGATTCAGAGGAGTTGGGTTAAATGCAGAAGACACATTTTGGTTGAATGCATTCAGTTGTGTAACTAATTAAGTATCCCTAAAATACAAGGCCAAATCTACACTGGAGTTGTTTACCAAGACGACATTGAATGTTCCTGGATGGCCTATACAGTTTTGACTTAAATCGGCTTGAAAATCTATGGCAAGACTTGAAAATGGCTTTCTAGCAATTTCTAGCAATATAATTTTTTAAAGAATAATGGGCAGATATTGTACAATCCAGGTGTGCAAAGCTCTTAGAGACTTACCCAAAAAGACTCACAGCTGTAATCTCTGCCAAAGGTGCTTCTAACATGTATTGTTGTCTCAGGGGGCTGAATACTTATCTAATCAAGATATATTAGTGTTATATTTTCCATATTTTTTTAAATAAATGTTAGAATTATACAGAGTTTTTTGTGTAGATCGTTGACCAAAAATGACAATGAAATCAATTTTAATCCCACTTTTAACACAAAAAATTTGGAAAAAGTCAAGGTGTGTGAATACATTATATAGGCCTAAATGAAAAAATAAAATAAAATAAAAAACCAATCCTCAAGTGATGTGGTGTTATTACAGATTACTTTTAACGTAATTCATGCCAGAAGCGTTCCCCATTCTATGCTACCTGTTAAAGCAGAGATGAGAGACGAGAGACGTGGCAATAACGGAAATATTCAGCATATTTCGGTTAAACATTGAACATAGTCCTACAGAAATAGGTCCCGTTATGTCTTAATGCTCGCTCCTGTGCGTGACAAGAGATGTGCTCGCCACACCTCGAGATCATTTCCTATGGAAAAGGTTATAACCCCAAAGGAACAGACATCATTTTGCATTAAGCCCTGTGCCATGTAAGGTCCACACAATAGAATTTGCTTAATTGCAAGTGTTGGGTGAAACTGTGCGGAAAGAACAGTGCACCTTCAGGGTCATTGTGGCGACCCGCGTGTTACTGATATGCTGCGGGAAAATTCTAATTTCGAAATAACGGGTCACTGTATTGTTACTACTATAGCCTTATTTGTCTGTAATCTTGTATTGTTATTTTTTAGGCTACTCCCACTACATTGTCATGTTTTCTTCCTTTAATCTTTTCTTCTTCTCTTCCCATCTCTCTGCATCATCTCTCCTGCTATATTTAGCCGGTAGACTGAGGCCTTGGCGCCAGACCGTTTAAGACCTGTCAAAGTCCCTCATATTTCCCCTTGTCACATGTATACCCAGCGCCTCCTCCAGCCAGGCTACCACCAACCCCCTCTCCCTCCCCATCGCTCTTTCATTCTCTCTCTCTCTCTCTCTCTCTCTCTCTCTCTCTCTCTCTCTCTCTCTCTCTCTCTCTCTCTCTCTCTCTCTCTCTCTCTCTCTCTCTCTCTCTCTCTCTCTCTCTCTCTCTCTCTCTCTCTCTCTCTCTCTCTCTCTCTCTCTCTCTCTCTCTCTCTCTCTCTCTCTCTCTCTCTCTCTCTCTCACACACACACACACACACACACACACACACACACACACACACACACACACACACACACACACACACACACACACACACACACACACACACACGGCCTGTTTACATTTCTTCTTCTCCCACTCATTAAAGCCGGGTTTTAATCCCTCTTTCTCGCCCTCTGCGAACTCAATTTGCTCGTCTTCGTGCTCGTGTTGTCTCATTGACCCGAATCAGCAGGGCTGCCGGTGGGCTGTCCTGTCCGCTTGGTCACGTTGCGACTGATTGATGAAAAATAACAATTCTCACAAGCAGCGCTGGTAGCCGAATAGAACCCCCCACCCCCCTCAACAAATGTGATTCCACTTATGTTATTTTCACGTGCAGCTATCACCTTCAACCTTCAATAGGTTATTAAGAGGTTATTTGTAAAATAGTAGCACAGAACTGGTGATTATGCCAGGTCCGTGGATTGTATTTTGGATACTTATTTAGCGAATAGTATAGCCTATTGTCTCTCCGACGCACAACTTGAATGCTTGAAGCGTTTGTCTGGAGAAATTGACAGCCATAGAGATCCTAGTATTGTAGTTCCCAATTCTATGGTGACAGCCTATCTTTCGCAGGTAGCAACAGGTGGGGGCGCTAAAATGACCCCAGGTAACCGAGGAACACCCTTACTGCTGCTTTCCAGTCTCCATTTTACTTCACTAAACCAATATACTCTCATGTTGTCTGTGTTGTTCACTGTTTCACTCTGTCCAAGTTCATTTGACTGTGATTCAAAGGTGTGTGTGTCTGTGTCTGTGTGTGTGTGTGTGTGTGTATGTGCGGGCGCGTGTTTACACACATGAAATAGTTTGCTACCCTTGAACATTAATTCTACGTGACCTGCAGTAAAAATGTATTATTTATTTTAATATACAAAAACATCTATGCATTTAGAAAGGCTTGAATGATCATATGTCATGACAACGGGTCTATAGTTCTTCACAAAACAATGGAAGGAAATATCTTCCCACCAACATTTACCTGCATTGTCTGTGGTTGAGAGTGAATGGAGTTTTTGTTTCTTTTCTGCTTCTGGCAACACAGGTTGAAAGCACACAATACTCCATGCAGCTCCGGGAATGTCCCTGCCCGCAGCCGGCCCTCTCCTCCCCGGCTTCCCTAACTTTGATCAGCGAGGCCTGGCCGCTAGCCGCCTGAGCCGTGCAGCATGTGAGTTGCTTTTTCAATTACAACCGAGTCCGTGACCCTGGCATATATCATTAACCCCCTCACCCTCACTGCAGCGCGCATTACACATGCGTAATGGACCAGGGCACGAGTTAATACCGTTTTTACACTAACAGCATTTTATTTGAGTGCAAAATAGCAGCATAAAGATGTACTTGTTTACCATTCATTGATTTCTGAAAAGATATTGAACAAAACCACTAAATAACTTACTATCTTGAAGCATATCATGCAATTCAATAAAACATCCATATCATGGTTTCGGTCGAGTAGCATTGAATGGACCTTAATTGATAGTTTCACTGATAACAGTGGCTTACAAAAACAACAAACCACAACCTCAAAATACATCAGAGATGGCAGTTTTAGGATGCTACTGATAGCAAGGTGTTATAATATGGCTACTAAATCCATCAAGTATTTATACCATGCATTAAATCCTAATTATTTTTAATGAAATGGCGCGGGTTGACCCGTAGGATATTTTGTGAGTTATTTATCCACTTGAAAGAGATTTTATCCTTTGAGTAGGCCTAGAATAAATTAAAAAGCATTAGCCTACAGAGAAATGAGAATAGCCTGCAGATTGATTGATCTTTTGTACGCCTACTGTTTACATCTTGTGAATACTGACAAGAAAGGTAACAAGAAGAAATTATTCGCCAGTTCTTTCGGCGGTTAACTTTGACAATAGTGTTTTAACAGTGATTTATTTGACAATAGTGCTAACAGTGATTTGCACGCACCTTTGAATTTGTGTTGCAATGCTTTGTCTTCGTGTCGATAAGCTGATTAATCGATGTCTTTACTAGATATATTATAACCTCGTTAAGGTCATAATGCTACTGATTCACAACTTGTAAACAAAGCTGCTGTCCTCGGACATGGTTAGGGTTAGAGATATAGGACAAATAAAAGTTACCTGCAAAGTATATTTTATGTATCTAAGAAAATTAAAAAACAATTTAAATCCATGTGGGTCGATACAGATGTAGGCTACAAGTAGGTCTACCTACTATATAGAGAAAGGTATATCATTAACTTAAGTAGCAAGCTTCATGTAATTGTTGCATCTGCAGTTGAAATAAACCGAACAATAAATGGGAGAGTATAGCCTAGGTGTTGGAAGTTATCTGACTGACTTTAGAAATGGAAGGTAGGCTATATAGCCGAGCCCTATAAACCAGTGGTTCCCAGCCTTTTTTCGGTTACTGTACAACCAAATTAATTTTGCTCTGCCCGTAGTACCCCTGAAGTACGGGCGGCAGGTAGCTTAGTGGTTAAGAACGTTGTGCCAGGAACCGAAAGGTCGCTGGTTCTAATCCCCGAGCCGACTAGGTGAAACATCTGTCGATGTGCCCTTGAGCAAGGCACTTAACCCTAATTGCTCCTGTAAGTCGCTCTGGATAAGAGCGTCTGCTAAATGAGAAAGAAAAAAAAATGAAAAAAAAAGTACGCCCTCCTGCATTTTACCAGTAGGCCTATGGTTTTATGAGTCTTCTCAAGTATCCCCTGTGGATCAACCTTGTGGATAGGCCCAGGGGTCCTAGTACCCCTGGTTAGGAACCACTGCTATAGACTAACAATTTTGGTTTGTTCAAATGTCTTAGCTCAAATAGCTAGGAGAGAAACGATAAGTTATAGTGTCCTATTGAGTGAATAACAACCCGATTGTCAACATATATGTGCATATAGCAGATCCATTTCTGTTCAGGAACGTAACTCTATAACAGCCTTGATCAATTTGATGTGATGTTGCAACACAACATGGATAGGCTGGCTATTATGTTTTACATGCACTCAGTTCCCTTGAAAATAATCACATTTGTCGCCTTGTTGTTCTCTACTATGGTCTACAGTCCTATCAAACTCGTGTTTATTTAACAGAGTTGAACTTGTTGACAGCGCTTCAAAATTCAATTTTCAACTCATGGGACCGAATACATTGAATCGTATTACATACAGAGGCGATATGAAATTACCTGATTCGGGGGAAACTACTTTTATTTCAGTCATACTTTAATTTAGCGAGAAGGAAAGCACTTTCCGGTGTTAAATTTCGAACGTAACCGCTCACATGATGGTCTCTATCATTGAATTAGAAAGAAGTGTACACATAGGTAGGCTCTAATCTTGTTCAGAATAAGGCGATTAGGGTCCTCAATTTATGAGGAAGGGTTTCGTTTGAATAAAACCCATTGATGCATACCATTTTTTTAATTGGACATTTTGGCACTGTAAACAATACAGAAATGTTAGGTTTGGTTATATAAAACATATTCGCCTCCTGCTAGACGATTGAAGAGCATGATCTGAAAAGTGGCTATTAAGATTGCATTTGTACATTAAATTAACAATAATAGTAGCCCTATGCGAATTGTAATTGGCCTTTGGTTTGTGACATTTGTTTTATTCACTAAAAGGTCACAAAATGTCATCAACATACCTGCAATGACCACGGCATTTCTCACTAAATGTTGTCTGTCATATTTATATGAAAAAAACGGTATCATGAAATTGTATTGCCTTTGATTGTTTTCAAGTGGCTGCCACTAAAAACTCATCCGCAAGTTGGACTATTTGATACCTATTTACATTTTTACATTTGTCATTTAGCAGACGCTCTTATCTAGAGCGACTTACAGTAGTGCGTGTATACATTTTTGTACTTTTTTCACTCCTATTTGATATCCAGTTGTCTCCATTGTGGATCAAAGGAGTGCACTGAGGAGAGGAAAATAATTATAAGCGATTAAAAAAGAGGGAATTTTACTTGCCTAACATAACTATTTGCTAACAATGTAACAGTCTTTATACTCTATTTAGTTGAGAGGATGACAACAATTAAATGCAATCAAAATACTATTTCAGATCTGATATTGTTAAATGTGTTGTATTGTACACACATTATAATGCTATTACAGTCTGTTATTGAATATAAGTGAATAACAATTTCCATCACATTTCAAGAGACAGATCACTTTTGCCCTGTATTTAGCTTACTTTCTGCAGTGGATTTTTTTCTGTGTGATTTTGAGCAAAACAATGTTAGCAAAAGCTTAGCAAACCTGTCCACAAGTGGTTGTAGCTAGCTATGTATTCGTGCTGCTTCTCTCCTGGTGCCAACCTTACTCTCCTCTCGCTGCTCTATCTATTCACAGGGTTTGCTGGCAGAGGAGGATGGGTATCAATGGAGTCTGTCACAGGAGAGGAGGGTAAAGACCAGGGGCCTGTTCAGGAGGCAGACAACGTTTTGAAAAAGAGTGAAACAGCTAAGGTGTGTCCTCCTTAACAGGCCCCTGCCCCTGGTAGAGGTGCCAGCTGGGGCACTGGCCTGGGCATGGTCCCTTCAGACTCAGAGAGACATTGGCATGCAGGGTATCATGTCACAGTGTGGGGTAACAAGGGAGCGTCAGTGGGCAAACCATTTAAATAGAATGAATAGAACAGGCGTCCTATTCATGTCATTTATGCCATAATAGAGCCCCACAGTGGAGGTGTCATAATACCCATAAAACCTAGCAGTCAATGAAATGGTTCCAATCGTTTTTTCCACCATTCATTTTTCCCATAGGGGAATTTAGAAATACATAAAATAAGGGCTGTGTTTCGTGTGGGCTTACCCTGGCGTGACGTTTTGATAACCATGTAAATCTCTCTCGGACAAGGTTACTTTTATCAATATATTTGGCTCTATTTACTCTCAGATTCGAAAATGCTAATTAGCATCAACGTAGACATCATGCAAAACTACAAATCCCTGCAAGCTCCTGCACGTCATCTTTAGCTGACAACCTTGCTATCATGTATTGTGTCAATTTAAAACTTGCAAAAGGGCCTCCCGAGTGGCGCAGCGGTCTAAGGCATTGCATCGCAGTGCTGAGGTGTCACTACAGCCTTGGGTTCGATCCCAGGCTGTGTCACAACCGGCCGTGACCGGGAGATCCAAGAGGCGGCGCACAATTGGCCCAGGTTAGGGAAGGGTTTGGCAGGCCTGGATTTCCTTGTCTCATCGTGCTCTAGCAACTCCTTGTGGCGGGCCGGGCACCTGCAAGCTGACCTCGATCGTCAGTTGGACTGTGGTTTCTCCTACACATTGGTGTGGCTGGCTTCTGGGTTAAGCGAGCAGTGTGTCAAGAAGCAGTGTGGCTTGGCAGGGTCGTGTTTCAGAGGATGCATGGCTCTCGACCTTCGCCTGAGTCTATAGGGGAGTTGCAGTGATGAGACAAGAATGTAACTACCAATTGGGGTAAAAAAAAAAAAAAGACTTGCAAAAGACAGTTCACAGAATTGTCAATTTAAAGAAATGTAGCCAATTTATTCATTACTACATTTAGCTAACATTAGATATTTAATCCAGAGATTCTTACCTTTGCCTCGATTCGGCAGCCTCGTCCAGATCATCATGGCATTTGTAGTTCTTTATGATATGGGGGGGGGGGGGGGGGGGGGGTACATTCAGGGAAATGTATTGATAAAAGTCACCTTGTCCTAGACAGATTTACACGGTTATCAAAACGTCACACCAGGGTAAGCCTACATGAAACACAGCCCTTATTTTAAGTGTTTCTAAAATCCCCTATGGGAAAAATGAATTGTGGAAAAACGATTGGAACCATTTCCCTGTTTGACCGCTAGGTTTTATGGATATATGACTCATACTGTGGTACTCTATGGGTGGACAAGTAATATGTGCTGTAATTTGTTGATTCAACTCAACTGACATTACAAAAAAATACATTCGTTTGAATGAACATTCTTACCATGGAAATTATTGCATTGCACTACCAGGCAGCCATTGTAAGTGTACCCATAAGTTTACCTATCAAAAATGCCAGGGTTAGAGGTTCCAAGCCCATTCTATTCATTATTTTTCTATGGGGCAAACAACCTGAAGGCGAGAGCAGAGCCAGTGCTTGTTGGCATGAGTATGCCTGCTCAAACACATTCACATGGCCATTGTTTCAGTCTCTGGCCCGGTTTTGCTCCTGTCTAAGGTAAGTGAATTGCATTTAAACTACATCAATTAGTCTTGTACTGATTTTAGACTTGAACATTTTGTAGTTCATTTGATTCTTGTTCTGAGTGTCAGATAAGTTTTAGAGTGTTGTATTCACTGTCAGCTTTTCCACAATAAACTGGAAGAAAATGTGCACTGGCTTTGGTGTGGTTTATTTTCTTTAAATTAAACGAGAAGTCTCTTTACATTTACAAAAGCACTTGCTGCTAACTTTTGTGCACGTGATTAAAACAATGACTATGCAGCTGTTATATTTACTTAGTATATATGAAATCATTGAGTATCCAGGGGTGATTATAATATAACACATCAAGACATTATTTTCCAAGTCTTTATTATTTAATTAACATGAATGTATAGCAAATAACGACTCAGTATTTTACAAAACCAATATTACAGTCAAAATGTATTAATAAGCATGTGTTCTGCATCAAAAGGAATAAATTAATCATGCCCCTTTTATGTTACATTTTCCAGTGACCAAGCAGCAGTAGCCATCGACTCATTCAACATGCAGAATTACGGGAACATGGCTGTGTTCAATAGGGTGAAACATTCCGAACGTTGCAGATAGAAATGTAATATATAGATCCACAATGACTCCTTTTCCTACAGGACATATCTGTTCTATAAAATGTATTTCTACCTGAAAGTCCTGTAACGTTGCATTTTTCTGAACAGACCCCTGTAGTCAACCAGTCATCCATTCCCCAGACAAAGGACTAGGATTGTATCGTGCTTTAAAATTAACATTTTGATAAACACTGAATACAAAATCAGTGACCAAATATTCAGAACCTGTTTTAAGTCTAAAAGGTGAGTATTTTTTTCTGTTCTCACTAGTGCATCAGATCAGACTTCATATCAAGTCCTATGTGGTCTGGTCAAGTCTAGCAATGACCCATTCACAAAGAAAGCAAGCTGGCAAAGTAATTATTCAGCGTACAAGCGTGTGCTTGTGTTTGAGGTGTGTGTGTGTGTGTGTGTGTGTGTGTGTGTGTGCGTGTGTGTGCGTGTGCATGTATGTGTGTGTGCGTGTGTGTGTGTGCGTGTGTGTGTGTATGCGTGTGTGTGCATGCGTGTGTGTGTGTATGCGTGTGTGTGCATGCAAGAAAGGAATAAGCCTTTTATTTTGTTAAAGCACAGACCTGTTTTTGTTGCAAAAAAAATAAATCATAATCAAAGCAAGATGATATCATCAAAAGACACTCGACTCAACAACCTAAAAGGATACCCACCGAAACCATCAAAGTGACCAAATAAAGAGAAAGAGAAATCCATACATGGAAGTGATTTGGTCTTAATAAGTATATCTAATATACATTACAGCACGCATGCTGAGCTAGGTCGTTATCTTCAGAAGTAAAGCAACTACAGCTACATTAGGTCCATCACCATTTACAAGCTTGTGAAAAAGTAAAAGTGACACGTAGTTGTTCAACTTTTTAAAAACATGTCCAGCTAAATAACAAACTTACATTCTTTTAAATGAGTAGTAAACCAATCAGCAACAAACATTTAGTTTTGAGCCTGTTTCTGTCACTAAAATCCCCAAAACATTAATCTACCAAGAGATGGGTAGGGTTCCAACCGGCACCCTATTCACTTTATAGTGCACTACTTCTGACCACGGCCGTTTGGGACTCAGCCATGATCATCAGAGCACTTTTTATACACACACACAGGAGGGACTGAGTAACACACACTGTTCACTCAATACACCCGGTCTCTGCCTTCTCTCTCACTCCTCATACACACAGACAAACAAAACACACACTCGGAGCAGCACACACACACCCAAAATGAAACACACGCCATGTGACACATTATCCCCCACACACACAGAAACATAAACACATCGGTAGGTGGGAGTAACACTGGACAGTTCCTGGATTTAGAGAGAGATTGGAGAGGACAGGAGGAGAGGACCACTGCTCACAATAACATCCTAATGAACATCAACATGGCGAGAGACCAGAAGACATCAGGACTGTCTGGCTGTGCTGTATGAAGCAGTAGGATGGACGGTAGGTAGCAGACTTGGGATCAAATACTTTTTGAAATAATTTCAAATTCTTTATCTGGGCTTTATTCAGCTTGTCTGGCGCAATGGAACCAATAGAATAGTTGCAAAAATGTAATCCCCTCCCATCAGGGACTCCAGGCAGACTAAAGCAAACGTTCAAAGCATTTGAAAGACTTAAAATAGTATTTGACCCCAGGTCTTGTAGGGCGGTAGGCAGGTTGTCTCCTGGTCTCCTCTAGGGGAATCCGGAGGGGAAGAGGCTGAGGGGCTGGCTCTCGTTGGTGGGCAGTGGAGAGCGGTAGCCCTCAAAGTTACGGGGGATGGAGCCGCTGGTGGAGCCAGAGCTGTTGCTGAGAGTCTCAATGCTGCCCTCCCTCTGGAGCTCTGTGGAGGAGAGACAGAGACACACACACACAAAGAGCAACGAGTACATAATGCATTTATAAAAATAGCATGAAAATTCACATCTTCTATGAGCTGTACATTGAAAGTGTTTTAACGATGTAAGTAGATTATGTAGCGTTGAGTGGGATGTTGTCTTGTTTCTGTCTGTGTACCAAACCAATACAAATGTACATTCACATATAAAGCCGCCAGATGTTGTCTTTATCAGAGGCCAAGGTGGAGCTACAAGCATTTTGCTTCTCCCTATCCAACACTATCAGATTTACAACAGATGAAGAGCCTATAGGGGACAAGGGGTAGGGGCTAGGGGTTGCTTGTGGACAGGGCCCAAAACTGCTCCCTCCACTAGACCAGACTCCCTCCACTACCACGTCTCTAGGTTGGTTTGTCTGCTCTGTCAAAAACACTGTCTCTCAACCTGATTCATCAATCATCCCAGTAGCTACAGTAATAGTATGGTACGCCAGCTAGCAGCCTGCTCCTTCAGCACCCTGGGTAGACACAGGATGTTTCTCTGACACTGCCTGACAGGCTGCTCCAACATTATTCACAGGAAACAGTTACATGTTTCTATTATTGGACAGTCAGTCCATGGCCATACGGAACCAGTTAAAGATATTACATGCTGTAAAACATATCCGTCAAGATGGGTGCAGACTGGCATGGTGGCAGGAAGGAATAAAGGCAGTGATATATGCAGTGAATTTTGACACAGATCAGGCATATAGTATATACAGTGAGGGAAAAAAGTATTTGATCCCCTGCTGATTTTGTACGTTTGCCCACTGACAAATAAATGACCAGTCTATAATTTTAATGGTAGGTTTATTTGAACAGTGAGAGACAGAATAACAACAAAAAAATCCAGAAAAACGCATGTAAAAAATGTTATAAATTGATTTGCATTTTAATTAGGGAAATAAGTATTTGACCCCCTCTCAATCAGAAAGATTTCTGGCTCCCAGGTGTCTTTTATACAGGTAACGAGCTGAGATTAGGAGCACACTCTGAAAGGGAGTGCTCCTAATATCAGCTTGTTACCTGTATAAAAGACACCTGTCCACAGAAGCAATCAATCAATCAGATTCCAAACTCTCCACCATGGCCAATACCAAAGAGCTCTCCAAGAATGTCAGGGACAAGATTGTAGACCTACACAAGGCTGGAATGGGCTACAAGACCATTGCCAAGCAGCTTGGTGAGAAGGTGACAACAGTTGGTGCGATTATTCGCAAATGGAAGAAACACAAAAGTACTGTCAATCTCCCTCGGCCTGGGGCTCCATGCAAGATCTCACCTCGTGGAGTTGCAATGATCATGAGAACGGTGAGGAATCAGCCCAGAACTACACAGGAGGATCTTGTCAATGATCTCAAGGCAGCTGGGACCATAGTCACCAAGAAAACAATTTGTAACACACTGCGCCGTGAAGGACTGAAATCCTGCAGCGCCCGCAAGGTCCCCCTGCTCAAGAAAGCACATATACATGCCTGTCTGAAGTTTGCCAATGAACATCTGAATGATTCAGAGGAGAACTGGGTGAAAGTGTTGTGGTCAGATGAGACCAAAATGGAGCTCATTGGCATCAACTCAACTCGCCGTGTTTGGAGGAGGAGGAATGCTGCCTATGACCCCAAGAACACCATCCCCACCGTCAAACATGGAGTTGGAAACATTATGCTTTGGGGGTGTTTTTCTGCTAAGGGGACAGGACAACTTCACCGCATCAAAGGGATGATGGACAGGGCCATGTACCGTCAAATCTTGGGTGAGAACCTCCTTCCCTCAGCCAGGGCATTGCAAATGGGTCATGGATGGGTATTCCTGCATGACAATTACCCAAAACACACAGCCAAGGCAACAAAGGAGTGGCTCAAGAAGAAGCACATTAAGGTCCTGGAGTGGCCTAGCCAGTCTCCAGACCTTAATCCCACAGAAAATCTGTGGAGGGAGCTGAAGGTTCGAGTTGCCAAACGTCAGCCTCGAAACCTTAATGACTTGGAGAAGATCTGCAAAGAGGAGTGGGACAAAATCCCTCCTGAGATGTGTGCAAACCTGGTGGCCAACTACAAGAGTAGTTTACACTAACACATTCATAAACTGACAGCTGCACAAGCTTATATGCAAACATATCTGTGCCCTCGCTCTCTTCCTCCCTCTATTTCTCGCACGCACGCACGCACGCACGCACGCACACACGCACACACGCACACGCACACGCACACGCACACGCACACACACACACACACACACACACACACACACACACACACACACACACACACACACACACACACACACACACACACACACACAGAGGGTGAGACAGCTCTGCTCTCCCACAGGATGAATGGAAAGTAGTGACTCGTGACACAGGCCGCTGACCCCATATCAAAGCCGTGTCAGTGGGGCCAATACTGGACGTGGACACATTCCCCCTGATGATTTGCGCTTGAGGGAGGGTGTATGGGTGGGGTCAGTAAGGTGTGCGTGTAGGCTAGGGGTGTGGGTGTATGTATGTGTGAGTTAGTTTGAGGAGTTTGCCCACATACCCCTGTGACAGGTGCTCATAACTCCTATTCTAGACGCTCAGCATGGAGTGAATGAAGAACGCCAAGGGAAGACTAGGCCAGGACCGGCCTGAGAAACAGCAGGTCAGACACGAACAAGCATACACACAGACACACACATAGACACACTCATTCTACCGTATAAGTGAATGCTTAATTCAAATACATGCTCTCACTTATACATCCAGTCAATTCAGACATCAGTGATCACATCCCATTCAATGTAAAGCACTTGAAGCACCTGTAAAAGCCTTTTCTAAATCCAATCCGTGACAGGTGGTGTGGACTGAAGGGAGAGGGTTACACTGGAGCCATGAGAATGTCCCACGGGAAACAGTAGCTGTTGGCTTCAGATCCGACTAGCTACACAAAGCTGCCCTACCTTCCTACCTTCCACAGAATACACACGCAACACACTACTCTATCCCACCTCCCTCTCCCACCCTCCCTTTTTTAATTTGCTTGAATACAAGCAGCAGAAACACAGTCACAGCTGAACAGTAATTCTAGTGGCTGACCATGACTTCTGTTCCACATTGAGTTTTACTCTCACGCACTCACTCACATGAGCCTGCAAGCACGCACACACACACACAAACACATGCACTCACAGGCGCAGACAGTGTGGATTAATCAGTAATGATTTGATATCTAATGATATTAGTTTGTCAGCTGTAATGATGTAGAGGTGCTGGGGTCTCTCTGACAGAGCACAGACTATACAACTCACCTCTCGCTCGCTTCCTCTCCTGCTCCTCCTCTGGGCTCTCTTCTATCCCATTTCCTAACCCCTAGCCCCTCTCTCCTAACCCCTAGCCCCTCTCTTCTAACCCCTAGCCCCTCGCTCCTAACCCCTAGCCCCTCTCTCCTAACCCCTAGCCCCTCTCTCCTAACCCCTAGCCCCTCTCTCCTAACCCATAGCCCCTCTCTCCTAACCCCTAGCCCCTCTCTCCTAACCCCTAGCCCCTCTCTCCTAACCCCTACCCCCTCTCTCCTAACTCCTAGCCCCTCGCTCCTAACCCCTAGCCCCTCTCTTCTAACCCCTAGCCCCTCTCTTCTAACCCCTAGCCCCTCTCTCCTAACCCCTAGCCCCTCTCTCCTAACCCCTAGCCCCTCTCTCCTAACCCCTAGCCCCTCTCTCCTAACCCCTAGCCCCTCTCTCCTAACCCCTAGCCCCTCTCTCCTAACCCCTACCCCCTCTCTCCTAACCCCTAGCCCCTCTCTTCTAACCCATAGCCCATCTCTCCTAACCCCTAGCCCCTCTCTTCTAACCCCTAGCCCCTTTCTCCTAACCCCTAGTCCCTCTCTCCTAACCCCTAGTCCCTATCTCCTAAAGATGGATCAGCCCATCAGGCATTTGCCGAACTGTCCTATGGCCAGTCCATTTCTGTCTGAATATGATGAAGCCATGAAGTGAGACATAGACAAAATGAGCTATATTTGGCCTCATGGCTCAATCCAGTGAGGAAGGAGTTTAACTTTGTGGCAAAATGCGATAACAGTTCCACAGGGCTCAGTAAATACCTCATTACCAAGTGGACTGACTGTGGAAATAATGTCCAGAAATGGTCCAGCAGCCTGTCAATGGCCTAATCCTCTTAAACACTCCTCTCCTCACTTCAGCCTGCCGTGAGCTCACACACACACACACACAAATACATGTAAAGAACTGAGACATACATGCACTCACACACTGAATCAACATACAAACATGCAAGCCTCCTCACTGAGAGCATGTTTGTGCTGTGCTGTGTGTGTTTGCAGTTTGTGTGTCTGTGTGTGTGTTTATGTGTGTGTGTGTGTGTGTGTGTGTTTGTGTGTGTAGGATGTGGTGTGGGGGCCATATTAAGTTGAGAGGGATCAAAGGGAAAACAAAGCAGCTCTTAATCAGTAGGTCTGAGCCAAGGAGGAGAGAGGAGGAGAAGGATGAGGAAGAGGACAGGAGAGGAGGACAGGAGAGGAGAAGAGGAGATGACAGGAGAGGAGAGAGGAGGAGAGGACAGGAGAGGAGGAGAGGACAGGAGAGGAGGACAGGAGAGGAGAAGAGGAGAAGAGGACAGGAGAGGAGAGAGGAGATGCCACTTTTTCATCTCTCTCTCTCTCTCTCTTTACTTTCCTTCCTCTCTTCTTCCTCTATCTCTCTGAGTGAGGCAGTAACCCACAGCGATACTATACTTATCCCGACTGATTGTTTTTGTGTTTTAACTTTAATCTCACCGTTGGCCCCAGCTGGCTCTGGTTAGCGCCATCAAGTCAGATTTCCCCCCAGACAGACAGACAGACAGACACACACACACACACACACACACACACACACGGGTCGGCAGATAAACGGTGGACTGCTTCATCTCCAATCAGACGTCATTACACCAGGCCTGCTGCATGGAAATACAATAACTCCTCTCTATCTATCTCTCCCTGGTAAATAGCTTGTACTGGTTTTAAAGCCCTGCTATAGATCAGGGTGCTGTCAAACCCTATACACTACACACTGATTGTCCCTCTTCATTACCCCCACGCTGGGTTGGTGTGAGAGAGAGAGAGAGTGTGTGTGTGTGTGTGTGTGCTGAGTGTGCTGCAGTCTATATTTATATTTAAACCACATTGGATTTAGAGGAGACATCCTCATTAGCTGCTCACACAGATGATCCGGCTAGCTGTTGAAAGTCCACCACACCATCCTCTCTAAATACATACACAAACACTCACAAACATAGACTACCTCCCAAATGGCACCCTATCCACCCATAGGGCTCATCTGGTCAAAATGAGTGCACTATATAGGGAATGGGGTGCCATTTGGGACAGAACCAAACACATAAACATACCTCTGGACCTTGATCTCTGAACTAAATCCCAAAACAGGATATTATTACCACAACTTAACCCCAAAACAACCTAAGTGCCCCTGCGTAATCTACCTAAGTAATCCACCAAAGGGAAAGCGACGGACGGTCATACACCAGTAAACACTTCACTAAGAAAACAACTGCATATGTAGGGCAACTGGTGGTGTGTGTTTGGTGCTATTCGGCTGTGAAAGGAACTTCCACTACAGTCAGGCCACATCACGTCAGGCCACTCCACTCACTTATAAGACCGCTACCTTTCTACTAGAGCTGAGGTGCTGCTGCAGTGCTGAGTGTGTGAGTGGATGGGTGCCAGCATGTGTTGACGTACACACATGAAGCATACACAAGTCTGACTTGATAGAAGACAAAGACATGTATGAGATACATCCAACATACTCCTATGGAATATTCCATGGCAAGTCTGATACACAACACCACTGGTCTGTACCCCCTTCATAGTCCCCTGCTGTCCCTTCACTTCAGGGGACACGACTACAGGCCACAGCCACACATGCTCTCTGGCCTGGGACACATTGCCACCCCTCACCTCTTCTTTCCCTTTCCACTCCTCCCAGAGTGGGCAAACAGCAGCAGGCTAAAGACTAGGAGGACACAACAAGGCTGTCTGCTGGCCATATAAACTATTATACTGCCCTACCAAGCAAAAAGGCAGTAACTGCTAATTTGGTTGAAAATGAGTTAGTCATTTTTGCTACAGTAAATACATGCTTAATCATGTGGACAAGTATCCTGCCTCTATTGTATTGTGTTTTGGAGAAAATGGGGGTCATGTTAGCAGTAACTGCATAAGGCTACTGTGAAACCAAGGTAAATAAAATCAATTTTTCTCAGTTCCCCGCTATGAGAAGTTACTGCCTTTTTGCTTGGTAGGGCAGAATATTGAGTAAAGTAGCTACAACCATTCAGAGCCTGCTCCGGCACCCTATTCCCCATAGGGCACTGGTCGAAAGTAGTGCACTATGTAGGGAATAGGGTGCCATTTGGGAAGCAGACAGAAGCTGGAGACGGGCCCATCTCCAAATGGTTAAGCAGGCTCTTACCGTAGCAGGTATAACTGGTGAAACAAGCTGCTTAAGCCTTAGGGCACTACCTCTCTAACTACTGACCAGGGTTCATACCACTTAACATTACAGTCCATTTATACTAATCAACTCATTATTTAATTAGCTGACCGACTCCGTATTCCATTATCTAGTCTGGGTCTCAAATGGTACCCTATTGCCTTTATCGTGCACTACTTTTGACTAGAGCACCATGGGCCCTGGTCAAAAGTAGTGCACTATATAGGGAATAGGGTGCCATTTGGGACGCAAACTGGGTCTAAATGCCCGGGAGGAGGGAGAAACAGCATCTTGTACCATTGTCTCCGAATTAGCTTATAGGTAATAATACGGCAGCGATTTAAACAGAAGTGGAACATGGTAAATGGAAGGTTTACCCTAATATCACTAGCTATACCCTGAACGAGTCCATTTAGAGAAGAGGGGGAAAACAACAAGCCTGTGTATGAAAATGACACTGAAGCGAATGGGGCTCCATCATAGCTGGTTGTCTGAATGTAGCCATTTAGAGTGATTATGGTTTAGCTTTGATCTTAGACAGTCAAGCAGGGCCATGACATTAGATATGATGACATATTATTATTAGTGGGTTGCTGTATCCATGGGACACGTTTAAGAACAGCGCTATGTTGGTCTAATACAGGGGTGTCGAACTCATTTTGCCCCGGGGGCCGCATTTGGTCTTCAACGAGGTCCGGAGGGTCACACTGAAAATTGGTTATATTTCTTTGCAGTCAAAATTTGTAAAACAATAGTCCTCTATCCATCGTTTTTGGAATTTGCGATGCTCCCCGACTGTCTAGTGATTATTAGTGAGCTGGACAGTCAAGAAACTGTGCACAGTGATTATTAGCGAGCTGGACAGTCAATAAACTGTATTAATATAGGTATATTACAATTTTTACAGTTTCTATTTGGTTTTAAAGTATATTGAGTCCGGTTCCCTCCCCCAAATTAAAACAATTAAAAATAAAAATATTTGTTTTACTCAAACCACCCATATGTTTGACACCCCTGGTCTAATAGTTGCTCCTCCTCTGAGAAAGATGGAAGGGAGCAGAGGTGAGAAAAGAAGACGAGAGGAGCGGAGCATAGTGCAGGAGAAAGGGGAGGTGATCCATAACTTTTCCTATATGCATCCATTGTTTTCTACCCATCCCTTTCCCTCTTCCACCAATCCCTGATTTTTTCGAACCACCCCTTTTCTTTGCTTCTCTCCATGCCTTATCTCTTTGGTAGAGCATGGCGCTTGCAATGCCAGGATAGTGTGGTCGATTCCCGCGACCAACCATACATACAGTGCGCATTCAGAAAGTATTCACACCTCTTGACTTTTTCCACATTTTGTTGTGTTACAGACTGAATTTAAAAGGGATTAAATTAAGATTTTTTTTGTCACTGGCCTACCCACAATACCCCATACTGTCAAAGTGGAATTCTGTTTTTCAAAATGTTTACAAATTAATAAAAAATGAAAAGCTGAAATGTCTTGAGTCAAAAAGTATTCAACCCATTTGTTATGGCAAGCCTAAATAAGTTCAGGAGTTAAAAGTTGCTTAACAAGTCACATAATAAGTTGCAATAATAGTGTTTAACATGACTTTTGAATGACAATTATCTGTAAGGTCCCTCAGTCGAGCAGTGAATTTCAAACAAAGATTCAATCACAAAGACCAGAGAGATCTTTTCCAATGCCTCGCAAAGAAGGGCACCTATTGGTAGATGGGTTAAAAAATAAAAAATAAAATAAAGCAGACATTGAATATCCATTTGAGCAGGGTGAAGTTATTAATTACACTTTGGATGGTGCATTAATACACCCAGTCACTATAAAGATACAGGCATCCTTCCTAACTCAGTTACCGGAGAGGAAGGAAACTGCTCAGGGATTTCACCATGAGGCCAATGGTGATTTTAAAACAGTTACAGAGTTTAATGGCTGATAAGAGAAAACTGAGGATAGATCAACAACATTGTAGTGACTCCACAATACTAAACTAATTGACAGACTGAAAAGAAGGAAGCCTGTACAGGATACAAATATTCCAAAACATGCATCCTGTTTGCAACAAGGCACTAAAGTAATACTGCAAAGAAGGTGGCAAAGCAATTCACTTTTTGTCCTGAATACAATGTGTTATATTTAGGGCAAATCCAATATAACACATTACTGAGTACCACTCGCCATATTTTCAAGCATAGTGGTGGCTGCATGTTATGGGTATGCTTCTAATCATTAAGGACTGGGGAGTTTTTCAGGATAAAAAAGAAATGGATTGGAGATAAGTACAGGCAAAATCCTAGAGGAAAACCTGGTCCAGTTTGCTTTCCACCAGACACTGGGAGAATAATTCACTTTACAGCAGGACAATAACCTAAAACACAAGGCCAAATCTGCACTGGAGTTGCTTACCAAGAAGACTGTGAATGTTCCTGAGTGGCCCAGTTACAGTTTTGACTTAAATCTACTTGAAAATCTGAAAATGGTAGTCTAGTAATGATCAACAACCAATTTGACAGCGCTAGAGAAAATAATAATGGGCAAATGTTGCACAATCCAGGTGTGCAAAGCTCTTAGAGACTTACCCAGAAAGAATCACAGCTGTAATCGCTGCCAAAGGTGATTCTACAAAGTATTGACTCAGGGGTGTGAGATATCTATATTTCATTTTAAATACATTTGCAAACATTTCTACATTTCTTGTGTGTAGATGGGTGAGAACAAATATCTATTTAATCCATGTTGTATTCAGGCTGTAATACAACAAAACGAGGAATAAGGGGTATGATACTTTCTGAAGCCACTGTAAAATGTATGTATGCATAATTAAGTTGCTTTGGATAATAGCGTCTGCTAAATGGCATATTATTATTATTATTATTATTATTATTATTATTATTCTACCTCTCCCCCTCTTCTCACCACTCCTTACTTTCTCCTCTTTTGTCTCTTACATCCCATTTTCTTGCTCCTCTCCTCTCCTTTCCTAGAAAGCCTATGTGTGCTTGCTGGGTACAGATCTGATATGTGAAGACAGCCCTGACTGGGACAGCTTTTACACCACTGGAACACTGTTTCAGCAGACACACCCTTACACGCAGATAAAGTGCCTTCGGAAAGTTTTCAGACCCCTTTACTTTTTCCACATTTTGTTACGTTACAGCCTTATTCTAAAATGGACTAAATTGTTTTTTCCCCCACTCATCAATCTACACACAATACCCCATAATGACAAAGCAAAAACAGGTTTATAGAAATAATACGGAAATATCACATTTACATAAGTATTCAGACCCTTTACTCAGTACTTTGTTGAAGCACCTTTGGCAGCGATTACAGCCTCAAGTCTTCTTGGGTATGACGCTACAAGCTTGGCACACTTTTATTTGGGGAGTTTCTCCCATTCTTCTCTGCAGATCCTCTCAAGCTCTGTCAGGTTGGATGGGGAGCGTCCCTGCACAGCTATTTTCAGGTCTCTCCAGGGTTGTTAGATCGGGTTCAAGTCCGGGCTCTGGCTGGGCCACTCAAGGACATTCAGAGACTTGTCCCGAAGCCACTCCTGCGTTGTCTTGGCTGTGTGCTTAGGGTCATTATCCTGTTGGAAGGTGAACCTTCGCCCCAGTCTGAGCTCCTGAGCGCTCTGGAGCAGGTTTTCATCAAGGATCTCTCTGTACTTTGCTCCATTCATCATTTTTTGGTATCCTTCCCCAGATCTGTGCCTCGACAAAATCCTGTCTCTGAGCTCTACGGACATTTCCTTCGACCTCATGGCTTGGTTTTTGCTCTGACATGCACTGTCACTGTGTGACCTTATATAGACAGGTGTGTGCCTTTCCAAATCACGTCCAATCAATTGAATTTACCACAGGTGGACTCCAATGAAGTTGTATAAACATCTCAAGGATGATCAATGGAAACAGGATGCACCTGATCTCAATTTTGAGTCTCATAGCAAAGGGTCTGAATACTTATGTAAAGAAGGTATTTCTGTTTTTAATTTTTAATACATTTGCAAACATTTCTAAAACCCTGTTTTCGCTTTTTAATTAGGGGGTATTTTTGTAGATTGCTGAGGATTATAATTTTTTTAATCCATTTTAGAATAAGGCTGTAACGTAACAAAATGTGGAAAAAGTCATGGGGTCTGAATACTTTCCGAAGGCACTGTATGTGTGTGTTTGAGAATGTGAGTCATGTTTATGAGTGCCTCTATGTGCATATATATATATATATACAGTACCAGTCAAAAGTTTGTACACACCTACTCATTCAAGGGTTTTTCTTATTTTTTAAACTATTTTCTACATTGTAGAATAATAGTAAAGAAATCAAAACTATGAAATAATACATATGGAATCATGTAGTAACCTAAAAAGTGTTACACAAATCTAAATATATTTTATATTTCAGATTCTTCAAAGTTGCCACCCTTTGCCTTGATGACAGCTTTGCACACTCTTGGCATTCTCTCAACCAGCTTCATGAGGTAGTCACTTGGAATGCATTTCAATTAACAGGTGCGCCTTGTTAAAAGTTAATTTGTGGAATTTCTTTCCTTTGAGCCAATCAGTTGAGTTGTGAGAAGGTAGGGGTGATATACAGAAGATAGCCCTATTTGGTAAAATACCAAGTCCATATTATGGCAAGAACAGCTCAAATAAGCAAAGAGAAACGACAGTCCATCATTACTTTAAGACATCAAGGTCAGTCAATCCGGAACATTTCAATGGGGAGAACATTTCAGTGGGGAGAACAAGTATTTGATACACTGCCGATTTTGCAGGTTTTCCTACTTACAGTGGGGAAAAAAAGTATTTAGTCAGCCACCAATTGTGCAAGTTCTCCCACTTAAAAAGATGAGAGGCCTGTAATTTTCATCATAGGTACACGTCAACTATGACAGACAAATTGAGAAAAAAAATTCAGAAAATCACATTGTAGGATTTTTAATGAATTTATTTGCAAATTATGGTGGAAAATAAGTATTTGGTCACCTACAAACAAGCAAGATTTCTGGCTCTCACAGACCTGTTACTTCTTCTTTAAGAGGCTCCTCTGTCCTCCACTCGTTACCTGTATTAATGGCACCTGTTTGAACTTGTTATCAGTATAAAAGACACCCGTCCACAACCTCAAACAGTCACACTCCAAACTCCACTATAGCCAAGACCAAAGAGCTGTCAAAGGACACCAGAAACAAAATTGTAGACCTGCACCAGGCTGGGAAGACTGAATCTGCAATAGGTAAGCAGCTTGGTTTGAAGAAATCAACTGTGGGAGCAATTATTAGGAAATGGAAGACATACAAGACCACTGATAATCTCCCTCGATCTGGGGCTCCACGCAAGATCTCACCCCGTGGGGTCAAAATGATCACAAGAACGGTGAGCAAAAATCCCAGAACCACACGGGGGGACCTAGTGAATGACCTGCAGAGAGCTGGGACCAAAGTAACAAAGCCTACCATCAGTAACACACTACGCCGCCAGGGACTCAAATCCTGCAGTGCCAGACGTGTCCCCCTGCTTAAGCCAGTACATGTCCAGGCCCGTCTGAAGTTTGCTAGAGTGCATTTGGATGATCCAGAAGAGGATTGGGAGAATGTCATATGGTCAGATGAAACCAAAATATAACTTTTTGGTAAAAACTCAACTCGTCATGTTTGGAGGACAAAGAATGCTGAGTTGCATCCAAAGAACACCATACCTACTGTGAAGCATGGGGGTGGAAACATCATGCTTTGGGGCTGTTTTTCTGCAAAGGGACCAGGACGACTGATCCGTGTAAAGGAAAGAATGAATGGGGCCATGTATCGTGAGATTTTGAGTGAAAACCTCCTTCCATCAGCAAGGGCATTGAAGATGAAACGTGGCTGGGTCTTTCAGCATGACAATGATCCCAAACACACCGCCCGGGCAACGAAGGAGTGGCTTCGTAAGAAGCATTTCAAGGTCCTGGAGTGGCCTAGCCAGTCTCCAGATCTCAACCCCATAGAAAGTTTTTGGAGGGAGTTGAAAGTCTGTGTTGCCCAGCGACAGCCCCAAAACATCACTGCTCTAGAGGAGATCTGCATGGAGGAATGGGCCAAAATACCAGCAACAGTGTGTGAAAACCTTGTGAAGACTTACAGAAAACGTTTGACCTGTGTCATTGCCAACAAAGGGTATATAACAAAGTATTGAGAAACTTTTGTTATTGACCAAATACTTATTTTCCACCATAATTTGCAAATAAATTCATAAAAAATCCTACAATGTGATTTTCTGGATTTTTTGTTCTCATTTTGTCTGTCATAGTTGACGTGTACCTATGATGAAAATTACAGGCCTCTCTCATCTTTTTAATGGGAGAACTTGCACAATTGGTGGCTGACTAAATACTTTTTTCCCCCACTGTACAAAGCATGTAGAGGTCTGTCATTTTTATCATATGTACACTTAAACTGTGAGAGACGGAATCTAAAACAAAAATCCAGAAAATCACATTGTATGATTTTTAAGTAATTAATTTGCATTTTATTGCATGACATAAGTATTTGATACATGAGAAAAGCAGAAATTAATATTTGGTACAGAAAACCTTTGTTTGCAATTACAGAGATCATACGTTTCCTGTAGGTCTTGACCAGGTTTGCACACACTGCAGCAGGGATTTTGTCCCACTCCTCCATACAGACCTTCTCCAGATCCTTCAGGTTTCGGGGCTGTCGCTGGGCAATACGGATTTCAGCTCCCTCCAAAGATTTTCTATTGGGTTCAGGTCTGGAGACTGGCTAGGCCACTCCAGGACCTTGAGATGCTTCTTACGGAGCCACTCCTTAGTTGCCCTGGCTGTGTGTTTCGGGTCGTTATCATGCTGGAAGACCCAGCCACGACCCATCTTCAATGCTCTTACTGAGGGAAGGAGGTTGTTGGCCAAGATCTCGCGATACATGGCCCCATCCATCCTCCCCTCAATACGGTGCAGTTGTCCTGTCCCCTTTGCAGAAAAGCATCCCCAAAGAATGATGTTTCCACCTCCATGCTTCACGGTTGGGATGGTGTTCTTGGGGTTGTACTCATCCTTCTTCTTCCTCCAAACACGACGAGTGGAGTTTAGACCAAAAAGCTCTATTTTTGTCTCATCAGACCACATGACCTTCTCCCATTCCTCCTCTGGATCATCCAGATGGTCATTGGCAAACTTCAGACAGGCCTGGACATGCGCTGGCTTGAGCAGGGGGACCTTGCGTGCGCTGCAGGATTTTAATCCATGACGGCATAGTGTGTTACTAATGGTTTTCTTTGAGACTGTGGTCCCAGCTCTCTTCAGGTCATTGACCAGGTCCTGCCGTGTAGTTCTGGGCTGATCCCTCACCTTCCTCATGATCATTGATGCCCCACGAGGTGAGATCTTGCATGGAGCCCCAGACCGAGGGTGATTGACCGTCATCTTGAACTTCTTCCATTTTCTAATAATTGCGCCAACCGTTGTTGCCTTCTCACCAAGCTGCTTGCCTATTGTCCTGTAGCCCATCCCAGCCTTGTGCAGGTCTACAATTGTATCCCTGATGTCCTTACACAGCTCTCTGGTCTTGGCCATTGTGGAGAGGTTGGAGTCTGTTTGATTGAGTGTGTGGACAGGTGTCTTTTATACAGGTAACGAGTTCAAACAGGTGCAGTTAATACAGGTAACGAGTGGAGAACAGGAGGGCTTCTTAAAGAAAAACTAACAGGTCTGTGAGAGCCGGAATTCTTACTGGTTGGTAGGTGATCAAATACTTATGTCATGCAATAAAATGCAAATTAATTACTTAAAAATCATACAATGTGATTTTCTGGATTTTAGTTTTAGATTCCGTCTCTCACAGTTGAAGTGTACCTATGATAAAAATTACAGACCTCTACATGCTTTGTAAGTAGGAAAACCTGCAAAATCGGCAGTGTATCAAATACTTGTTCTCCCCACTGTATATATATATTAGTGCATTTATTATTCATCTACTCGTGCTAGGAGAAAGGCTGTATGGTTCCAGATTGATGCGAGAGTCATAGGTTTAAATAGTGGAGTCAAAGTAAAAGGATACAAGTAGTAATCATACAACAGACTAAAAGTGGAGTACAACTCGGAGACACCTCGGATACAGAGTCCTTTTCCTAAATTCCACTCCTCTAAAATGCCTCCCGGTTTTAAAGTGTTTCACCGCTGTCTTGTTTAGACAATCCAAAACAGACCTGGAACATCACACACACACATTTGTAAGATGTGCTTCCCACTCTCCACGTCTCACTCGCTCTCTCTCTACCTCTCCATCGCCCTATTTCTCATTCCCTCTCTTCATCTCTCGCCCTCTTTCTTCCTGAACTCTCACGGCGTCTCTCCCCTGAGCAAGTTGTTAAGTGCAGTCTAAAAAAAAATCCACAAAAAGCCCATTTGCAGAAGGCTAAGACACTCTGCCCTCACACACACACACACAGTTTGTTTTATTATCCTTGTGGGGACCAAACAATTGATTCCCTTTCAAAATCCTATTTTCCCTAACCCGAAACCTAACCCTTAACCTAACTTCTAACCGTAATTGTAACCCTAACCCTAAAATAGCCTTTTTCCTTGTGTGGACCTGCAAATGTTCCTTGTTTTTCTATCCTTGTGAGTGTTTCTGGTCCTCACATGATAGTAAAACCAATAAAACACACACACGCACCCCTCTAGGCTAGCAGGGCAGAGTGGCAGAGAGAGGTGAAGCCAGGATAAATGATACAATGACATCCAGGCCCAACGTATCAGTAGAGGAGTGCAAAAGAGAGGGAGGAGAGGAGAGAAAAGGAAGAGGGGGGCAAGCGGTGGCGGCTCTGAATACAGGAATTATTCTTCATCGTCTCACACTGTCGCTGCGGATTACTCTCACGCTCTCGGCTGGCTGCAGAGAGGGAGACAGAGAGGAAGAGAAAAAGAGAAAGAGAGAGAGATGAAGAGAAAGAGAGGAAGAGAGAGAGGGAGCGACCCGCCAGTGAATGGAGGAGACCTGGGGGCAGGAATAATGACATTGCTCTTCTTTCACACTCCCTTCTTTTTCCTCGGCACCATACTCTTCAGCCTCAGCTCATGTCACTTTCCCTTTTCTTTCCCAGGGTTCCCTTATTTTTTCTCTCTTTTATTTTCGCAGCTCAGCTGAATGTCTTTCAGTGGTTCAGAGTGCACTCAGTGGCTCAGTCTCTAGTGAAGCAGGTTAGAACAGAACCCTGGGTTTCTCTGTCTCTAGTGAAGCAGGTTAGAACAGGACCCTGGGTTTCTCTGTCTCTAGTGAAGCAGGTTAGAACAGGACCCTGGGTTTCTCTGTCTCTAGTGAAGCAGGTTAGAACAGGACCCTGGGTTTCTCTGTCTCTAGTGAAGCAGGTTAGAACAGGACCCTGGGTTTCTCTGTCTCTAGTGAAGCAGGTTAGAACAGGACCCTGGGTTTCTCTGTCTCTAGTGAAGCAGGTTATAACAGGACCATGGGGGCAGGTGACAAAATGATCAACTAATATTTTTCAGTCAAATATACAAATGGTGTGTGAGGAGGACGGAGGAGTGTGTGTGCATGCATGTGTGACTGGGTGTGTGTGTGTCCCCGCTGGTTAAGCCAAAAAGTATGTTCTCAATGGTCTAAAGCTACGTCCCCAAGTGCAAAAGTGAGAAGTGCCTTGTGGTGTACGTGTGTGTGTGTGTATATAATCCTGCATGTGTGTGTGCGCATATGTATGTAAACTGTAACCAAGAGGGAGTAATGATTGATTGGGAAAGTGGGACCTCCTACCCCACCATGATAATGCGGTGGTCTGTGTGTGTGTGTGTGTGTGTGTGTGGTGGTCTGCTGTGGTGTGTTTTGTTGGTCTTGCGATGGATATCTGTGTGTTAAAACACGCCTTGGTAGAAAGGAACCAAGTCAGTCACATAATCGACCTGGTAGTTTCTGTGAATGGCTACAAGAGGCTGTCCAAGTCAAACAGGAGATAGGAGCGTCATTACCAGACCTACAGTAAGGAACAACAAAGGTTTTCACAGAGCTAACCAGAGGGTTGGAGTCTAGAGTCTAGCATCCACACGCCTTAACAGGCCCAATTCATCAGATATTATGAAACTGACTTTATGAAATGATTCACATATACTGGCCCCAAGAGGGATATTCACCTTCACATGCAATGACTGCTCTTTCTAGATATTCAGGCAGTAAAGAATATTACTGTAAGATCAGATTGAAAAGCAGAACACTAAAGTAAGAGGTGTGTGTGTGTAGCAAGAATCTGTATACATGGAAAGGCCCTCTGCCCTTCTAAGTGGGACCCATAGACCTAACTCCCATAGTCTGTACTTTCATAGGTCCCCTGACAGGTCCCCAAACACACTGAACATACCACTCTCTTTGGCAGGGAGGAAATCCTCACTCCACACCAACAGATTACATCAACTGCTTGCTTTCTTCCAAACCACACACACACACACACACACACACGGTACTGTACATATATACAAAAACACAGTGCTACATGTGGTGGCAGAGGCAATGTTTTCTGTACCACAATAACATTGGACGAGAGGTGGCGCTCCTCCAAAACCTACACACAAGGCGGTGGAATCAACCGGCCAAATCCATGCTCCAACAGTACATGGCAGTAGACCTAATTAAGTCAATCATAAACCTATGTGGACCGCCATCTGACAATTTAATAAATAATTACAGCATAAGTCCCTGCTATACACAGGGCCTGGTGGCGAGTGACATACTTCCTGGGTTTGGAGAGTCACACACACTTTTATGAACACAATGCACATGCACGCTGAGGGTACAAAACATCAGGAACACCTTCCTAATATTGAGATGCACCCCCTTTTGCCCTCAGAACAGCCTCAATTCGTCGGCGCATGGACTCTACACGGTGTTGAAAGCGTTCCACAGGGATGCTGCCCCATGTTGACTCCAATGCTTCCCACAGTTGTGTCAAGTTGGCTGGATGTCCTTTGGGTGGTGAACCATTCTTGATGCACACGGGAAACTGTTGAGCGTGAAAAACCCAGCAGCGTTGCAGTTCTTGACACATTCAAAAAAACGGTGTGCCTGGCACCTATTACCATACCCCGTTCAAAGGCACATACATTTTTTGTCTTGCCCATTCACCCTCGGAATCCTTCTTCAACCTGTCTCCTCCCCTTCATCTACACTGATTCAAGTGGATTTAACAAGTTACATTTTTCTCCCCAATTTCGTGATATCTAATTGGTAGTTACAGTCTTGTCCCATCGCTGCAACTCCCGTACGGACTTGGGAGAAAAGCGAAGGTCGAGAGCCGTGCGTCCTCCAAAACACGGCCCTGCCAAGCTGCACGGCTTCTTGACACACTGCTTGCTTAACCCGGAAGCCAGCCGCACCAATGTGTCGGAGGAAACACTGTACAACTTGCGACCGAAGTCAACGTACATGCGCCCGGCCCGCCACAGGAGTCGCTAGAGCGCGATGGGAAAAGGACATCCCGGCTGGCCAAACCCTCCCCTAACCCGGACAACGCTGGGCCAATTGTGCGGCGCCTCAATTGTGCGTCGACTCATGGGTCTTCCGGTCGCAGCCGGCTGCGACACAGCCATGGATCGAACCCGGGTCTGTAGTGACGCCTCAGCACTGCGATGCAGTGCCTTAGACCGCTGCGCCACTCGGGAGGCAACAAGTGACATTATTAAGGGATCATAGACCGACCAGGTGAATCCAGGTGAAAGCTATGTCATGGAAAGAGCAGGTGTTCCTAATGTTTTGTACACTCAGTGTATACGCACGCACACATAAACATGCTCGTGCGCTCACACACACGCACAGTTTGTATCCATTCTTTTTGGATGCTGATGAGGCTATACCGTAAATATTAGTGTTAACATGTGACGACTGGTTGACAGAAGTAGTTGCATGTCTGACATGTAGCAGACACCAGTTCCCTTACAATGGCTCTATTAACATAGGTCAGGGCTCGATCCTAAACATGGCCTCGATAAACACTGGCCTGACACTGGCTGAGGACAAAGGCTGGACTGGATTCCATTATACTGGGGTTGGGCTGAGAGTAGACTAGGGCTGGAATATACTAAACCGGGCTAAAACAGGGATCCTCCACATGGCTTCAATGGAATTAATGTTGGATTGGCACCATTAAGGAAAATCACATCTGCAACATTATGTTAATAGGGCAAATCTAATTCCTGGAAGAGTATGTTTAGGAGTCAGTGCAGGGGCTACCTGTCCCACCCCCTCCTTAAATCCCTCTCTCCATCTATCCATCTCTCTATCCGTGTCACCTGCCCCTGGCTGTGGCGACAGTAGGTCTCTGGCTGTGCCTAAGAACTCAATCTGTGTGACTGCAGGCTTTGTTCTGAGCGTGAGCCTGAGTGTGTGTGTTTGTGTGGTTGTGTGTTGAGGGGGAAATGTCAAAGAGGGTGATTTGTTACATCATCCAGCATTCCAATACGGCGTCCCTCTGTGTGTGTGTGTGTGTGTGTGTGTGTGTGTGTGTGTGTGAAAGCCGGACAGAGAGAGAATGTGTGTATGAGTGAATCCTTCAGGTCTATGCCAATGGGGCTTACAGTATGTCTAAGGATAGGGGAAAGGGGAACTGGGCCCTGCACGTGGAGACACTCTCTAAGCTATACACCATCTGCCCCTGCCCATCAAAGGCCTCTCTCTATGAACCTAACACACACACACTTTCACTACATTACAGTCAGCCATCAACCATAGGTCCATATTAGATTAGCCTCCATTACGTCCCAGTTATTCCCTGCTTGAAGCCACTGTCACACAATGACACAGGCTGCATCCCAAATGGCACCCTATTCCATATAGTAGGGCCCATAGGCCTCTGGTCAAAAGTAGTGCACTACCATAGGGAATAGGGTGTCATTTGGGACACATTCACAGTCAGACAGAATGGATGTGCATGTCTCAGACTCGGCTCCAGTTGACCCCCTCCTTCCCCTCCAAACAATATTTAGCCCATTCCTCTATGTCTCCCTCCCTCAAGAAAGGGTTACGTCCATGATTATACCAGGGTCCAAGGCGGAGGAAAACAGGGGGAGATTGGATGTAATGCAATCAGTAATGAATTTTGCATTGCATTAGAGGGGGCTGTAGCCGTAGCGATGGACGGACAAGCGCAGACTACAAGTGTCCGGGAGTCGGCCCCTAATCTAATGACGAGCAGAGTCACAGAGACAGGATCAATTATAGAGGGACGGAGAGAGAGAGAGAGAGAGCGGGTGAGAGAGGAGGGGGAGAGAGAGAGTCCCAAAAGTGTCCATTCCATGTGACTGCCATTGCTGCTGCAGGGGCCCCTGTAAATGAATAGGTTCAAACAAGATTATGTCGTAATAGACGGGCAACAAGAGAGAGAGAAAGAAAGGGATGAGAGGAGAGAGAGAAGGGTGAGAGAGAGGGGGATGAGAGGAGGGGTGGGAGGGTAGTCGATGCTAAACACATTAGGGCCTTGTGACCCTTTGCCGCTCCCAGCTCCCAGTCTCCTCTCCCTAAGAGAAACCCCTCCACTCCCCCCATAAAAATCAAAGGATCTCTTGTTCACTTAAGGAGAGGAAGAGCGCTGCCGCTGCCTAAATGAGTTAAACATTTGGATTGTCTGAATGGCTGACACACACACACGCAGGCCCATACACGCGTGAACACCCACACACTTTTCAAAACTAGCTACTGTCTTTGAAACGGTTGAAAGATACGGTTGAATGATAGTAAATGAAAGTTCACACAAAGTTAAGTAAATGAAGTTGACCACTATCACATTTCACAGTTTGAGAGAATGAATGGTCAGTAAATTGGTGGAAAGATTGAAACCATGAAATGATTAATGAAGACAAATGATTTATGAGTCTGTGTTTGTGTGTGCGCACGCACAAGCATGTATGTGTGCATATGAGCATGTATGTGTGAGATAATGTGTGTGTGTGTGTGTGTGTGCGCGCATCTGTGTATGGGTTAGTGTGTGTGTGTTTGTGACTGACCGGTAGCAGAGCCCACTATGTCTCTGGATGGTGACTCTGACATGGCGTCTGCCAGCCTCTCTCTCAGCCCCTCCTCGGTGGACTCCACAGAGCTCATGTGACGCAGGCCAAAGCTCTCTGGCCAGCTGCCACACACCTCCAGCAGGGTCACACTGCGGTCAAAAGTCCCTGAAACACAAACACCACCATTTATAGACGGTCAATACAACACAACCACACACACAGTCAGTAGAACCCGAAACATGGTCAGTTAAGGTATACAAAGTATAAATTAGATATATGATCTGTTAAAGTGCACACTGATCAGTTTAACCATACACACTGTCAAAATACAAGCAAGAACCTTCTAATAGTCAATATAACGGCACGCTGGCTACTGTATATATATGCACAATCAGTCCATACACCACACGGTCATTCCAAATGCACAACCCTAACAACCACACAATAAATCTGTATAACCACACAGATGGTCAAGTGGAGTCCTGACCTCAAACAACACCTAGTGTGCTGTTTTCTTCAAATCTCTACCCCAGAAATGGAAAGCCCTGTCACCAGGCAGCCTCAGTGTCTGTCTCCTCCATCTATCTCTGGGTCCCAGCCAGACAAACACTAAAACAACTGATTCAAACAATTACTGTCCCCCCCATTTAGCCAATTCCCACAGTCCCCCTGTACTTCAGGATGTGATGAACACTGAATTAAGTCAAGAGATTTAGTAGCTGGGACAAAGGCTGCAGACACCACTGACTATGGCCCTGGTTAAAGAGATACTTAGGGATTTTTGCAATGAGGCCCAGTCATTGATTGTCTCGTAAAACTACCTCTAACTTCCTTCATACTTGACACACAGACATACACATGGTTCATCTGACTCTGGGGAGCCCCATTGCCAAAATCCCAAAGTATCCCTTTAACTTCAACAAATAGAAAAATAGGCCTTGTTGTTTGTTTAGTCCAAGGTGGGTGTCTTGTTGGAAAACACAGTGTCCGTGCAGAAAGGCACTCTCTCTTCAGTCGGGTATTAAGAGCCACAGAGTAGATATGGAATGCACAAACACAGGCATGAACACACACACAAGATGTGTATGTTTCTTTAGGCTAGCCTGGTGCTTTTTAGGATACCACAGGGTATACACTGTATCAGTAGAAAACACAGCTAGCAGGGAGAGGATGCTATGGAGGGATGACATCAAACAAGGGAAGAGGAGAGGTCCTTTTTTCTGGAAAGTTAAGAAGAGCCACTGGACTGATAAGCAGAACAGAAAGACAGAAAGAGAGAGAGAGACAGAGAGACAGGGAGACAGAGAGACAGAGAGAGAGACAGAGAAACAGACAGAGAGACAGAGGGAGATAGAGACAGAGATAGAGGGAGGGAGAGATAGAGGGAGAGAGACATAGAGAAACAGAGACATAGAGAGACAGAGGGAGATAGAGACAGAGAGAGAGACAGAGAGAGAGACAGAGAGAGAGACAGAGACATAGAGAGACAGAGGGAGACAGAGACAGAGAGAGAAAGAGACATAGTGAAACAGAGGGAGATAGAGACAGAAACAGAGAGAGAGAGAGAGAGAGAGAGAGAGAGAGAGAGAGAGAGAGAGACGGATGTAGAGAAAGACAATGACTGACAGAAAAGGAGGCATGACAGAGCAGAGGAAAGAAAAAGGCAAAACAGAGAAGGAACTAGAGAGAGAAAACACCAGTAAAAGGCTGGAATGATCTTTATCATAAAAGAGCCTCCCTAGTCTTGCTGCTATTGATTGTTTGTCTGGTGGTTTGGTTGGTTGGTCTCTCTACACTGACACCTAGTCCCCTGGCCCAGACTGGGTCTGTGTTATCAGAAGGAGCAGTGACAGAGGACCCTTTGATCTGTGAGTTAAGTTCAGTTTCTATCTAGGCCCTGGGTGTATGGAGGTCTGGCCAGCCTCAGCCACACTCTGGCCCACTGACAGGCTTTAATATTGGGGCGAGAGTCCGCACGGGCCGCCCTGCCTGGCCTGGTTCTACACACAGATAGGAGGGACCAGGTCTCCACTTGGCTATCTGCTGTTAGACACACACCGTACCGGGCTGATAACTTTACACCACTTCATAAAAAAGCTGTGTGTGTGTCGGTGATTCCTCAAAGGATCCCCCCCCTTGCCAGCAGGCCCACTATCAAAGCCATGGCCAAGAGCCTGCGTGTGGGGTGTTGTGTGTGGTATGTGTGTGTGTATGTATGTGTATGTGTGTGTGTGTGTGAGACAGAGAACAGTAGCCCTGTGTGCCATAACAGCGCTCTTGAAGGTGACATGATGTTATTATGTTTTCCAAGCGGTTGATTTGATGTTTTACCACTGTGTGGAACTGAATTTTCGACCCTTAAAACAACCCTCCGGCCTTGCTGTGAAATGTGGCCCATCTTTCTGAGACCTCACTATGCTGGTATGTGAGCCGTGTGTGACGTTTAGTGAGCTAGTTCATTTATTTACATGGGCTGAGTATTTAATGCGTGAAATTGAGGTGTGTCTGCATGAGAGTAAGTGTGTGTCCTCCTGAATTCCCTGTCACTGCACTCCAGACGCTCTATGGAGACTTCCTTCACAAAGCTATTAATCCATCAGTCTCAATTAACATGATGGTAGGACCCTAATGGTACGACCCCATTTCTCACACACACACACACACACACACACACACACACACAGGGTTCACATCAACCACTACAGAGCAAAAACACTAACCACAACACAGAAACTACTAGACCAAAGTATGTCGTATTTTTTTATTTTTATTTTTTTTATTTCACCTTTATTTAACCAGGTAAACCAGTTGAGAACAAGTTCTCATTTACAACTGCGACCTGGCCAAGATAAAGCAAAGCAGTGCGATAAAAACAACAACACAGAGTTACATATGGGGTAAAACAAAACAAAGTCAAAAATACAACAGAAATACATATAATATACAGTGTGCAAATTTAGCAAGTTATGGAGGTAAGGCAATAAAATAGGCTATAGTGCAAAATAATTACAATTTAGTATTAACACTGGCTTAGTATTAGTTACCATACCAAAACCACCATGACACTGATTTATAAAAAATGGAAATCATATTTACAAAAGTATTCAGACCCTTTACTCAGTACTTTGCTGAAGCACCTTTGGCAGCGATTACAGCCTTGAGTCTTCTTAGGTATGACGCTACAAGCTTGGCACACCTGTATTTGGGGAGTTTCTCCCATTCTTCACTGCAGATCCTCTCAAGCTCTGTCAGGTTGGATGGGGAGCGTCGCTGCACAGCTATTTTCAGGTCTCTCCAGAGATGTTCGATCGGGTTCAAGTCCGGGCTCTGGCTGGGCCATTCAAGGACATTCAGAGACTTGTCCCGAAGCCACTACTGCGTTGTCTTGGCTGTGTGCTTAGGGTCGTTTCCTGTTGGAAGGTGAACCTTCTCCCCAGTCTGAGCGCTCTGGAGCAGGTTTTCATCAAGGATCTCTCTGTACTTTGCTCTGTTCATTTTCCCCCTGATCCTGACTAGTCTCCCAGTCCCTGCCGCTGAAAAACATCCCCACAGCATGATGCTGCCACCACCATGCTTCACCGTAGGGATGGTACCAGGTTTCCTCCAGATGTGACACATTCAGGCCAAAGAGTTCAATCTTGGTTTCATCTGACCAGAGAATCTTGTTTCTCATGGTCTGAGAGTCCTTTTTGGCAAACTCCAAGCGGGCTGTCATGTGTCTTTTACTGAGGAGTGGCTTCCGTCTGGCCACTCTACCATAAAGGCCTGATTGGTGGAGTGCTGGAGAGATGGTTGTCCTACTGGAAGGTTCCAAACTTCTTCCATTTAAGAATGATGGAGGCCACTGTGTTCTTGGGGACTGTAGTTACTTGACAAGGAATGCCCACAAGCATTTCAATATTACTTTCCTTTACTTTCAACCTAAGAAATAAAAGGTGTAAGCCGTTTGAGGCCGGGTGAAACGGAGCACTGCGGACATGGCAAATGTTTTAAACAAGTCACAGGTAAAGGTTGTTGCGTTGTCAGACACAAGAGAGTCAGGCAGACCATGGGTTGCAAACACCTGCCGAAGCTTTTCGATGGTTGTGGTCGCTGTGATGTTGCTCATGATGTGAGCCTCCAGCCACTTGGAGTGCGCGTCCACCATCACAAGGAACATGTGGCCCACGAAAGGGCCTGCAAAGTCTATGTGCAGCCTGGATCATGGGCGGTCAGGCCACTCCCACAGACATAGTGGCGCGGGCGGCACCATCTTCTGGTTGATCTGGCACTCAGAAAATGATTTCACTTTGTTTTCTACATCTTTGTGATCCACGTTAGGCCACTAGATCTGGCTAAACTTTTCATCCGGGTATGCAGAGTATGCAGCCATCCTGCACACTCAGCTCAGTTTTGCGCTTTGCAAAACTGTCCATCATCCTCTATGACAGGAGGCCAACCCTGCATAAGGAATATTTTCACTTGGGCCAGGATCTAGATCTGATCCCTGCCGGTGTGAGGGCGGAAGCCTGTTTTGAGCCCCACATTTGTTTGTAGGTCTCCTCACTGATGACAGAGGCAGAGGCCCCTGTGTCAACCTCCATCCTCATCTGCTTTCCATCTACCTCCACTGTAGCATAAATAGGCTCTGCTCACTCACATTAAACATGTTGTAGGAACAATGCTCTTCCTCCTCCTCTGTGCTCTCTAGGTGGTGTGCTGCTGACTGAGGCTTCGTTGCTGTGAACTTGCCCAGCCCAGTCCGCCCACCCTCTGGCTTGCTCCTAGGACCCCTGCATTTTTTTGCTAAATGTCCCTTTTTGTTGCAATTGTGACAGACAGTATCCTTGAACTTACAGTTGTTTGCATAATGTGTTCCTCCACATCTGAAACATGCCACTGCTTTTCCCTGCTGCCTCTTGTCACCTGATGCACTGCACAACTTCCACTGTTGGCCTTTTGAATTTTTTTTGCATTACTAGCAGCCCTCTCCATCCGTTGAGATAGTTCCAATGCTCTCTTGAAAGTCAGTGTGGCTTCCCCCAGCAAACGACACTGTATGATGTCCTCATTAATGCCACAGACTAATCTGTCACGGAGCATAGCCCCAAACTCACAATGTTCAGAGATGTCACGTAATTCAGCAACAAAGTTCGCAACAGACTGACCTTTTTTCCGAAAATGGCAGTTAAACTTGAACCTCTGGACAATCACTGAAGGCTTTGGAGTGTGGTGAATATGAACGAGAGCAATTAGATCCACAAAAGGAATTTCTCCCGGACTCCGTGGTGTAGCCGAATTCCTCATTAGCTTGTAGGTTTTAGCCCTACACACACTCAAGAGAATAGAGTGCTGCTTAGCCTCATCTGTAACTCCATTTGCCAAGAAAAAGTGTCCCAACCTTTCCACATATTCTGTCCAGTCCTCGTTCTCTTCCACAAACTCAGTGATAGTCCCAAACATTGCCATTATAACGCAAACTTGTCCTTGATCCTCGTTAGTGATTTTCACTTGCTGCTGATTGTCACAGTCGGCGTTTCCCTCCAGTGCCGGCTGCTCTCCGTCCCTCATTAAGCTAGCTACGCTAGCTGACTACCTCCACTGTTTCTTAGCTAGCTAGCACATCGCCCTGTACATGTTGATCAAGTTTTTCCTCGTCACCAAAACGATGTAGTAATATGACAAGGAATGCCCACACGCACTTCAATATTACTTTCCTTTACTTTCAACCTAAGAAATAAAAAGTGTACAGCCATGTACAAATGGTACAAATATAGCAAAACGATACAGCCCACTCAACATGTGGTAGAGTCGCATTGTACAGATCCGACTCTGGGTGATGACATCATCAAAGGGGAAAGGTCACGGTCAATGCCAATGATAACCATGCACACATGAATAGTAATCATACTATACTGCAGGTAAGTACAATACATATTCAATGTTATTATTTATATAGTGTCCACACTATAACAGAGACCTTCAATGCTGCAGACATTTTTTGGTATCCTTCCCCAGAACTGTGCCTCGACACTATCCTGTCTCGGGGGCTCTACGGGCAATTCCTTTGACCTCATGGCTTGGTTTTTGCTCTGACATGCACTGTCAACTGTGGGACCTTATATAGACAGGTGTGTGCCTTTCCAAATCATGTCCAATCAACAGAATTTACCACAGGTGGACTCCAAATCAAGTTGTAGAAACATCTCAAGGATGAGCAATGGAAACAGGATGCACCTGAGCTCAATTTCGAGTCTCATAGCAAAGGGTCTGAATATTTATGTAAATAAGGTATTTCTGCTTTTTAATTTTAATACATTAGCAAACATTTCTACAAACCTGTTTTCACTTTGTCATTATGGGGTATTGTGTGTAGATTTATGAGAAAAATATATAATTTAATCAATTTTAGAATAAGGCTGTAACGTAACAAAATGTGGAAAAAGTCAAGGGGTCTGAATACTTTTCGAATGCACTGTACGTAGATGTCAAGGTCACCAGTCCCCCCCTCTCCCTCCCCCCTCCATCAGGGGTGAGCTCTCTATCCTCCAGCCTGTGACAGCAATTCCCAGTGCACCAGTCCCACTCCTCCACTCCTGTCATTGTCATTATGAAGCTAATCAAATAACCCCGGCACTCCTCAGGGCTTAGTAGGAACCGAGGGGCAGAGTGAGTGTGGAGCAGCAGGATATGGGCAGTGTGGGGCTTTGCTTTGTGTCCATCTCCGTCCCTCCTTTTTCTATTTCTCACCGACAATCTTCTAGGGACAACTGAAACATGAGGACATGATGTTCACAATCATTTTAGCGAGAGAGGTGAGAGTGAAGAGACTGAGGGGAGAGGAGAGAGAGGGGGGAGAGAGAGAAAGAGAGAGAGAGGCGGACAGAAACACGTTTTTTTATCATGGTAAAACTAAATCCCAGGCTGGATTAGTTCTCTCCCAGCTGTTAGTTCACCGCCACACCGACTGACGATCAGGCCCGACTGATCTCTCCCAACGCTAGTTTCCTTAAAGATTTAATCAGTGTGTGTGTGTTCACCTTTACAACAGGGCAGCAGCTCAGGATGGCACAGCTGGACATACACACAAACAAACACACACTGCACGCAACGCATAACTACCGGCCACATGCCATCATCTCTGGGCTACCTGGCTGCTAAACAGCCTAATGACGGGAGGCTAACGGTTGGCTGGCAGATAGTGGTAATTCAATTAGGCTTTACTGCAGGGGGGTGCCATTAGAGTGATGGAGCTAACGAGTCCTTAGGGCTGTAAACGGAGGGTTGTGACACGGGGACGGCAGTAATTTGTGTTGAGAAAACAAACGCCTTCTGGTAACAGACATGCCACTGCGTAAATCAGGATTTGACCGGAGGGAAGGAGACCGAGGTGTACACTTGGAAAGATACAGACTCTAACCCCCTGAGTTGGACCTGGATAACTTGTACCTGGAGCAGTTGGGGCAGGGAGTGCATGGCTGTCTTGGTATGGTGACTAGCTGGGATGTGAGACGACAGACTTGAGGTTGTATTTATCAGCAGGCTCTGCCCTCTCAGTGGTAGTCAAACACACACTCGCCCCACCCCCCACAGATACACACACACTTCTTCTTGCGCTGTGAACCAAGTCTGACAGAGTGTGTGAGATGGTGGCCAGGTAGGGCAGGGCCATGGAGACTAGAGTCAGTGAGGAGAGGAGAGGAGAGGAGAGCTGTCTGCCAGAGCAGTTAAGTGGTGGGCGACGTGTTAAGTGTTAATGGAGCTGTAACTCCCAGGATGAACGCCTGTGATAGGTAGCTAGCTCCCAGGAGGTCTCTCTTTGCTCTTCACTAGATACCCTGTCTTTCATTACACTAGGCCCTGCTTTTAAATAATTTACCCCCCCCCCCTCTCTCTCTCCTGGGTTGGCTGAGTACTAGTAATCCTGTCAATACTGGGGCTTGCCCGGGGCGAAAGACTCACGCCCGCACACACACACACTTACAAACACGCACGCACGCCCGTCTGCGCTCACAGTTATTACAAACACACACACACACACACACACACACACACACAGAGAGAGAAGCTCTTCACTTTGCACCTCTGTTTAAAGCTAGTTTAAAGGAGTGTCAGAGAGGCAATGATGGTTAGCTCACGATTAGCCTTAAACCTTTAATAGCAGAGGAGGTCTGAGACTGTCTCTGCACTGTGTGTGGCACTGTCAGACAGACTTCAAAGCCACTGAGACACAGATACACACACACACCTATCTGTACTGTAGTGTGTGTACATATCTGACCCACATGCTCTCTCTCGGTGGTTGGACTTTTTGGGGGCGACAGCATGGTTTGTCTTTGAACCGTTCAATAGGAAAAGTAAAGGGTCTAAAAGTGGCGGGAGGTTCAGTCAGTGAGATCAAAGGATAGAAGGGACAACATAACCCCCATACCAGGAGGGGGAGAGTGACAAGGCCGCACAGATAGCCCAGCACATAATCACTCTGTGTTCTCTCTGTGTGTGGGATTAGGCCTGTGACTCTTCTAATCTGAAACTGGAACCTGCATCATAAAAATGGAGGATACTGCAAATGCTGCACAGATTGTGGCTTGGAAAAATTCCCACCTGAGAGGGGACAGATTGGCTATCGAGAGGACACAATACACACACCAATATAAATGACTGCTAGAAAAGAACATCAGGATCAAAGTATGAGAGGCCTGGTATGATGCAGGCTGGGCCTCTGGTGTAGAGAGCAAAACAATATGGCAACATTGGTTGTTTATTCCTGGATAGGAATGGCAGCCATCTTATCAACACAATAAAATAGTGACCGGGCCAACCTGGAGGCCAACCTAGAGGCCAACCTGCCTTATGGGGACTGTGGTTCTGGTTTGAAGGTCTGTTCTGCTGGTGCTTTGATTGCTCTGACCACTTAACAACACAGGAGAGAGACGCAGGGTGATTACAGGAAAGGGAAATTAATGTGGCCTTGCTGGGGGACAACACCACTCTGTTTTCTCCTTTTCCAGTGGCCTGTGCTGGCAGCAGGTTTCACTACAACCCAACATGGCAACACAGAGACGCAAACAGCCTTCATATCTCTACCCAGAATCTGGCAACCCAGCAAACACAACGGATGCGTCGCAAATGAGCCCTATGGGCTTTTGTCAAAAGTAGTGCACTATATAGGGAATAGGGTGCAATTTGTGACACATACAATCACATACCACTTCTAACTTAACGCCTCCTGACTTAATACTTAACAGTGACTTCTCTGGCTCTATCCCATTCAAATAATGTATATAGCATCTCCCTAACCCAAACACCTTGGGGAAGACCTGTCCCTTCACCTCATTACCATAAGTGGCTAACCACACCTAAACAAAGTGTGGGTCTAGGTAAAACATGGACTGTCTATGGAAAACAAAGGCCTATCTTTGGTAGTGCACTTCATGGTTTAGCAGTAGTTAATTGATTTCAGGGAGTATCGTGTTGCAGTGTAATTGAATATGGCTAATGTGATGATGATGAGGTGATGGTCATGAGTTACACACTGATGTTCACGCCCATTTGTTTGCTTGACAGGACAGAAATGTGTGTTCTCTCTCTCTCTCTCGCTCCCTCCCCATAATCTCTCTATCTTTCCCATTGTAACAACCCCATCCCCAATTGTTATAAGATCACAGAGGGGACCTACTTCCAGGAAGTAAAATCTGCTTTTGGAGAGAATCCTCTCTATTGGATGATGAGCCTTCAACACCTAAAGTATCTCAAATCTCATTGCTTGAGTCAACACATAACACTGATCACAAGACCATGTAAGACCAGGTGTGTGTTTGTAAGTGTGTGTATGTGTGTGTTTGTGCTTGGGTTATCAATCATAAACACAAGTTGGTCATCGACAATTGTGGTTTGTCTGTCTTGGATACAACCCACAACCCATCTTAAATGGAAGTAATCTGATTGGACTAGAAATGTGTTAGGTTGTTTATCCGGACGTGGAGTGTAGAGCCTCTAGAGAGCTTTAGTTCAGTTCTGATGTGATTGTGTCCTAAACCAAGTATTCACCTGGGACTAGTTATTTTCTCTCATCTTTGTCTCATTCTGTCATTTTGCCGAAAGCCGCTTATCTGGCTGTCGCTGGACCCCTCTCGAGGGAGGATGAGAGGACGCTCCTTCCCTCACTCAATCCATCCCTCCAACCTTCCATCCATGGGTATTCACAGAATCCGACCCTAGTCACCTACTCTTGGGATGGCATTAGTGTCACTAGTAGTGGACTGTATTGTTGGCTGTAGATTTCTCAACATACAGTATTTTATTTATTTATTTAACTAGGCAAGTCAGTTAAGAACAAATTCTTATTTACAATGACGGCCTACCAAAAGGCAAAAGGCCTCCTGCGGGGACGGGGGCTGGGATTAAAAATACAAAATAAAATACAAAATATAGGACAAAACACACATCACGACAAGAGAGACACCACAACACTACATAAAGAGAGACCTAAGACAACAACATAGCATGGCAGCAACACATGACAACACAGCATGGTAGCAACACAACATGACAACAACCTGGTAGCAACACAACATGGTAGCAGCACAACATGGTAGCAGCACAACATGGGAGCAGCACAACATGGTAGCAGCACAAAACACGGTACAAACATTATTGGGCACAGACAACAGCACAAAGTGCAAGAAGGTAGAGACAACAATACATCACACACTATACATCAATATTCTGATAAGCTTTGGTGGTTTTAGAGCCTTCATGTCAATCATGTAATGTAGTTACAGCATAGCCATCTCCAAACTCATCGTAAAATGAATAAAGCACATACATTGACGCACACACATATCCCATGAGGTTATGATCACAATTGTTATTTCATAATGGTGCATTCTGATCTTACTATAAATATTGTTGTTGAGTTGTGGAGTATGGGGTAAAACAAAGTGTGTTCCTCCATAGTTAAAGGTCCAATGCAGCCGTTTTTATCTCAATATCAAATCATTTCTGGGTAACAATTAAGTGTCTTACTGTAATTGTTTTCAATTAAAATGGTCAAAAAGAAACAAAAATAGCTACTTAGCAAAGGGCAATTTCTCAAGCAATACTGTTGCTAGGACTCTCTGGGAGTGGTCTGAGTGGGGAAAGGAAAACGGACAATTTGCTGTTATTGGCAGAGAGGTTTGGAACTCTTTTTCTTATTGGTCATTAACTAATTTACCGCATGGTGATGTCACCATGGAAGGCCAAAACTCCATCCCATCAAAACAAGCTGACATTTCTGGCTGACTTTTCAAACAGTTCTTACACTAAAAGGGCATTATCATAATTTTCACAGTATTATTCCAACCTAGTGTAGAAATATATATAAAACACAGGAAAATCATGTTTTCGACTGCAATGGGCCTTTAAGGTCGGTCTCTCTGTCATTAAATTAGTCTGTTCTATTCACCTCTCTCTTTGTCTCATTCTCTTATTTTGGCCAAAAACCACTTATCTGAACCCCTCTCGAGGGAGGACGCTCCTTCCCTCACTCAATCCATCCCTCCATCCCTAAATCCATGGTTATTCACAGAATCCAACCCCAGCCAACTACTTTTGGGATGGCATCAGCAACACGAGAAGTGGACAGTATAGGCTGTAGATTGCTCAACATACGTGTGTGTGTGTGTGCGCAAGTGTGTATGTGTGACTGTGTATGTGTGTATGTGTGACTGTGTATGTGTGACTGTGTGTATGTGAGAGTATGTGTGACTGTGTGTATGTGTGATTGTGTGTATGTCACTGTATCTAAATAAAGAAAAAAAGGCACATACACTAATATTGCTCGCAACAATTGAATGGGTACACAACCATGAGTCACTGTATCTGCCTCAGCCCTGGGTCCAGCACCTGCCTGGCCTCCAAACAAGCTCTGTAAATCCTCACCCCACATACCTGCAGTAAAAGTGTCAGGATCTGCGCTTTTATTAGGCCACACACACAAAGCACTGAGATCTCAGTAGCCCTGTCTTGTTACACACACACATCCAGCTCTGCCTGTCTCTCTCCAGTCTTCCTTAATGGAGATCACCAACCATTTACAGATGAATAGTCTAGATCCATATTGACAGACATGCCTTGATACAGTACTAATAACATGAGGCTGTCGCTGTCACATCAACAGACTCAATGTCACTGTCTGCATGCCAAATGGGACCCTATTCCCTCTATAGTGCACTACTTTTAAACAAGGGCCTCTGGTCAAAAGTAGTGCCCTATAGAGGGTGTAATGGGGAAATGTAAGATGAATCAAGTTAATATTCAGTTAAGAGTAATTAACACAATGCTTAGCATATTTCTATATTTTCCCTTTATATCATAGACATGATTTCCAGTGTTCTATTTGGGACACTCATTTTGATGGTCACTAGATTTGATACTGAACGTTATGGATTGTTTTTATATCTGTTGATAGGGATTGATGCCAAACTGGCGGTACAAGGACTGAAGAAACTGATTGTTATTGTATTCTATGACACTGTGTGATTCTGTAGCAGCTGATGTGACTTGGTGGGTGTTACCAGAACATTGATTCTGTGAGATTAGAATATAAGGGCCTGCTTAGAGAAGGCCAGTTAGACATTTTCTATTATTTTATGCTGGAGGTTGTCTCCCTGTTGCAACTTGTATTAAACCGGCTTTAAATATATTTTTTATTAAACCTTTATTTAACCAGGCAAGTCAATTAAGAACAAATTCTTATTTATGATGACGGCAATAGATGAGGTCTAAAAAAAACACACAATGTAAAGAAAAACAGAGTAAGAAAACAGACAGAAGACTCTGGCAACAGCACAAACAGCAAACAAACAGTGGATGTGTGTGTGTGAAGTAAAACAACATGCTTCCTTACACAAGGCAACGCAAACTAGTGACACCAGGTGACAGCTAGAAACAACCACATATCTCAACAACCTGTTCATCTATATGGCCTTTCAACTCCTCCAGGGACACCAGGTCGTGGAGTTTTAAGTCGGCTTGGAGGGAATTCCAAGACCAGGGGGCTGAGTAATGAAAGGACCTTTTTCCAATTTGAGAAATTAGCATAAAACAAGATTGAGATCTGCACTTGTATGTGTTTTCATTTCGGAGAGAGGATAGATAAAATGGCTGTTTTCCTAAAATGGTGTGTTGCTAGTGATGTCCACCCGACAGCACTGTAGAGATCACAATGGTGAGTCAGACGTCTCTGTTTGGTGACAAAACAAAGGGCTGCATGATACACAGAGTCAAGAGCCTTCAATGTAGAGCTCGAGGCTTGCACATACATAGTATCACTATAGTCCAATACGGTACAACGAATCAACTATTTTCTGGCGGGAAAACGAACAACCATTTTTTTGCCGGTAATAAAACCCAATATGCAGCTTGAGTTTCCTGACAAGGTTCTCTACATGGGTGGTTAAGCTCAACTTCTCATCCACCCAAACATTTGTACGTTTTGACTTGCTCTATAGAATGTCCTTCCAAGGTAGAAATTACATGGTTTTCAGAGTGTTTAGTGTTGAAAATAAAATAAAAAATACCATACATTTTGTTTTAGAGGCATTTAGAACAAGCTTCAAATCGTACAGATTCTGTTGAAGGATCTCAAAAGCTGTTTGAAAGCCAAAGTCAAACTGCTGCCACTTGAATAGAGAACAGTGTCATCTGCATAAATATCAGCTGTCTCAATATGTCTCCCAATGTTGTTGACCTAGATAATAAATAGGGGACCCAAAATTGATCCTTGAGGCACACCCAAGCACAACTCTACAGGGTCTGACTTACAACCATCTGTCTTAACACACTGGGTTCTATTTGACAGGTAGTTCAAACCACTCCAGAGCATGACCAGTTATCCCAACACACTTCAATCTCTGCACCAAGACAGTATGGTCCACAGTGTCAAATACCTTTGACAAGTCTATGAATATAGATATACCCGATTGCATACCACTCAAAATATTGTTTTCCTGGAGGCACACTTTATCAACGACTGGTCTCCTTTTGTTTCACTCGGAAATTCCTATTATAGAGGGAATAGGGTGCCTTTTGAGACGCAGTCATAGACATTGACCACCAGTTGCACATACATTACAGTTTTGATAATGGCCTAATTTTAGGATTTAAGGGTTGACTTGTAAGCTGGGACGATGTCACGGTCAAGGTCTTTTTAGAGCTAAGTGGGTTAGGCACACACAGGATGAATCTGCATGGGGTGATGGGGTGATGCGTGCATGCCTATGTGTGTGTGTGTCTGGAGAGGGACTAGGGGGCTGCTAAAGTACAAAGGGCTAAGGGACAGTAGATATCTACCCCCCACCCCCTTACACACAGACCGGACATCTGGGAGTGTAATCAGTGGTTCTCTTTCATGACCTGCCAAAGCAAATAGGCCAATAACAAATCCACTTTACAGATCATCCATCTACACTGGCCCACGCCAACACACACACGTTTACTTACATACATTCCCTAAATCTAACACATGCACACACACAATGGTCATTTTATATAATGAAACCTGCTGTTAAATGACAAAACACATAGGCCTAGTTCTTATTTCAAAAAGCATCAGTCACCTGTTGTGATTTATCCCCTGGCATCAACATCACACACTCACTATAACCACAGCAGGTTGAGAAACACGCCATATTACATTTCTGAAAGTAATTCTTTGCTTGCTTGCTTATTAAACGTTTTTTTTCAGACAGGTATTAAAAAGAAATAAACAAATAAACAAAGGGAATATTGTTTTTGGGGAGTAGCAACATTTTCAAAGAGCCCGAAATGGAGAGAAGTCATCGTGGATAAACTGGTTCCATATGGGGTTGGACAATAAGTGCGGTGCAACGTGGATACGTCATCCATTTTGTTTGGGCGACAGTCTTGAACAACAATGGAGACTACACACATGCACAGCCACACACATCGTGCATGCGTACACAGCAACAACACATACAACAACACAGCCTGTTTGTTCACGTGTATGAGAGAGACGGAGCGGAAAACGAACGAGATCGGCTGTGCTGATTTGACATTTCATGAAGTCACAGCCAAGATGAAATGAAAGAAAACGTTGCACTGTGTGCCTTTGTGTGTGTTTGTGTAGCCTAGTGCAGGAGACAGCCTCCATTGAGAGCGCCAATGAGCTGTGCCTCTCCTGAAACCACACATCACTTCTTCCATCTACCTAGAAGAATAGCCTATGGGTCTGACAGTTCTGTTAAGTAATACTTATTAAATAGAAGCTTCTTGGAAAAGATATGGAGGAAAGATTCAATCCAGATGTATACTGTTTACTTCTCCTCATGGAGAATGTAGCAGTGGCGTGTCCTTTCTGTGTGTGTGTGTGATTGTGTGCGTGTGCGCATGAATGCGTGTGTGTGTAGCTTTGACTAAGGGTGCTACTGGGTCTCAATGGTTGAGGGTGTCAGTGATAGAAATGAATTAAATAGACTAGAGTATATTTTGTTACCAAGGACACACACACTAGTCTAACCATCTTTCAGGGCTTAAATCTAAAATCTCTGTTTTACACATCCTCCTGCATTACAGAGAGAAGCCAGGTCACTGGAGGAGTGATGTCATATCCTCCCAGAGAGAGCGAGAGACAGAAAGAAACAGAGTAGGCCAGACGAGTAGGGTGAGATAACCAGACCCATATGTGTGATCTAGGCAGCTGCAGGGTCCTACTGCGAAACAGCAGTGTGCCTTGTCATCCCCCGCAGCCACAAGGAGAGATAGAGCGAGAGAGCAAAGGATGGAGGGAGGGAGGGAGGGGTGCTGGCCCTGAGAGTCTGTGGGATGCCTCCCTGTCACACACACATCAAAGAGTGTTTGGCCGGGGACAGAGCAAGAGCTGTGTGGGGAAAACAACAAATAACACAGTTACACACACACACACACACACACACACACACCCTGGGCCCTCTCACAGCCTTCCCCTGTCATTTACTGTATTAGCTGTGGTCTGGGTGCTGAAATGGCCCATTATGTGGGCTTTGTGTGTGTGTGTGTATATGGTGTATATAGTATATGTTGTGTGTGTATGTGTCTGCATGTATAACTGTGTGTATGTGTACTGTGTGTTGTGTGTGTTGACAGCCCTAACTCTAGGGTCTAGGGCTGGAAACCAGCTGGTTGTGAGTGTGGTGGCTTTTGGTCCAAATATGAGCGAATCGCGAGGGCTTGATGAAACAGTGTGGCTTCAAACCTGCTCTTAAGGTTGTGCACACATCACACACTCACCCCTCGCCAAAAACCCTGATTAAAGCTCTGGGTCTAGCAGCTCAATTTCATCAGGCTTACTTACGCACACACACACACACACACACACACACACACCCACGCTCACACACCCACGCTCACACACCGCAACCAAATCTCTTCATCACTTTCAGGATAATGTCCCAATGGAAATGGCGATGCCATCTATAGACAGAAAAAAACTCAGCAAATGGGCTCAAAGTTTGGAGTTGATTACGTAGCTAATCTCAGATGTTGGGTATGAGCACAACACTAAGCATATAATAACCGTTATACTGCCAAAGCTCTCACTGGGTAGGGCTACATTAGTGGGGTGGAGTGTGTGTGTATATAGTATGCATTTGTGAATGTATGTGGTGTGTGTATGCATCACAAATACTTATGGTGTGCAAGTGTTTTGTGTGTGTTTTGTGTGTGTTTGTGTGTGTGTGTGTGCTCTGCGCTCTGTGCTCCCTGTCTCCAGCTCCAGTGCCCATATATCAAATCTCCCGCCATGTCTGTGCCTCCACCCCCGCTGTGAAAATGTGTCCAATTAGGCATGGTCCCACGGGGTGCACACACACACACACACACACACACACGGTCTCCACAGGGGTGGTTTCTAGTGTGAAATAGGGGCTGCCACTGTGGGCAGATTAACTAATAATAAAGCTGGCTCATTGAGGGGCCTGACGGCTCCAAGGCCAAGACAGAGCAGGGAGGGTCCTCCCCAAATACCCCCTCCCCTCCGCCCTCACTCACACCCTCCTTCACTCAGTAAACCCTCCAAGCCCAAGTGCCCATACACACACACACACACGCACGCACGCATACAGCCCTAAAACTCCAAATCAAATCAAAGTTTATTGGTCGCGTACACAGATTTGCAGATGTTATCGCAGGTGCAGTGAAATGCTTATGTTTCTAGCTCCAACATTGCAGTAATACCTAGCAATAAAAAAACAATACACACATAATCCAAAAGTTAAAAAAGAAAGAAATGAAGAAATATCAGAACTCCTCGTCCCCCCCTCAGAGCTGGGGCGGGGGTCAATGTGTGTGTGATCCTGTCCTTTTCGCACCTCGTCTTGATCCTCCTGACACCCCTGGGCTGGGCGGGCAATGTAAGACCCCTGGCAGAGCCCAGATTATCTCTCTAATAGCCTTCACAGGACCCAGACCCAGGGTTTGGAGCCATATGACAGTTTACACACAATAATACAGGCTACCAGTTCAACTGTCGACACCAGGCTATTACAAATAATACACTACACAGCCCTCCCCCAGGTATTAATGGCAGAGCAGGAAGAGGGCAAAACAACACGCAACCATACAGCAGAAAAACATGCTAAAATGACGTGTTGATGAGCACACACGTATTGAGATAGAGACTAAGAGAGAGAGAGACCTAGACTAAATGTGTGTGTGTGTGTGTGTGTGTGTGTGTGTGTGTGTGGGCTGATAGAAGATACTCAGGCGTTCTAATCAGTCCCTCATATAAACACATGGCCACTCCTCCACACACAGTTTAGACTACACACATCCGCACACATATATCTTCAATATCCCACTACTTATGATGTCACTAACTAGCTTACGCCACTACACGTGTTCATCAGTTGGTGTGTGCATGTGGGATGCATCACTGACCAATGACCAGACAAAAAGAGGAGGGGGGAAATGGGTCATTTGGTGAGAAGGCCTAGTAAGAAAACAACATTTTTACAATATATAGGAATAGTCAGGGAAAACCCAAAAGGACTCGACCCATTCGTTGGCTCCCTAATCTAGAGTTTGCTGGGAGTAGGAGAAGGAGGAGAGAAACGAGGAGAGGAGAGATAGAGGAAAGTTCCTGTCTTATTATAGTAAACTGAAACTAAACCAAAAACTAATCATGAAAAATCTATTTAGTAAAACTGAAATAAAATTAACAAACCTGTTTGAAAACTAAAACTATACTGAAACTATTATCTTTGACTCCAAAACTAACAAAAATAAATAAAAACAATCATGAATTATGTTCAGTTTTAGTTGTTTTTCTCAATTTTTTTCAAGCATTTTTTCTAATGGGGTTTTGAAGCTTCTGAATCTGGCAGGTCACATTGAGATGGACTTATTTAAAGGTGTGAGGACGTTGCCACGAGCAGCACCGCAGACATTGGTCGTGTTCCCCTGCTCAGACGTTGCATGCATCAACTAATGGTTGCGTGCCACGTTGTCGACTGTGCAGTTGGGCACCAGATTGCTATAACATGTCGGTCATGTTCCTCTGCTCAGATGTAAGATCTGGCATGCGTCAGCAGCAACAACGCCTGGATAGGTATTTTACGTATCAGCTAACCACATCATATGTTATAGCAGTCTGGGGCCCGACTGCACAGTCGATGACGTGGCATGCAACCATTGGCAGATGCATGCAACGTCTGAGCAGGTGAACACGACCATGATGTGGTTAGCCGATACGTAAAATACCTATCCAAGTGTTGTAAGATCTGGTAGGCATCAGCAATGTCTGAGCAGAGAAACACGCACATTGAGATGAGCGCGATGCAAGACTTTGCTCTCACACAGTCACACAGAGTATTTGCACATGTGCACCAGTGTGCTTCACGCTGCTACAACATGGTAGCTACGGGACCAAAACAGCGGAGAAGTTTAGCCTCGCGCTTCAGCGCTCCTGGTTGTTGCGGAAATTGACCCACTACTACTGTTTATTTGGTGCATCAACGTCATCTGAGTCTACCTTTAAACCTAACCTATGACCAGACCCATCACCTTATGCATTACTGCCCCACAGTGACAATAGGTGACATCCCCAAAAACACTAAAACTATACAAACACATAAATGCCTCCAACGCATAGGCTACTTTCTGTCCCTAACACTAAAACTAAATAATATAAAAACGAAATAGAAATGTTTTTATAAAACTTAAACAAAATAAACCCAGTAAATCAGATCTGAAAACTAACTGAAACTAAAGTGAATTTCAAAGAAAAATCATAAAACTATATAATAGAAATAAAAACTCATAGAAAACACCCCAAACTATAATAACCTTGGTGTCTTGTTTGTGTGTTGTCTGGCAGTGGCGTTGGGAGTGAGGATGTGTGTGTGTGTGTGTGTGTGTGTGTGTGTGTGTGTGTGTGTGTGTAGGGATGGGGGGTTGATTGTTTTGACAGATCTGGTCGTGTTATCTGGCGAGGTAAATCCGCCTAAACCTGCCGCTAATGTCTTGGTGGGGGGGATGGAGGGATGTGATGGGGGTGAGAGAGATTAATAAGGAATCGCTCCAAAAGGCTTTAGAGCCGCTAAGATTCTTAACCCAGTTAACCTCCCTTGGCGGTGGTGATGATGGTGAATCTAAAATGTCCCCGTAATGTTTGTGTTGACGTAATAGCAGTTATATTGGTTTGATTTAGCTGCAGTATCAATCCCTCCTTGAGGTTTGTAGGTCAGGTTTTTGGACCGGGAATGACAGAGAAAGTGACATAGAACAGAGTGTCATATCTACGTAGCTAATGTAGGAACAAGACCAAAACGATATTATACGGGCGGCAGGTAGCTTAGTGGTTAAGAGCGTTGTGCCAGTAAACGAAAGGTCACTGGTTCTAATCCCTGAGCCGACTAGGTGAAAAATCTGTCGATGTGCCCTTGAGCAAGGCACTTAACCCTAATTGCTCCTGTAAGTCGCTCTGGATAAGAGTGTCTGCTAAATGACTAATTATTATTATTATTATATTAGTTAGATTTTTCATGACATGAGTTTGAATGTCTGGTTACTTTACTGTATTCGTCAATTTCAGTGGCTGCTCTATGATGGAGCGAAGTCCAGGCAGAAGCTTGTTGGTAAATGGTTAAACATTTCACCTTTTGTTGTTTACTCTCTGGAAAGGAGGGAGGAGGAAGGTAATCCTTGTGTTTAGCTGTCAATCCCTCCCTCCCTACTATTCTCTCTCTGATTTTAGAACTGGTGGACCACGTCCGTTTGAGATATTACAACAACAAAGTAGTTATTGCAAACAACAACCACACTTTTTTCCCCTCTGACATAATTGCACGCGCGATAGAAGAGCAGAATATGTACCAACATTTTTTCCCCCTCGCAGCTGGAGGCTCCTCACCTCCGTTTCATCAACAAAACTAAAAACTAACCAAGGTGCTGGGCCGAACAGTGTCAGTGTTTCCCCTAATGCGGATTCCATCTTTAACACAGACCCTCTATACTCACACCGAGATGTAAGAAGCTCTCTAGACCTCCACACACATAACTTGAGATCTGGAAATGATGTACTTCATCATATAAGTCAAGGGGCTTGCCTTAGGTCAAGAGCACTGACAACGCTTATTCAGATGTACCGCATACAAGTATTCCAGCAGGCTAAAATGACAACAAAGAGTGAGCTACCAAACACATGATATGATGCCTACATCAGCCAGAGTAGGTCTGCAGGCCTGTAAATCAATATAACCCTGGGCACCTACAGACAGGACAGCGTCAGTGTATTGTGAAGGGACTGCCAATGTCCTGACAACACCGGAGGTAAACAGAAATAACTATTCACGGCTAACACACACACTGTAATGACTTTCCATGTAAATGCATCAGTCCTAGCCAAGCCCTTGGCAGTGTTAGGTGTAATATTTCCTTAATGTAATGGGGTTTGATCGGGGGTGTTGGGTGTCCGATAGCCTGCTGTTTTATTAGCACAACGAGCACTCTGGGGGTCTCCGGTTCATGCTGGCCTGCCCCACCCGAGCTCTCTCCGACACCAGACACACACACACACAAACACATGCACGCACGCACACACACACACACACATTGCTGTTAAAGCTTCTCTGTACTGTCAGATAGCCACAGAAGGATCTTTAATCGGAGCAAGCCTTGTACAAAACAATTCATTCCCAGTGTGTGTGTGTGCGTGGCGAATGACAGTGGCGGCCCCAGATACCAGATTTAGATGAAGCGCATTGACGCCACTCACCCCATCCACCCATTCCTATCCCATAACCCTCCACACCCTACCAGTAGCCATACTGCTGTTTCCATGTTGTCGTTGTCTAAACCTCCATGCAAGTATTGAACATTCAGAACCCAGACCATTCAGCCCTCAACCTGAGCCCTCAATCAGGAAATATGGAGCCATCAACAGAAGCTGGGAGATATTTCTTAAGGCAACCCAAACACTATCAGTGTGTGTCCCAAATGGCACACTATTCCCTATATAGCACACTACTTTTAACAAGAGCCCTATGGGTCCTGGTTAAAAGTAGTACACTATATAGGGAATAGGGTGCCATTTGCAACGCAAGCTCATTGTTTCTGAATGTCAAATACAATTGATTATTCCAAAGATTTGCCATATGGCCTAAAAGCTTTGATATGTGATCCACTCATCCTACTGGATGTTGTTAGGGCTCAGTGAGTTACTATCAGTCCCCTGGCTACACAGAGAAAGTCAATGTGAAATATGAACAACATCATATGAGCAGCTAGCTGGGTTTTTTTCCTAATATGGATGTGAAAGTCTAAAGAGCTTCCTATGTAGTCATCTAGAAAACACTATCTAGGGAGTAACATCAATCAGAGTATCGATATAAAGGTGGTCCAGACAATGAGTATAGGATCCAGCTTATAGACAGTATCATATTTATATTGGATGGCTGATGATTCAGATTATAACAGATCATATTCATATCCAGTGCTATTACAGCGGTATGGGTCTTAGTCGAATGTGATTGTGGTGCCTCGAGTTGCGACTGGGAAAAATAAAGTTACAGATCAAGACAAATTGTTTATGTGGACTTGAGGCACACAAACACACACACACACAGTGTTCCCATAGCGGGTTGGAGGTGAGTCAGCTGCAGTCTTCCTGGAAGTGATGTTGTGTGGAAAGCACCGGAATAACTCGGGAATAACTTGGCCAGAGGGAGTCTGAGGCGACACAGAGACGACAGCAGCGACGACAGGACTGCTGACCCCCTGACCCCAGAGATACAACTCCACCCAGACACAACATCCTCCAGAACCCCCTGCTGCTGCTGCTAGTTCCCCCCCACTCCTGATGGATTACCCCTGTCCATGGGGTCACACAGGGATGGACCGGCTCATCTTCCAGAGACGTGCGTGGGACTACCCTAACCCAACATTCAGATAGGCTTGGGGGTCTTTAAACACATGAAGATAACAAATGTGTGTGTGTGTGTGTGTGTGTGTGTCAGTGCTGCCCCAAGCCGTCATCAAGGAGGGGTGGGGGGTGAATATCACATCCTTCTCAGCCACCACGGCAACAGGCATGCGCGTGGACTACCTGAACCGGTGACCACCTGCCCTCCCCCCAACCGTCACGCCTCTAGCCTCGACACTTTAGACTGATTGGGACATAGCAACTGCAACAGCTGGCTAGGGGTTGGGTGTATGTGCGCGTGTGTGTGCGTCCAGGGGGGGTTAGCTAGTGGCAAGCTGACAGACAGAAGAGAGGAGGAGAGGCCCTTTCTGGACGAGTGGGTCCTGGCCAGACCCAGCACCTGTCACCCCAATACCCACCGACCCCAATCCCTGCTCGCGCCCTGCCCTGCTAAGCTGGCGTGAGTACAGCGTTAACCCCTCGTGGCCCTACCCTTCTCACCCAAACTGGGCTGGCTGGCTGAGCTGAGCCCCCCAATCCAGGTTCCTAGAAACACAAGCCCACAAATTGCATGCACAAACACCTACTAGGACATACTGACACACACACACTGACACACACGCTGTAGAGCTGCAGAGCTACTGTAGGACCAGTGCGCTATTCATATAGGACTTATCAACACGTGTCGGGTGAAAAGGGGCTGGCGATTTAACACCCTGATCCACCCCCAACTCCCCTGCTTCTACTGAAGGGTACGGCACAGCTCTCAACAGTCAGCACTGCTGACCTCTGACAGCTCTATGAGGCTCAACACACTCACATACAGATGCAATGCACCTCAACAGCCACAGCCCATTGTTGAGATAGCTTAGCTGTATTTGAGGTACTAAACTCTAGTCAGACGTGATATCACACTAATATTGCATTTGTCTACCTACTGCAATGCGATGGTGATTTAAAAACGTTAGAATATGTAGTTAGTTTATTTGCAAGAGTCCCTGTTCACCCACCCCTGGGCTGCTGCTGGTGGTGGTTGGCTTGGCCCTGGGCAGTTCTCTGTGATGAAGACCAGACCTGGGCTCTGCTTCCACTCAAACCATGCTCACACTGCATCCAAAGACCAGAACAATCTCACACATACACACGGCTCCAGCCCTGTCAGGCCCTTTACCAAGGATAGATTGCATTACACCTCAGAGCGAGAGAGAGAGAGAAAGTGTGCGAGAGAAAGGAGGGGTTTTTACACAGTGTCTGTCTGGCTGACGTGTCAATATGAACAGTCACTAAGTGAAAAGGGATACCTGGGAAAAGACTAAACATTCCCATGCAGCCTGAGCCGGGACACAGACCCACTTCCCTGGCATTCTCCCTGGGCCGGGACACAGACCCACTCCCTTGGCGTTCTCCCTGGGCCGGGACACAGACCCACTTCCCTGGCGTTCTCCCTGGGCCGGGACACAGACCCACTCCCCTGGCGTTCTCCCTGGGCCGGGACACAGACCCACTTCCCTGGTGTTCTCCCTGGGCCGGGACACAGAGCCACTTCCCTGGCGTTCTCCCTGGGCCGGGACACAGACCCACTCCCCTGGCGTTCTCCCTGGGCCGGGACACAGACCCACTCCCCTGGCGTTCTCCCTGGGCCGGGACACAGACCCACTCCCCTGGCGTTCTCCCTGGGCCGGGACACAGACCCACTCCACTGGCGTTCTCCCTGGGCCGGGACACAGACCCACTCCCCTGGCATTCTCCCTGGGCCGGGACACAGACCCACTCCCCTGGCGTTCTCCCTGGGCCGGGACACAGACCCACTCCCCTGGCGTTCTCCCTGGGCCGGGACACAGACCCACTCCCCTGGCTTTCATAAGATCCACAAGAGTGCTAGCCCAGGCCGTAAAGTAGAAGTTAGACTTTACAAGGCTGCTCCTTTCAGTTTGAACACAGAGTCAGCAGCACAATAATGTCACGCTACAGCAGTAAATGTCAGAAGGCCAATTTTCACCATGGCTGCATCTCAAATGGCACCCTATTCCCCTATATAGTGCACTCTTTTTGACCAGAGCCCTAAGGGCCCTGGTCAAAAGTAGTGCACTATGTAGGGAATAGGGTGCCATTTGGGACACAAACCATGTCTCTCCTACAGAGCGTTAGTCTGTCTGGCCAGTCTCATATTAGCTGGTACCAATATCGCTGATTGGAGAAAAAAACACCCTGAGATCAAGTCCTGTAAGCTTTTGTGAAAAAAGCTTTCTCTCTTAAACATCACTCTTTTAACGCAATATAAATGTTTATACGCATGCAAAATAAATGTTTATATGCATCCCCCCGCATACACTCAGACACACACACACACTCAGACACACACACACACTCAGACAAATCAAATCAAATTTGAATGGTCACATATTTAGCAGATGTTATTGCGGGTGTAGTGAAATGCTTGTGTTCCTAGCACCAACAGTGCAGTACATTTTAGTATCTAACAATTCACAAATCTAAAAGCAAAAGAATGGAATTAAGAAATATATAAATATTAGGACGAGCAATGTCGGAGTGGCACTGAATAAATACAGTAGAATAGAATTAAGCAATAAGGCCCGTGGAGGTGTGGTATATGGCCAATATACCACGGCTAAGGGCTGTTCTTAGGGACGACGCAACGCGGAGTGCCTGGACACAGCCCTTAGCCGTGGTATATTGGCCATATATCAAAACCCCCCGAGGTGCCTTATTGCTATTATAAACTGGTTACCAATGTAATTAGAGCAGTAAAACTAAATGTTTTGTCATACCCGTGGTATACAGTCTGATATACCGTGGCTTTCAGCCAATCAGAATTCAGTGGTCAAACCACCCAGTTTATAATACAGTATATACATATGAGATGAGTAAAGCAGTATGTAAACATTATTAAAGTGACTAGTGCTCCATTATTAAAGTGGAACACTAGTCACACACACACACACACACACACACACACACACACACACACACACACACAGAAAGATGAGACGGTCCATCCATTCACGTAACAACCCTGAAAGATGCCACAAATTCCACTGGTCAAACTTCAAAGTGAAGTGTTGTCTGGTAATTCATGGAGAGAGAGCTAATCTCACTCCTTACTGCTAGTAAGATTTTCTACTTTGATATGAATTAACAAAGAAAGAAAAATCTGATGTGAGTTAGCCCACTGACTGCTGCAGGCCTCCTCCTTTAGAGAAGAGATTCACTAGTCTGAACACTCCCTCCTGTTTGATCCTAGAGGACTACAGTTACCAGGGATGCGTCCCAAATGGCACCCTATTCTCTACATGGTGAACAACTTTTGACCAGAGCACTACATAGGGAATAGCGTGCCATTTGGGACGCAACCGTTATGCTAGCTAAATATACTGTCTGTTTCCTATTGCTCTGTGGCCTCGGCCAATGGTGATTTATGCTGGTCATCAGAACGATGCTTCCATAACGATAGAGGATTATTATTATCTAAACTAAAGTCGCCATAATTCAGACAAGATCAAACACAAACCAACCCTCCTCTCTGGGAACGAACTCTGGCTTATTTCACTATTTGGGATGATGACTGTGCAACAGGGAGTGTTGCATAGAGAATGTACTTTGTCTTCACAGTTTGGTAAGAAAGATCAAAACAATAGGTTGGGCCTACATACTGTAGAGGTTCTACAAAGCAAGATAAACCAATGCACCTAGGTGATAAGTGCTGGCATTCGCTCAGTGTTTTTCTCATACGAGAAACATCAGGGAGAGAGAGAGAAAAAGACTCCCCACAAAACTTTGACGATTTTCCACCTCATCCTTCAAGAAGGCAAAGCCCAGTTTACACTCCTCCACACACACACACTGTAAACTCCTACACACACACACGCACAGTACACTCCTCCACACAGACACCATCTAACTAATGGCTCTGGTTTGGTAAGAGGTAAAGTGGCCCAGACTCCAAACACCTCTCTCCTCTAGACAAAGAGAGTGAGGGAAGGGGAGGGATAGGGGGAGACATGGGAGGATTACCGGTAGGAGGTGAAGTCTCCTCTGACTCACACAGCTTTTGCGCTCTCTCTCTCTCACACACACACACACAGGATCAGCGCCTCAGACAGTGGAATTTTTCTGAGTTGATCCTGAAGTGTGTGTGTGTGTGTCTGGACTGGACCACTCTGTCTAGCCTGAGTCAATGGTGGGCTTATCCCCCATCCAAGACAGGGCCCGCCACACTAACTCACACACAGACACTGCCTGCCCCCACACACACGATGACAAAACAAACAGACCAAACACACTTTAAGCCCCCCACTCAGGACGGGGGGTGTGGACGGGGAGTACTTCAGTAGCAGTGAGTGTAAACCAGCCATAGTACTAACCAAACAGTGGGAGTTGATGACATGTTAGATATATGAGTGGTTTTCTTTAGCAGTGTGTGTAGTGTGTGTGTGGACTTCATCTCTACTTCCTAAGAGCTCAATCTCTCCCCCTCCTCCTCTCCTCCTCCTCCTTTCCTCTGAACGATTGACTGATTCGCAGTGAGTAAGTCTCTCCATCACTCCCCTCTTTTGCATTAACAGACTTAGGGTGGCAGCTCTTGCTCACACACACATTTTCTGAGTCTCCCAGCGCTTAAACCACTGCTTGTGTGTCCACTCCTTCCTGCAGCCTGTGGGACAGACCTGTCCACTCACACCTCACACACGTGGCATTGTTTGGGTGGTCCACACACACAAATCACAGGCTAATTAGTGTAACACTCCACGTGGTGACAGTTTCACCCCATGGGGGATGACGGCCACAGGCACAGTTGGTCCACAGGTGTGTGTGTCTGAGGGAGGTTGAGAGGGTGTAGTACTCAGTTGGTAGAGCATGGCGCTTGCAACGCCAGGGTTGTGGGTTCGTTTCCCACGGGGGACCAGTATGAAAAAATGTATGCACTCACTAACTGTAAGTCGCTCTGGATAAGAGCGTCTGCTAAATGACTAAAATGTCAATGTAAAATGTTTAATGTGTCAAATATATCTTTAACACCTCACAACTCACACCACAGGCACAACTCACACCACAGACACAACTCACACCACATACACAACTCACACCACAGGCACAACTCACACCACAGGCACAACTCACACCACAGGCACAACTCACACCACAGGCACAACTCACACCACAGGCACAACTCACACCACATACACAACTCACACCACAGACACAACTCACACCACAGGGCAGACAGTGCTTCAAATGTATAAATTGTTAGGTTTCAAAGAGAGCAAGAGCAATTTATTGTTTTAGCACAGGCTCTTACTGGACAGCTTGGTAAATCAGGTAAATCTTGTGCCCCTGCTACCCGGCCTGTGTGGATCCAACATGGCCACCACCAGCCCAGAGTGACAGCATACCACAAGACTAGCCAGACCACCTAGAACTGGACTGGGAGCCACGGCATAGCTTACTGTGTGTGAAGGCTTTGATTATTATGACTGCCCTCCCTGCCATAGCTACATTTAAGCATTCCCATAAAGTGTAGCAGAAATAAGACTTGGGAATGACCTGGCCTGAGGGGGAATGTGTGTGAATGGGGGGGGGGTGTTAGAGGTCCTCTCAGTGGTCAGAGCTGTCGCACAGTCCAGGGATAATAATAGGATGTGTAACGCTCAGCTCACTAGGGTAAAGCTGGACTTCCCACGTTTCCCTCCACTTGTTCGCTGGTGACACTAGTATCATGTTTTAACCTCCTCTTCCCTCCCTCCCTCCCTCCCTCCCTCCCTCTCCAACGCTTCCCTTGAGTATTCACAGGACTTGTAGGCAAGAAAAATATATATACAAAAAAACAACAACACTTTCAGGCTACCCCTAGTTCGGACAGTTCCCATGGAAACTGTACATTCCTTGTTTATCTTCAATTATAAATAACTTTGGGAAGAGAGGGATCAATATTTTCCCTAAGACCAAATGAGGGGAAAAGAGAGAGAAGGAGGAAGAGAGAAGGAAGGAAGAATGAAAAAAAAAGCGTGAGAAATTTGACATCTCTCAGTGACAGGTCCCAGTGTGTCTTTCCCATGTCCTTTTATACAGTAGCTGGGTCCTGCTGTGTAACTAACTGCTCCACTGTTTTAACACTGACCCCAAAATGGCTGCCAAGGAGCCACACCAAGGCTGCAGTCTGCACTGTAAAACAGGGCTCAGGAGAGAAACTGGGAGCTTTGAAGTGTATAGTATAAAGACTTCAAGCCAGGCATTAAAAGGGAAAATCAAGGTCACCAGTCCTAGGCTGTGTACCAAATGGCACCCTAAGCTCTATGAGCCCTGGTCAAAAGTAGTCCAATATGTAGGGAATAGTTTGCCATTTGTGACGCAGTCCTAGTGCTTGCCTTGGCTCCCGTCTCTCTTTTCAAAGGATTTCCTCATGGTTTCTATAAGAGATTCACGGCGGCCATCTTTCAGCCGTCATTAGAAGCTATCCTTACCACAGGACTGGAAGGTATAATTGACTTTCGACGGAAATAAAAAGTTGTCAAAACACAATTAAATGCAAAAATATGGAGAGAGAGCAAGAATGAGAGACAATGAGAATGTTGGAAACCATAAGATAATATCACAGGCTTTCTTTACCCTAAAATAGGAAAGAATAACAGTGAAACCATCACTTTCAGATGGCCGATTTGGAGGGGAAATTATGTGGATCAGTGACCCTGTGTGTCCCAAATTGCACCCTATTCCCTATATAGTGCACTACTTTTGACCAGATCCTTATAAGTAATGCACTATATAGGAAATAGGGTGCCATTTGAAGGTTGTAGTCGAAACACAACAAATCCCTCCTCTGCTATCCCAATGAGGGACGGCCACATTAAAATCAGATAAAGAATCAAGGAAAAATGTATATATTGTGGAAACTGGTATGTAATAATTACTAAAAATATTAGTAAAATACAAAAATATAATAGATAAATGAGTTTTTAGAACATAATGAGTGACATAAGAAAAGTCACATTCAAGTCCAAGAGTATTCATAGGGTCTTTATATTGGCTACCTAAATTGGACTTTAACAACAGTTCAACAACACAGATGGTTTCTTGTGGTCTGTAATTCGCAATAACAACTACATAACAATTCAACGATCCACACAGTTCTCAGCCAGGTCAGTGGCTTTTGTTTCCTCAGTGGTGCTGTGTAGCAACAGATACCCTGTAAAACTCCTGTCAGTCCAACCCTCTCCTTCTCCCTCCCTCCACTACTGGGAAGATCATCATCTCTCTCTCTCTTATATTTCACGGGGGATTTAATAAAGAGGGGCGCATGGAGGAAAGGCAAGGGGTTAACTGTTAAAATAATCACTAGTACAGTAGACAGGGTTGGAGATAAGATACAGGGCTGGGGGATAGTGCTAGTACAGTGGATGGTGATAGGTTAGCAGCACTGGTTCTGGGCCTGGGCCCAGCGGTAGAGGTAGAGCTAGAGGTAGGGGTAGAGGTAGAGGTAGAGGTAGAGGTAGAGGTAGAGGTAGAGGTAGAGGAAGAGGAAGAGGAAGAGGAAGAGGAAGAGGAAGAGGAAGAGGAAGAGGAAGAGGAAGAGGAAGAGGAAGAGGAAGAGGAAGAGCAAGAGGTAGAGGTAGAGGTAGAGGTAGAGGTAGGGGAAGAGCTAGAGGTAGAGGTAGAGCTAGAGGTAGATGTAGAGGTAGAGATAGAGGTAGGGGTAGAGCTAGAGGTAGAGGTAGAGCTAGAGGTAGAGGTAGATGTAGAGGTAGGGGTAGGGGTAGGGGTAGGGGTAGGGGTAGAGGTAGGGGTAGGGGTAGAGCTAGAGGTAGAGGTAGAGCTAGAGGTAGAGGTAGATGTAGATGTAGAGGTAGAGATAGAGGTAGGGGTAGGGGTAGAGCTAGAGGTAGAGCTAGAGGTAGAGCTAGAGGTAGAAGTAGATGTAGAGGTAGAGATAGAGGTAGGGGTAGGGGTAGAGGTAGCGGTAGAGATAGAGGTAGGGGTAGGGGTAGAGGTAGAGGTAGAGCTAGAGGTAGGGGTAGAGGTAGAGGCAGATGTAGGGGTAGAGGTAGAGCTAGAGGTAGATGTAGAGGTAGGGGTAGAGGTAGAGGTAGAGCTAGATGTAGATGTAGAGGTAGGGGTAGAGGTAGAGATAGAGGTAGATGTAGAGGTAGAGATAGAGGTAGGGGTAGGGGTAGAGGTAGAGGTAGAGGTAGGGGTAGGGGTAGAGGTAGGGGTAGAGGTAGAGGTAGAGCTAGAGGTAGAGGTAGAGGTAGAGATAGAGGTAGGGGTAGAGGTAGAGCTAGAGGTAGAGCTAGAGGTAGAGATAGAGGTAGGGGTAGGGGTAGATGTAGGGGTAGAGGTAGAGCTAGAGGTAGATGTAGAGGTAGGGGTAGAGGTAGAGGTAGAGCTAGAGGTAGATGTAGAGGTAGGGGTAGGGCTAGAGGTAGATGTAGAGGTAGAGGTAGGGGTAGAGCTAGAGCTAGATAGGGGTAGGGGTAGAGGTAGAGGAAGAGGTAGAGGTAGAGGTAGAGGTAGAGGTAGAGGTAGAGATAGATGTAGAGGTAGGGGTAGGGGTAGAGGTAGGGGTAGGGGTAGAGCTAGAGGTAGAGGTAGAGGTAGAGGTAGAGCTAGAGGTAGAGGTAGATGTAGAGGTAGAGATAGAGGTAGGGGTAGGGGTAGGGCTAGAGGTAGAGGTAGAGCTAGAGCTAGAGCTAGAGGTAGGGGTAGAGGTAGAGATAGAGATAGATGTAGGGGTAGGGGTAGAGGTAGAGGTAGCGGTAGAGATAGAGGTAGGGGTAGAGGTAGAGCTAGAGGTAGATGTAGAGGTAGGGGTAGAGGTAGAGGTAGAGGTAGAGCTAGATGTAGATGTAGAGGTAGGGGTAGAGGTAGGGGTAGAGGTAGAGGTAGGGGTAGGGATAGAGGTAGAGGCAGATGTAGGGGTAGAGGTAGAGCTAGAGGTAGATGTAGAGGTAGGGGTAGAGGTAGAGGTAGAGGTAGAGGTAGAGCTAGATGTAGATGTAGAGGTAGGGGTAGAGGTAGGGGTAGAGGTAGAGGTAGGGGTAGGGGTAGAGGTAGAGGTAGAGGTAGAGGTAGGGGTAGGGGTAGAGGTAGAGGTAGAGCTAGAGGTAGAGGTAGGGGTAGAGGTAGAGCTAGAGGTAGATGTAGAGGTAGGGGTAGAGGTAGAGGTAGGGGTAGGGGTAGAGGTAGAGGTAGGGGTAGAGGTAGAGGTAGAGCTAGAGGTAGAGATAGAGGTAGGGGTAGAGGTAGAGCTAGAGGTAGAGCTAGAGGTAGATGTAGAGGTAGGGGTAGAGGTAGAGGTAGAGCTAGCGGTAGATGTAGAGGTAGGGGTAGGGCTAGAGGTAGATGTAGAGGTAGAGGTAGGGGTAGAGCTAGAGCTAGATAGGGGTAGGGGTAGAGGTAGAGGTAGGGGTAGAGCTAGAGCTAGAGCTAGATAGGGGTAGGGGTAGGGGTAGAGGTAGAGGTAGGGGTAGAGCTAGAGCTAGAGCTAGAGCTAGATAGGGGTAGAGGTAGAGGTAGGGGTAGAGCTAGAGGTAGAGCTAGAGGTAGAGGTAGAGGTAGGGGTAGATGTTGAGCTAGGTCTGATTCGGGGTCTAGGTGAACTGCATTGCTACAGTAGGTCTGAGACATTAACCAGAGGAGTATGTGGTGCAGTGGAGCGGTCCAGCTGTCTCTCTCTCTCCTTCCTCCTCTCTCTCTCTGTAATCTGCTCAGATTTATAGTCTCTCTCTTCCTGCCTCTCTAGTGCTGGGGAGGGCCTCCCTGCCTGAGACAGCCTGGCGTCCCCCCGACACACACACTCAAGTCCAGTACTCATATACTGTGGTGCATTAATCCTACGCCTGCAGGCACATACACACACCTCTCACCTATTAAATATTGCTGTACATTTTTATTCTATCCTACGTATTCTTCAGATATACTACATATTCTATCCATATACTGTCCATAATGTCTATACATCCCATCATATACATCGATATTTATATTCCGAACTCTGACATTGATCGTCCTAATATTGCTTTTACTTTTTAGATGTGTGTGTATTGTTGTGTATTTTTAGGTATTACTGCACTGTTGGAGCTAGGAACACAAGCCTTTCGCTTCACCAGCAATAACATCTGCTAAATATGTGTATGTGTATAATACAATTTGATTTGGAGGGGAGAGCGCACACGCATGCACACACACAGCCCACATGACCCTGTGTTGAGGATCAGCATGGCAGATTTGATTTGATTTGGAGGGGAGAGCGCACACGCATGCACACACACAGCCCACATGACCCTGTGACAGTAGAGTCCACATCCATCTCTTCAGGGTTGTGAAATATGGTTTGATAAATGGGAGAGGATTCCTGCTATCTTTTTGCTTTACTCTTCACTTTGACACAGCAGATATGGCCCCACACCATTCATTCACTATCATCATGTGTAAAGACATAGCGATAGCATACCAGTGCAGGAAAGGCCATTCATAATACCACTGGACCTTTCTATCTAACTCCCATTTATCAAACCATATTTCACAACCCTGAAGAGATGGATGTGGACTCTACTGTCACAGGGTCATGTGGGCTGTGTGTGTGCATGCGTGTGCGCTCTCCCCTCCAAATCAAATCAAATCTGCCATGCTGATCCTCAACACGGGGGCCCCTCAGGGGTGCGTGCTCAGTCCCCTCCTGTACTCCCTGTTCACCCATGACTGCATGGCCAGGCACGACTCCAACACCATCATTAAGTTTGCCGACGACACAACAGTGGTAGGCCTGATCACTGACAACGATGAGACAGCCTATAGGGAGGAGGTCAGAGACCTGGCTGTGAGGTGCCAGGATAACAACCTCTCCCTCAACGTGACAAAGACAAAGGAGATGATTGTGGACTACAGGAAAAAAAAGGACTGAGCACGCCCCCATTCTCATCGACGGGGCTGTAGTGGAACAGGTTGAGAGCTTCAAGTTCCTCGGTGTCCACATCACCAACGAACTATCATGGTCCAAACACACCAAGACAGTCGTGAAGCGGGCACGACAAAGCCTATTCCCCCTCAGGAGATTTGGCATGGGTCCTCAGATCCTCAAAAAGTTATACAGCTGCACCATCGAGAGCATCCTGACTGGACCGCAAGGCACTACAGAGGGTAGTGCGTATGGCCCAGTACATCACTGGGGCCAAGCTTCCTGCCATCCAGGACCTCTATACCAGGCGGTGTCAGAGGAAGGCCCTCAAAATTGTCAAAGACTCCAGCCACCCTAGTCATAGACTGTTCTCTCTGCTACCGCACGGCAAGAGGTACCGAAGCGCCAAGTCTAGGTCCAAAAGGCTTCTCAACAGCTTCTACCCCCAAGCCATAAGACTCCTGAACAGCTAATCATGGCTACCCGGACTATTTGCACTGCCCCCCCCCACCCCCACCCCATCTTTTTACGCTGCTGCTACTCTGTTAATTATTTATGCATAGTCACTTTAACTCTACCCACATGAACATATTACCTCAACTACCTCAACTAGCCGGTGCCCCCGAACATTGACTCTGCACCAGTACCCCCCTGTATATAGCCTCCCTACTGTTATTTTATTTTACCTCTGCTTTTAAAAAAAAAACTCCTATCTAATCCTATGGTGAGAAAACACAGTGTAAGCCAACAAAGATACCACATGACCAATGACTTGACCAAAGCACATACCAGTGCCTTCAGTGTTTCCCCTAGCATTACTTAGGTTGGGTGGACCAACTAGCAATTTACATACGCACGCACGCTCAGACACACACACGCTCTCACACACCTACACACCTACTCACTACTATACCAGAACATTCTGTGCTACCTGTGTGATTTGCTACAGTATGAGTAACATCAGATAGCGTGCTAGTAGGACGTGGGGAGGGGAACAGAAAATGTCGGAGGGTAAACATTGTTGTAACCCCAGGTAGTGCGTATGGGATGTAGTATATGAGGGGATGCGTCCCACACGGCACCCTATTTCCTTTATAGTGCACTACTTTTGACCAGGGCACATAGGGGAGGGGAGGGCAGGGGAGGGGATCGAAGGGCAGGGGAGGGAAGGGGAGGGCAGGGGAGGGAAGGGCAGGGGATACACTTTTGTAATGAAACAGTCCAAGGCTTTGAAAAAATGTGCTCCTATCTCTGTTGTTCTGGCAGACAAGAATTAGTGTGTGAAAGTGACCTGCTCTCTTAACAGTCATATTCTCAGGGAGGAGAGGGATGGAGGGTGGAGAGGGATGGAGGGAGGGAGGAGGAAGGAGAGGGATGGAGGTGAGGTTTTGGGGGAAGGGAGAGGAGAAGGCTTGGAGGGAGGAGAGAGATGGAGGGAGGAGAGGGCTTGGAGGGAGGAGAGAGAGAGGGCTTGGAGGGAGGAGGGAGGAGAGGGCTTGGAGGGAGGAGGGAGGAGGGAGGAGGGAGGAGGGAGGAGGGAGGAGGGAGGAGAGGGCTTAGAGGGAGGAGGGAGGAGAGGGCTTGGAGGGAGGAAACCCTGATTGGTGGGAAGCTGCATAGGGGGCCTGACCTGAGGCAGGAAGAGAGCCGTGTGTGTGTGTATGCGTGCGTGTGTCCGGGGGTCCTCTGGGAATACAGCCTGGTAAGACATTAGGGATTGCATTCCCACCACCCTCTGTCACCCAGTTTGCCCTCTATCCCTGGCCCCTCCCCTCACCCCGGCCTTCCAACCCCAGGCCAGAGGGTCCAGGCTTTTCCCAGGGCTATGCCCAGCTTCCAACCCCAGGCCAGAGGGTCCAGGCTTTTCCCAGGGCTATGCCCAGCTTCCAACAATATTTCTCCCTCTCTATCGCTATTTATTCACTTTCTCCACCCTCTCTCTCTGTCCATCTATCTTATCTCTGTCTCTTCAGCTTCTTGCCTCTCCCAGGGCTGGTCCTGGTCCTCCTTGGGTATCACCTCTCTTTGACCAGATCTCTTTAATGAGAGGAGAGTCCCTAGAGGACTGCCCTGCCCACATACACTGCCTGGACCCAGGTGGAACAGCCCCTAACAGACACCCAACACCCAGAAAATCAATGTGTGTGTACACCCACGTGTGCAAGAATGTGTGTGAGACTGAATCACCTGCATACTGTATGTGTGCACATGCATGCCTCTATTCATGTGTGTGTAGCAGAGTAAGTGTGTTTGGGGAGGGGTCTGGTGAGGAGTTAATTGGGATGTGTGACACCCTATGTGTCGGGACAGATACTGATTTTGCCACGGCAGACGCTCTTGGGCGAGGTGTCTGTGTTGATGTGAGGAGAGTGGAAGAGACAGTGGGACAGCTAGCCAATCCGGCCAGACCAGAGGTGTCACAAACACTTTCTCTCCTTTAATAAGGGAGTTACGCTCATGCCAGCAGCAGCTAGTCGCCAAACACACACTATTGTGTGTGTTTATACGTGTGTGTGTGTGTGTGTGTCTGAGTGTGTGTGTGTGTGTCTGAGTGTGTGTGTGTGGGGGGAGCTGTGGAGAGAGCGGAGCAGACAGACACAGAAAGGTCAGGTAGAGCCTCATGCTCTTCAAACCAGGAACACATCAGTACTCAAACAGGACCCATGTGTGTAAGCTGTATATTATGCAATATATTGCGCAATACAATTAAATAGACCAAGGGAGAGAGATCCACGCCAAGCCTAGAGTACAGTGACTGACTGGTGTGGGAGTGATGTGTGTGATTTATCCCTTGTTACCACTGGTTCCCCCTGGTCTCTCCCTGTGAGAAATGTCCCCCGGTGGCCCCCATAGCAGAGGAGAAATGGCTAACTGTGGCTGCTTCCCTATGGACCAGGTCAAAAGGAGTGCACTATATAGGGAATAGGGTGCCATTTAGGAAACAGCCTGTGGCACAGGAACCAGGGCTGATGTTTAGTTCTCAGGCTAGCCTATGTTTACCCTGGCCTATTTCAGGGAGCCAACTCTGTTGCCCTCTGAGCCCTATCCTCCCCCCCTCCCTTCCTCCTGCTCTCTTCTCATCCTCTTCCTTCTTGCTCACCCTCCAACCCTTCCTCCCCCTTTCCTCTCTGGAGGCCTGGGTTATGTGAACGGCCAGGGAGGAGTGAGAAAGAAGAGGAGGATTGAGAAAGAGGAAGGGGAGGAGAAAGAGAGTGCCAAGTATGTTGCTGAGTATCCCCAGGGGGTCCACAGTCGTCACGTTCCCTACAGACTGTATCGTTGTAGTGTGTGTGTGTGTGTGTTTGTGTCTGAGCCGGGGCCAAGTCTCACACTTGTGCTTCCTGACCTGGCAGTCATTCACAGAGACCCCACTAAGTGCTACTTCCTATATGCTCGGTCATTTCATAACAATCTTAGCACATCCACTTCCTCCACTAAACACACAGCTAGACCCCTGAGTCAGACAGCCTGACCAAGCTACTCTGCAACCCCCTTTCTTTACCAATGTCCACTCCCACACACGCACACACACACACACACTCGGAAATACCCTCTCGTAGTCTGTTGACTGATTTAGTTTTTGCTATCCAACTCTACCCGCTCTCTCCCGCTCTCCCTCCCTCCCTCTCTCTATCCTTTGTTTCCTTTCTCTCCCCAGCTGTTTTCTCTATCTTTACCCTTCTCTCTCTCTCTCTCGCTCTCTCTCTATTATGTGTGGCCTACATTTGGCTCCCATCCCTAACTGACCCTCTAAACAAACCCATGTTAATGTACTGTAATCTCGACCCTAGACAGCCTCACATGAAAGGAACATGGCTGCATCCCAAATTGCATACGATTCCCTATTCCAGGGCCCATTGGGGTCTGGCTTAAGGTAGTGCACTATATAGGGAATAGGGTGCCACTTGGGACGTAGACCAGCTTTCATTGGACCTACGCACTTAGTGTAGAAAAATCTCCATCCGCTCTTAAACAGGTCCTGGAGTATCAGTTTACTGAGCGGTGGATAGATAGCGGAGAGGAGATATCCAGTTAATGGGTTCCATGTTGCTGTTGGTTGATCAAAGTGTACCAGGGCCTTTGTTACTAATTGTGTGATATTCTTGTGGAGTGGTTTTAGAGACGACATCTCTCTATGGGGCCAGGCCTTAATGGGGTAGCCATCAAATTGGTTCCCTCATGTTTTTCTGGTGCTCAGATCCCTGAGAGGTTAGGAGGAGAGAGGTAGGCGTGGGGCTTTAAAGGTGCATTCTGTATCTTAAATTCCTGGTCAAACGTGTGGCCCTTTTGGCAAATGAGGAGAGAAGAGGAGAGATTGAAGACAAGAAGCGAGGAGTGGAGAGGAGAGGAGAGGAGAGGAGAGGAGAGGAGAGGAGAGGAGAGGAGAGGAGAGGAGAGGAGAGGAGAGGAGAGGAGAGGAGAGGAGAGGAGAGGAGAGGAGAGGAGAGGAGAGGAGAGGAGAGGAGAGGAGAGGAGAGGAGAGAAGTTGAAGACCAGAGGAAAGAGGAGGAGAGGAGACCAGTCCTTGCAGAGTTAACATATGTCCAATGTCCCTTACCAGGTAAGTGTATTATAAAGAACACACAGAAGAGACATGAACAAACCTGTTTAAACAACTGGGAAGCTCTCCCAGAGACATGAACCAGTCACAGAATGACAGGACAGAGGACAGAAAGACACACACACACACACACACACACACACACACACACACACTGAAGAGGCAGACAGACTTCCTTCTGTCTTCAAAGACAGCAGTGTAACTGGAAGAGTTTGAGTGCCAGATGTCTCGTCAATGTCAGAGACTTATGACAGCCCCCCTAAAACAACTTCCACATCTCACTAAAACACTTCTTATGTTACAAGTAGGAGTTACACACACGTTTAAGGTCAGCTGAGTGTATGCATGCACGGACACACACACACACACACGTTTGAGGTCAGCTGAGAGCACGCATGCACGGACTCACACACACACACATGCGGGACGTGCTATTATGACCTGGGGATTTGTCCTGGTATTTCCCTACTCATCAGAAGTATGTTTAAAAGGTGAACCCCTAACTCTGGAGGCTAATGGCAGCAGCCAGACAACCAGCTGGCCCCTGGCCTCCGGACCGCTGAAAGCCTGATTCCGGGGCTGAATGGCCACTCCAGTCCAGTCTAATACCTTCATAATAAGACTAGCATAGGGCATCTTCTCTCTTTCTGCCTTTCTTAGGCACTTGTTGCAGGTAGGGTTATTGTCAGAGGTTAAAGCCTAAAGCCTCCAGACTCAGACAAGCAGACAAGTTAATTAAAGTTGGGGAGGGGAACAAAGGCAAAGTTAGGAGCACTGCTTGGCTGTTTGATGGTGCTCTTTGGAGGGGTTCAAACTACCTACTTCAGATACAAAAATGTCTCAAAAATAGTAGTCAAGTTGATTTGTGTGATTTCTTTCACAAGTGTTGAGTGTTACCATACAGTCCAAAGAGGGATTGTTTTTAAAGAAAGGAGTGAACGAAGAAACAGATAGCAGACGTGTACAGAAAGAGGAGAAGAGGAGGAATCCCTCCGGTTGGATGTGAAATGGTGAAGTCTGGGGAACGAGGGAGGAAAGAGGAGAGAGGGAGGAAAGAGGAGAGGAGAGGAGAGAAAAGTGTGCCCTCTGTATCTCTCTCTCTGTGTATCTCTCTTGCTCTGGCTGCTTCACAAATTGTATCCTATCCCCTACAGAGTGCATTACTTTTAACCATAGCCCTCTGGGCCCAGGTCTAAGTACACTATATAGGGAATAGGGTGCCATTTGGAACGCATTCTCTGTGTCTCTATGTCTGTCCCTGGGCCTTTGTAATGTTTTGCACAGACCATCGTTCCAAGGTCATTCGATAGCTATTTGTCCAGCTGTTTTCATATTCAGTTTCTGCCTCTCTCTTTTATCTGTCACACTCCGTCAGATTATCACTGCGGGCAACAGATTAACCCACCCAAAAAGACAAAAAACAATATTAATGTCCCAGCTTTTAATCTTGCTGCTGAGGGAAAACACACAAACACACACACACACACTCCCACGCACGCATGCCCGCTCACACACACTCTTACTCACACACTCCCGCTCACACATGCACTCCCGCTCACACACACTCTTTCAATCAAACAAACAGTCATACACACACACACACACACACAGATATTTACATTTACATTTTAGTCATTTAGCAGACGCTCTTATCCAGAGCGACTTACAGTTAGTGAGTGCATACATTATTTTTTTATTATTTTTATTTTTTCATACTGGCCCCCCTTGGGAAACGAACCCACAACCCTGGCGTTGCAAACGCCATGCTCTACCAACTGAGCTACATCCCTGCCGGCCATTCCCTCCCATACCCTGGACGACGCTGGGCCAATTGTGCGCCGCCCCATGGGTCTCCCGGTCGCGGCCGGCTACGACAGAGCCTATGTACAACATACACACACAAACATACATACACACTCCACACCTGTTTCTCGTTCTGACACCCGTCTCTCTCTCCCTACACTACCTGCAGCCACACTCAGTACACCTGCAGTGATACTCTAACTGGTACTGTAGTCCTATCATGTGATAACATCAGGGTTGGCTGGGGATTACTATCCATCTCTAGGGTGTCACAGCCCAGCTCCAAGGCCTGGGGCCCAGAGAGAACCAGGAGAGGGGGGCTAGGCCCTGATCTCCCCCAGCCCAGAGGGCCCCGAGGTGGGCCTGGCGGGATCTGGCGGGATCAGGTTACTGGTCACTCTGGAGGGTTAGCCCCTAGTGTTAACCCCCTAGTCCTGGCTTATAACAGTGGGGTTTAATGAGGAACCATGTTAGCCTAGCGGGAGGCCGTAGCAGGAGGCCCTTACAGGCTGGCCCTGAGCCTGGTGGCACAGGAGCCACATCCAGAAACAACCTCGGTCCTTACCCTCTACCTTCTACTGCCTAGGCTGGTGTGTAGATCTGAGAGGATTGGAAAAGTGTGAGCAATAGGTGTAAGTAAATAAGTAATGTGCTTTTAATTACAAAGGGGTGACCTCCAAACTAGACCTCCACACTACCCCTTCACCCTCCTAACCCCCCTCACCACCTCTCCCTGCTACAGGCACCACATCCAACCTCTCTCAATCATTCTCCTCTTTCACTTCCTCTCATCCTCCTCTCCTCTCTCTCATACCCCTCCTTCAGAAGACATATGGTATGTGGTGATGGGAGAGAGAACACTACACACAGGTGCCCGCGCACACACACACACACACACAGTACATGATGATGGAAGAGATAAGCCCACATGCACAGACACATAACGATGAGAGAGATAACATCACGCAGACATATGTCAAGAGAGGTCGCAACATAAAGAACACGGTCCACTCACACACACACGCGCATACTGACCGCCGGCTGACCCTGGCAGGCCAGCAGCTGTTGGCTGTTTGAAGTTTCAGTCAGAAAGGGATCGCCTTTCATTTACAGACTACAGCCCCTTCAGCCAATATTATTTAAAGGAGAGAGGGGGAGAGAGAGAGAGAGAGAGAGAGAGAGAGAGAGAGAGAGAGAGAGAGAGAGAGAGAGAGAGAGAGAGAGAGAGAGAGAGAGAGAGAGAGAGAGAGAGAGAGAGAGAGAGACTACAGCTAAATGACCCCTTCTCCTCTGCCAAAGCAAAGGATCCACCCTGCTATTTGTGGGAGTGTTCTCATATCACCACACACGGCTGCTGATCACCCACTCAAACACACAAATGAAACAATCATTCAAACATTATACTTGACACTACATGCATTCAAATAGGGTGTGTATGTATTAGGGAATATTCATGTCTTACCTGAGTAGTGGTGCAGTCAGGGCCCAGGGGGAGAGGAAACGAGACAAGAGCGAGAACGAGAGAGGAGAGAAAAACACATAATTTAATATTGAGATCATTCCAAAGAAAATCAAGTGAGTTATACTGTCACAGTAGGATTTAGTTGATCACTTTCTTTTAGAGTATAAACACACAATCACACACGTGACAGACACAAGGCGTGCATCTTGTCTTATACCCCCCTCCTCCCCCATCCATTTTCTGCCCTCCCCCTCCCTCTGTCCTTTAGAGTGGTAGAGCTCTTAGCGCCACAGCCTGCAGTGTGTGGCCAGTGAAGAGTGACAATAAAAGAGGGAGACTGCCCTGGGCTAGAAGGCATCTTTACTCAGTTAGCACACCGCACACACACTTTACTCAGTTAGCACACCGCACACACACTTTACTCACACTATACACACTTCACGGTGAGGAGTCTCCAGGAATGAAGCAGCCCCTTCTTTGCGCACGCAGACACACACGCACCCCTAATCCCCTGACCTGATTTAAAACGTCTCCCCTAGTCCACAGAGATTCATCTACTATCACACCATCACACTGTGTGTACACACACACACACACACACACACACACACACACACACACACACACAGCACCAACTCCTGCACCCTGTTTACCAGTAGTGTAGTCGGAGCATTCCTTCTAAGTAGTGGGATAATCAGCCATTGTTTTGCCACGGAGAGCAGAGAACACACACTCACACACAGCAGTCTTGGCCGTTAGCGAACAAACAGGCCTGACATGTGAGCTTATTACCCCCATCTGGAAGCCTCCAGCACACCCAGCTAGCTACCATCTTTTTACACAACAGCAGCTCCCTCTCACTGTAAGGTGTAGTCACACGTTGTGTGTGTTGACGTTTCCAGTGACCCGGGACCAGTGGTTCTGTGAGGGCTTTTCTAAAAGGTTCAAGTAGAGTTGAGAGGTCAGGAGGTCAAGGCGGCTGGGGTGGGCTGAGCTGGGGGGTGTCGTAACGGGCGGCTAGACGGCTAGCACATGTGGTGTGTGTGTTTTGTGCCAACTTGTACAGTGTACAGCACGCTTGCTTGCACGTACGTACACACACACTGGGAGCGGGCCTCGTAGCGTGTGATAGTGTGCTCCTTTGGCCTGGTTTCCTCCTCTCAACACCCCCATAAAGATGACAAGGTCCTGGGATCAAAGTCTTACTGTGCCCCCCTCCTCCCCCTTCTCTGCCCCTATTCTACCCCAGCCCTCCCCCTGCTCTCTGGGAGTAGAGCCAGGGACTGACCCTGGCCCAGACCTGGGTCTTTAAACATCCACTACAACCTCTCAAAATCCTGACGTTACTCCTGATCAAAGGTGACACCACAGCAGTGGTTTCCAGAATCACAGACCCCCTGTGTCGGATGTTTTGTCGACACAACTCAGCTTTTCAGGAATATAAGAGCCTCTCAGAGCTTCAATCCTTTATATCCTAGGACCGGTGTGCTCCTGTTTCTACAGGGAAAAACTCTGTAGTCCGGCCACAGGGTCAGGAAAAACTCATGGCCCTATGAATTACATTACGAAATACATTTTATTGGAAAGACAATTATAACCAGCTCATATTAGACAGATACTATGGTTCATCAGATGCCTGGGATAGTTCAGTAGCTCTATTGGGAAAAGACAACGGGTGCGTCCCAAATGGCACCCAATTCCTTATATAGTGTACTACTTTTTAGTTTTTCCTAACAATCCTGTAGCCCGGGTCATGTAGTCAGGAAAAATTCCTGACCCTATTATAATATAATATTACGTTTTCTTGAAAAGAGAATTATAGCCACCTCAGCTAAGACGGACAGGGTTCATATTAGATGGACAGAGGGTTCATGGGATGCCTGGGATAGTTCAGCAACTCTATGGGGAGGAGAGACAACACTTTGGCCCGTTGTAGTGCTACATGGAGCTAATGGAGAAGACATGCTACCTGAGGGTGATACTGCTGCTGCTGCTGGAGACATTTGCTAACACAGCTCACACTGCCAAGACAGCATGTGTGTGTGTGTGCTTTTCCAGTCCTTGTCGAGAAGTAGTAATGTATCCCATAAGGGATGAGAGGGTATGATCGTTTGACGTACCTGACCCTGAACTTTTGAACCCACTGCTGGAAAAGAGAGGAAGAGAGGAGAGCAGGAGAGTAGTGAGGAGAGGAGCTGTAAGGAGAGGAGTGGAGAGGAGAGAGAAGAGAGGAGGAAGAGAGGAAAGGAGAAAAAAGGAGAGGAGATGAGAAAAGAGGAGAAGAGAGGATCCCACTCAGGGTAGTTCTTCAGCTCAACTCATATGTAACAATGATGAATAGAATGTCCCAGATGGTGTCCAAAAAGAGTCCTCGGAAAAAGTAATGAAGAACCACCCAATAGTAACAGCCCGGAGCAATGACATCACCCCGGAACAACACAATTGAGTTGTGAAATTAAATTAGCAGCAAAAGAGTAAATAAATTGAATTTGTCACGGATGTCCGGATTGGTGTGATAGGGGTGTGTGTGATGAAGACTTTCTTTCCCTTCCGCCCCTTGGCCTTAAAACACACACACACTCTCACAGCCCTGTGTGAGTGTGAGTCATAGCGAGGTAGCTGACAGGCTACAGACAGGTCCAGTGACACCTCCCACTTCCCTCAGTAGCTGTGAGCTCCCAGCGCCTCTACCCTCTACCCTCCACCACAGTGTGAGAGGACCATGTTATGGACCTAAGTGCCTAGGTGTTAGCTCAGCGCCTGAGGACAAGCACCACCACTCTGGGGAAACTGGGAGTGCTTCTGACACAAAATGGACTCCAAGCACCGCAGATGACACACTACATTGGCTGCAGGGAAAATGGACAGCTAGTTTTACTGTTCTGTACAGAGGAGAGCAATAACATATAATTTCAGATTAGCTTACTAACAGGAAAAGTAGATAAATATGGTTGCTTCAACATGTGATCCTGTGTGGCTCAGTTGATAGAGAATGGTGCTTGCAACGCCTAGGGGTTGTGGGTTTGTTTCCCACTGGGGCCACCTATGCGAAAAATGTATACACGCATGATTGTAAATCGCTTGGATAAAAGCAGCTGTTTAATGTCATATATTATTATTATTATTACTACTATTATATTATCAACATATACTGAACAAAAACATAAACGTAAAATGCAATAATTTCAAAGATTTTACTGAGTTACAGTTCAAATAAGGAAATCAGTCAATTGAAATGAATTCATTATGCCCTAATCTATGGATTTCACATCACTGGGCAGGGGAGCAGCCATGGGAGGGCCTGGGAGGGCATAGGCCCACACACTGGGGAGCCAGGCCCAGCCAATCAGAATGAGTTTTTCCCCACAAAAGGGCTTTATTACAGAGAAATACTCATCAGCACCCCCCCCCCTGTGGTTGTGAGGCCGGTTGGACGTATTGCCAAATTCTCTAAAAGGACGTTGGAGGCAGCTTATGGTAGAGAAATTAACATTTAATTATCTGGCAACAGCTCTCTATATTTTTGTTCAGTGTAGATGGTTGATCATGATACTCAGTTTAAAATACTGGTCCAGACCACAAATGCTAAATGCATATGTGACTCATTTCAGGAAACTAGGCGTACGTTGCGCGTCACTACTTCAGAGGAGCGCCATTTGAATGTAAACTTTTTTTATTCATTTTTTTATGCGTTTTTTGGCAGAAATGCCTTCTGGAACATGTGAACTTTCATGTGCCTTAATAACAAACTTGTATGCCATCTGTAAATACGAATAAAATTGTTAAATTACGAGCCTAGTTGGTCTAGCCACGGAAAAGGACAGCAACCTTCCCACTAGCCATGATTGGCTGAGATAATTAGTGGGCTAGACATGCCGAGAGATGAGTTCGGATTGGTCTGCCATGTAGCGCGCTTCTGTCTATAACATGAGCTGGTCAGTATGTGTAGGTAATCCTTTCTAACACGCTTTTTTGAAAGCTATCCCGTAGTAGACTGCATAAGTGTTGCTCTCCACTTTCTGGAGGACCGAGTTTTGAAATCAGTGGAATTAGAGTATGATAGCTAAGGAGATGGAGAAAATTTTTGCGTTTGATTTCATATATGCAGACGGAGTCGAAAAGAGAACACACAGAAGGCTGTTGTATAAAACACCTGTCTCTGGATTACATCTTCAAACTAAGGGCAAACAAGGCATCCGTGACAGAGATATTACACGTTTCTCATTTTGTCAGAAAGTCGTTTTCATTTCAAGTTAAAGTGTACTGTTAGCTAGATAGCTAACGTTAGCTGTGTATGATCTGTGTAGTAATATTATTTGTATCTCAGAGCCATTTGCATTGCTAGTTATGGCCTAATGTTAGCTAACATTGAATCTGGTAGGTTAGCTACCTGCAGGTTCATGCAGGGTAGTAACGTTATGAGTTGGAATTATGGTTAATTGTTTAGCTAGCTAGCTACATGTCTAAACAAAAGACTCCACTATGCAAGTAACTATTTCAATAGAATGTATATGATGTCACTGCGACAACTGTCGATAGACGTAGCTGGTAAAGAGCGCAGAATAACTGACGAATTTATGAATGCTCAACACCCGTTGAATATGGCCGGTGTCAATAAACGTTGGCAAAAAATAGTAATTAAATTGTTGCCAGCAGCACAGTTACAGTCACCAACACTCTAGGATAACATAACAACAGCCTAACCAGCTCTGCTAGGGCAAGTAAAATGGTCAGAGTGAGCTGTTCTCTCATTTGTGTCTGGAAGTAGCTTGCAAGCTAGCCAACGTTAGCCAGTTCGCTTGGGTGCTTGATTGCTGTTAGGTCAGAACACTCGGATCAACCCTACTCCTCGGCAAGAGCGTCCAGTGTGCGCTCTGAACGCTCCGAGACTGAAACATTTTGAATTTACGAATGGACAATCTGTCAACGCTCTGAGGTTACTAACGCCCAGAGCACACTCTGGCACTCCAGATTAAATTTTCGAAAACACCCGTAGTATAAACCAGCCTTTAGTCTTGAAATCTTTGGTTGTTTAGTACATAGCCTCACATAGCTTACAATACTGAATGGGTGTAGACAAAGAGCTCTCCAGTAGCTACTAAAACATTCAAGGGCCATTTTCTCAAAAGTGAGGTTACAAGTTTATCAACTTTCAAAGCAGAATTACTTTCCCATTGTTCCTCAACTGTGGTGTATGATACACCATTTTGTAGCTCTGAGTCTTTACTTTTATCCAATATATAATAATGTGAAATCTTGCTCAGTCTCTCTCTCTCGCTCTCTCATTGCCAAAGCAAGTGAAGTAGATAGTAAACATTACACTCTGAAGTTCCAACATAATAAAGTATTTCACCCAATAGATATGGGAGTTTATCAAAATTGGGTTTGTTTTCAAATTCTTTGTTGATCTGTGTAATCTGAGGGAAATATGTCTCTCTAATATGGTCATACATTTGGCAGAAGGTTAGGAAGTGCAGCTCAGTTTCCACCTCATTTTGTGGGCAGTGTGCACATAGCCTGTCTTCTCTTTAAAGCCAGGTCTGCCTATGGCGGCCTTTCTCAATAGCAAGGCTATGCTCACTGAGTCTGTACATAGTCAAAACTTTCCTTACGTTTGGGTCAGTCACAGTGGTCAGGTATTCTGCCACTGTGTACTTTCTGTTTGGGCCAAATAACATTCTAGTTTGCTCAGTTTTTTTGTTAATTCTTTCCAATTTGGTTGGGTCTAACTGAGTTGCTGTCCTGGGGCTCTGTGGGGTCTGTTTGTGTTTGTGAACAGACCCCAGGACCAGCTTGCTTAGGGGACTCTTCTCCAGATTCATCTCTCTGTAGGTGATGGCTTTATTATGGAAGGTTTGGGAATCGCTTCCTTTTAGGTGGTTGTAGAATTTAATGGTTCTTTTCTGAATTTTGATCATTAGCGGGTATCAGCCTAATTCTGCTCTGCATGCATTATTTGGTGTTTTACGTTGTACACAGAGGATATTTTTTGCAGAATTCTGCATGCAGAGTCTCAATTTGGTGTTTGTCCCATTTAGTGAATTCTTGGTTGGTGAGCAGACCATGAAGGGCAATGGGTTCTATAACTGATTCAAGTATTTTTAGCCAGATCCTAATTGGTATGTCAAATGTTATGTTCTGTTTGATGGCAGAGAAGGCCCTTCTTGCCTTGTCTCTCAGATTGTTCACAGCTTTGTGGAAGTTACCTGTGGCACTGATGTTTAGGCCGAGGTATGTATCGTTTGTGTGCTCTAGGGCAACAGTGTCTAGATGGAATTTGTATTTGTGGTCCTGGCAACTGGACCTTTTTTGGAACACCATTCTTTTTGTCTTACTGAGATTTACTGTCAGGGCCCAGGTCTGACAGAATCTGTGCAGAAGATCTACAGTGAGGGAAAAAGTATTTGATCCCCTGCTGATTTTGTACGTTTGCCCACTGACAAAGAAATGATCAGTCTATAATTTTAATGGTAGGTTTATTTGAACAGTGAGAGACAGAATAACAACAAAAAAATCCTGAAAAACACATGTCAAAAATTTTATAAATTGATTTGCATTTTAATGAGGGAAATAAGTATTTGACCCCCTCTTAATCAGAAAGATTTCTGGCTCCCAGGTGTCTTTTATATAGGTAACGAGCTGAGATTAGGAGCACACTCTTAAAGGGAGTGCTCCTAATCTCAGCTTGTTACCTGTATAAAAGACACCTGTCCACAGAAGCAATCAATCAATCAGATTCCAAACTCTCCACCATGGCCAAGTCCAAAGAGCTCTCCAAGGATGTCAGGGACAAGATTGTAGACCTACACAAGGCTGGAATGGGCTACAAGACCATCGCCAAGCAGCTTGGTGAGAAGGTGACAACAGTTGGTGCGATTATTCGCAAATGGAAGAAACACAAAATAACTGTCAATCTCCCTCGGCCTGGGGCTCCATGCAAGATCTCACCTCGTGGAGTTGCAATGATCATGAGAACGGTGAGGAATCAGCCCAGAACTACACGGGAGGATCTTGTCGATGACCTCAAGGCAGCTGGGACCATAGTCACCAAGAAAACAATTAGTAACACACTACACCGTGAAGGACTGAAATCCTGCAGCGCCCGCAAGGCGCCCTGCTCAAGAAAGCACATATACAGGCCCGTCTGAAGTTTGCCAATGAACATCTGAATGATTCAGAAGAGAACTGGGTGAAAGTGTTGTGGTCAGATGAGACCAAAATCGAGCTCTTTGGCATCAACTCAACTCGCCGTGTTTGGAGGAGGAGGAATGCTGCCTATGACCCCAAGAACACCATTCCCACCGTCAAACATGGAGTTGGAAACATTATGCTTTGGGGGTGTTTTTCTGCTAAGGGGACAGGACAACTTCACCGCATCAAAGGGACGATGGACGGGGCCATGTACCGTCAAATCTTGGGTGAGAACCTCCTTCCCTCAGCCAGGGCATTGAAAATGGGTCGTGGATGGGTATTCCAGCATGACAATGACCCAAAACACACGGCCAAGGCAACAAAGGAGTGGCTCAAGAAGAAGCACATTAAGGTCCTGGTGTGGCCTAGCCAGTCTCCAGACCTTAATCCCATAGAAAATCTGTGGAGGGAGCTGAAGGTTCGAGTTGCCAAACGTCAGCCTCGAAACCTTAATGACTTGGAGAAGATCTGCAAAGAGGAGTGGGACAAAATCCCTCCTGAGATGTGTGCAAACCTGGTGGCCAACTACAAGAAACGTCTGACCTCTGTGATTGCCAACAAGGGTTTTGCCACCAAATACTAAGTCATGTTTTGCAGTGGGGTCAAATACCTATTTCCCTCATTAAAATGCAAATACATTTATAACATTTTTGACATGCATTTTTGACCATTTTTTTGTTGTTATTCTGTCTCTCACTGTTCAAATAAACCTACCATTAAAATTATAGACTGATCATGTCTTTGTCAGTGGGCAAACGTACAAAATCAGCAGGGGATCAAATACTTTTTCCCTCACTGTAGGTGCTGCTGTAGGCCCTCCTTGGTTAGGACAGAAGCACCAGATCATCAGTAAACAGTAGACATTTGACTTCAGATTCTAGTAGGGTGAGGCCAGGTGCTGCAGACTGTTCTAGTACCTCGCCAATTCGTTGATATATACACTACCAGTCAAAAGTTTGGACACACCTACTCATTCAAGGGTTTTTCTTTATTTTTACTATTTTCTACATTGTAGAATAATAGTGAAGACATCAAAACTATGAAATAACACATATGGAATCATGTAGTAACCAAGAAAGTGTTAAACAAATAAAAATATACTTTATAATCTTCAAATGGCCACCCTTTGCCTTGATGACAGCTTTGCACACTCTTGGCATTCTGTCAACCAGCTTCATGAGGTAGTCACCTGGAATGCATTTCAATTAACAGGTATGCCTTCTTAAAAGTTAATTTGTGGAATTTCTTTCCGACTTAATGCGTTTGAGCCAAATCAGTTGTGTTGTGAAAAGAACAGCTCAAATTAGCAAAGAGAAACGACAGTCCATCATTACTTTAAGACATGAAGGTCAGTCAATACGGAAAATGTCAAGAACTTTGAAAGTTTCTTCAAGTGCAGTCGCAAAAACCACCAAGTGCTATGACGAAACTGGCTCTCATGAGGACCGCCACAGGAATGGAAGACCCAGAGTTACCTCTGCTGCAGAGGATAAGTTCATTAGAGTTACCAGCCCAAAAAGTAACAGACACATCTCAACATCAACTGTTCAGAGGGGACTGTGTGAAATCAGGCCTTCATGGTCGAATTGCTGCAAAGAAACCACTACTACAGGACATCAATAAGAAGAAGACACTTGCTTGGGCCAAGAAACACGAGCAATGGACATTAGACAGGTGGAAATTTGTCCTTTGGTCTGGAGTCCAAATTGGAGATTTTTGGTTCCAACCGCCGTGTCTTTGTGAGACGCGGTGAGGGCGAACGGATGATCTCCGCATGATCTCTAGGCTGTGTAAGGGCAATTTGACCAAGAAGGAGAGTGATGGAGTGCTGCATCAGATGACCTGGCCTCCACAATCCCCCGACCTCAACCAAATTGAGATGGGTTGGATGAGTTGGACCGCAGAGTGAAGGAACAGCAGCCAACAAGTGCTCAGCATATGTGGGAACTCCTTGAAGACTGTTGGAAAAGCATTCCAGGTGAAGCTGGTTGAGAGAATGCCAAGAGCGTGCAAAGCTGTCATCAAGGCAAAGGGTGGCTATTTGAAGAATCTCAAATATAAAATATATTTTGATTTGTTTAACACTGTTTTGGTTACTACATGATTCCATATATGTTATTTCATAGTTTTGATGTCTTCACTATTATTCTACAATGTAGAAAATAGTAAAAATAAAGAAAAAAACTCTTGAATGAGTAGGTGTGTACAAACTTTTGACTGGTACTGTATGTTGAAAAGGGTGGGGCTTAAGCTGCATCCCTATCTCACCTCACGGCCCCGTGGAAAGAAATGTGTGCGTTATTTGCCAATTTTTACCGCACACTTGTTTGCGTACATGGATTTTATAATGTCGTATGTTTTTCCCCCAACACCACTTTCCATCAATTTGTATAGCAGACCCTCATGCCAAATTGAGTCAAAAGCTTTTTTGAAATCAACAAAGCATGAGAAGACTTTGCCTTTGTTTTGGTTTGTTTGTTTGTCAATTAGGGTGTGCAGGGTGAACACGTGGTTTGACATACAGTAATTTGGTAGAAAGACAATTTGACATTTGCTCAGTACATTGTTTTCACTGAGGAAATGTACGAGTCTGCTGTTAATGATAATGCAGAGGATTTTTCCAAGGTTGCTATTGACGCATATCCCACGGTAGTTATTGGGGTCAAATCTCTCTCTCTCTCCCACCTCTCTCTCTCTCTGCTTGACCTCTTCTCCCCATGCCTAAAACACTGATTGCTTTCATTCCTAATCAGTGGCTGATGAATTGTCTTAAAGCCAGCAGGAGAGTCAATTGGATCTGATATGTTCTATCCGGTGGCTGCTTATTGGATAATAGTCTGCTTGTTGGGGATGCTCTGCATGTGACAGTAATAAACTGTAGTGAAAGAGATAGCCACTTAGCTGTATTAGTGGTAACTCAGCAGTTAAAAGAGCAATAAGAACTTACATTTCATTACTTGGGTTTGACTTGGGCCTTGATGTTGAGGTGGGTGTGGCGTGGGACTGGAGGAGTGTCACCACGGTGTGTGTGTGCGTTTGAGTGTGTGTAAATCTATGCATGCATATGAGTCATAGTGGGTCACTGTGTGTGCATGACACTGGGTCACTGTGGGTGTGTGTGGGGGACATGTGACTTTGTAAGTGGGGGGCAGGGATGCCACATGACCTCGTCTGATGAGGAGTTTGGACAGCTTGAACTGATCTCTGACACACACAAACAGACAAAAGCTGTTACAGGACGGTCTGTCTATCCCCTCAAACCCCACACGGAGAGAGAGAAAGAGGGAGAGAGAGAGACAGAGAGAGGGAGAGAGAAAGAGAAAGAGAGACAGCGAGGGAAAGAAAGAGAGCGATCGAGAGAGGAGAGAGAGCAGTTGGTTTTGGGGGATGAGGAGGGGAGGGAGAAGAGGGAGGAAAAGGGGAGGTTTGGCGTCAGCGTGGAGCCAGGGCCTACAGTACCTCAGGGGGGACAGAGCCATTGTGTGGCAACAAGCTCCCCCATTCAGCCTGCCCTGTGTGTCGCTAAACTCTGCTAATGAGCGTTACCCACCTCTAGCACCACACACACACTGCTTCACAGGACCCCATTCATTTACATTTTAGTCATTTAGCAGACGCTCTTATCCAGAGCGACTTACAGGAGCAATTAGGGTTAAGTACCTTGCTCAAGGGCACGTCGACAGATTTTTCACCTAGTTGGCTCGGGGATTAGAACCAGCGACCTTTCGGTTACTGGCACAACGCTCTTACCCACTAATTCACAATGACAGAGAGAGAGAGTGGGGGCAGCGGCAGCGAGGAAGAAGAGAGGGAAGAGAGGTAAAGAAAGAAAAGGAGGGCATGTCATCTCCCATCAGGCAGAGGGTTTTTTTCACAGCAGCTTTTTCCAACGTCAGGGAGGTGGAGGGAGAGGGCTGTAGTGCTGAGGATGGCCCGGTCATTAAAACCATGTTAAAACACTTCTGATGTTGTCAGCGGACAGACCGAGAGACGCAGGAAGGAGAGGAGGAGGGAGGGCTGGAGTGGCCTGGCGATGCTATCTGCCTCACAGCCAGTTCACTGCTGCTGTCAATACTATAAGCAGCAAGGTGCAAGATGAGCAACAACCTAATATCCACATCAAACGTTCATGGTGGCTCCTAGGGCAAAGAGGGGATGTAGGAAGAAGGGAGGAGGAGGAGGGGATGGAAGGAGAGAGAGAGAGCTAGTGAGAGAGAGAGTAGCTCGCCGTTATCACTCTCATGACCTTCACTCCCCAAACCTTTTAAATCCTTTTAAAAACTCACACGGACACACACAGACAGACACACACATAGCACTTTTAAAGTTCCAACCTCCGGGCTGAATTACATTTGCAGTGTTTTTAAGGTGGTATTATAGTGACCCTTTCAGCACGCGCTCTCCTCTCATCCATCTTTCTTCTCCTCTCTGGCCCCCATAGAAAGCTTTCTGCCTCAGAGGAGGCAAGGCGAGCCTGCGTTTTATTTATTTAATATAGCCGTGAGGAGAAGTACACTGCCAACTTCAGGAATCGTTTTAAGGAAGCCCTTTTTAATGGATTTTAATAACTTTGATGGTGTTGGATAAAACACCTAAGGAGTGAGGAATGCTGTTGTCTTGCATGTTTCAGAAAGGGAGGGGAAAAACCTCTCAAGCCCAGGTCAGTGTGTGTGTGTGTATATTCGAAGCCAGGCTGGGCAGAGTGTAATTCACTGCTACAGTATCCCATCAGCTCCTTTCAAACTACTCGACTCCCATTCAACAGATGCTGTCTCTCAGTGTATAGGAACTGTAGTTTGATTACTGGTAGCTTAACTCAACCATATTAGACACAATTCAGTATTACACACACACAGGCTGCTGTGATGACACCCGGTCAAATTCCGTTTTTTGTTTGGGCTACAAGTTGAGTTGCAACACTGGGGGTCCTCTTCACTCTATCAAGAACCCCCTCCACCCCCCTCCTTATCCTCCCCAGACACACAGACACATTCTGACCACAGCTCTGTCAAACACAGGGTTGGAGGGAGGAAGAAAGAAAGATGGAGACATTGTGTGGCGGCGACGCCAGAGAGTGAGTGATGGGGACAGGAAGCGTTGTGTAGGAGAGCCTGAGGGTGTGTGTAGGGTGGCCGTGTGTCACAGCTTCACACACAGCATGGGGTCTGGCAGCGTGCTCTGGCGTGACTCATAATTTAAAACTTTAACTATAACCCCTCCAAAAAGAATGTTTCTTTGAAAGCATTTCTGTGGACCGATTGGCGGTTGGAGTTTTGGCAGTGGATGACAGTGTAAGGCAAACAAACAAGGCCAGAGGTTGTGGAACTCCGACCTCTCCTCTCCTCTTTGTGACAGGCAGTCGGTGGTTCTTCAGGGTTGGCATCACTGCATAGCACTTTCATGTCATTCAGAGAGAGGGAGAGAGAGGGAGAGAGAGCAGGACAGAGAGAGAGAGAGAGGAGAGAGAGAGAGAGAGAAGAAAGATGGAACAAGAACAGAGAGAATCAGAGAAGGTATGTTGTTGTGAATGTGGGCGGTAAGTGGGAAGGCTCTAATGACTATGTTGACGACCTAGGAGAATGAGATGAAGAGGCTCTGACCTAGGATCAGTATAATAAACACTATGTCCTCTCTGGTCAGACATACCCATATCTATATCAGATATATTGTCTCTGTATGCTCAGTATATAGTATTTCTTTGTCTTCTCTGATCTAGGATCAGTGTAGTTAGTCCATGAGATGGGAGCAAATCTCATCATCGTGAATAAGTAAAGAGCTCTGGAGAGCAGCAAGTCTGTTGCTGACGTTCCTGCCTGACTGACTTTTAACACATTAGAAAGACCATGTCGCCAGTAATGAGGGGGGAGAGAGAGAGAGAAGGGGGGGGGGGGCAGAGAGAGGGGGGGAGTGGGAGAGAGAGAGATGGAAAAAGGGGGAGAGATCAAATTCTTGTTCTAAATGATCTTGAAATGTAAAGGAAGTTAAGTGACAACTGGAATGTCACAAATGTCCAATGACATAGTGAGCAACAGCAACATCGTCAGTGAGTCCCACTATTCCAAGTACATGAAGCGTACATGTGGTACACCAGTCCTGGGGAGGGAGAGTATGTGTGTTTGTACTGGAAAGAATGTGTAGATGAGAGAAAGAGTGTGTGTGTGTGTATATACGTACATGCGTGTTTATGTGCATGTGTCCGTGCATGTGAGTGTGTGTACATTATATGGGTGTGTACGCGCATGCGCTTCAGCACACGTGTGTGCATACGAACGTGTCTGTCTCGGTGTGTAGTGCACCAGTGTTCCCTCGCTGCCGTGGCCTAGCTCTGGTCCCCCCTCCCCCGCTGTGCCAGAGTTTATTCACAGGAAATGCTTTGGGAGCCTCACGGCCGGCTGCTCTGATGTGAACTGACGTGGCGTCTCCAGCAGGCCCAGGAGTTAGCATGTCAGGCAGGTCAGCACAGGGCAAGCAGACAGTCAATAAAATATTCAATACAGCACTCTCAGATCATGGATCTAATACCTCCAAAAAGATCCCCCTTCTCCCATCCTAAACCCCCCCACCCTCTTCACACAGTTAGTCCAGGGTCTGTCAGTTAGTCTGTCAGGGTACAGGGTGCAAAAGCCTCTGTCTGCGTCCCAAATGGCACCCTATTCTCTATATAGCAGTGCACTATATAGGGAATATGGTTCCATTTGGGACGTAGCCTCTGTCAGTGTGGATCTGATTGACTTTCACAGGCAGCCCAAGCTGGGCCATTCTTCACGGGAAACCCTATGGATTTTATTCTGAACTAATGGGAAGGCTGGTTTGGTCAGCTGAGTGAAAGTTGAAAAGTGTGGGGGGGGGGGGGGGGGGAGAAGAGGAAGAATATTTTTTCCTTCTCTTTCTCCATTTCAGGATCATTGCTATTTTTGGCCACTTTTCCTCTGGCTATTTCTTTTCTGTCTTGTTTTTTTTCTTCTTCTTTCATTCTTTCCTCCATTCAGTATCCTTCCTGTTGCCCCCCAGGCAGGAAGAAAACACCAGGCTGCCTAGGTCTGACAGCCTGGGAGTCTCTGGGAGTGTGTGTGTGTGTGTGTGTGTGTGTGTTTGGGTTGGGTTGGGCGGCCCATGCAGTCTGTGTGAATTTGGAGCGCCAGGCGCTAATCTCAATTAGCATCACTCACCCTGCCCTCTGTCCCCAGTCTCCTCTCACATCACTCACCCTGCCCTCTGTCCCCAGTCTCCTCTCACATCACTCACCCTGCCCTCTGTCCCCAGTCTCCTCTCACATCACTCACCCTGCCCTCTGTCCCCAGTCTCCTCTCACATCACTCACCCTGCCCTCTGTCCCCAGACTCCTCTCACATCACTCACCCTGCCCTCTGTCCCCAGTCTCCTCTCACATCACTCACCCTGCCCTCTGTCCCCAGTCTCCTCTCACATCACTCACCCTGCCCTCTGTCCCCAGACTCCTCTCACATCACTCACCCTGCCCTCTGTCCCCAGTCTCCTCTCACATCACTCACCCTGCCCTCTGTCCCCAGTCTCCTCTCACATCACTCACCCTGCCCTCTGTCCCCAGTCTCCTCTCACATCACTCACCCTGCCCTCTGTCCCCAGTCTCCTCTCACATCACTCACCCTGCCCTCTGTCCCCAGTCCCTCTCACATCACTCACCCTGCCCTCTGTCCCCAGACTCCTCTCACATCACTCACCCTGCCCTATGTCCCCAGTCCCTCTCACATCACTCACCCTGCCCTCTGTCCCCAGTCTCCTCTCACATCACTCACCCTGCCCTCTGTCCCCAGACTCCTCTCACATCACTCACCCTGCCCTCTGTCCCCAGTCCCTCTCACATCACTCACCCTGCCCTCTGTCCCCAGACTCCTCTCACATCCACTCAACCTTCTCTCAGACCAAGACAGGCTCCTCCACAGACCTCCCCCCCACACACACACACTCTGTAGTCCTATATGGACTCATAGCCCCCAACACCAGCTGCTATCGGCCTGTTTCATCGATCAACTCTGACACTAAGATGTTAACGTTAGTTTCTCTTTGCTTCCTTTTCCCCCTATCCTCGTACCTCCTTACACATACAACATCCTGTTACATATACTAGCTACATCCTCTTACATATACTAGCTACATCCTCTTACACATACGACATCCTCTTCCATATACTAGCTACATCCTCTTCCATATACTAGCTACATCCTCTTCCATATACTAGCTACATCCTCTTCCATATACTAGCTACATCCTCTTCCATATACTAGCTACATCCTCTTCCATATACTAGCTACATCCTCTTCCAAATACTAGCTACATCCTCTTCCATATACTAGCTACATCCTCTTCCATATACTAGCTACATCCTCTTCCATATACTAGCTACATCCTCTTCCATATACTAGCTACATCCTCTTCCATATACTAGCTACATCCTCTTCCATATACTAGCTACATCCTCTTCCAAATACTAGCTACATCCTCTTCCATATACTAGCTACATCCTCTTCCATATACTAGCTACATCCTCTTACATATACTAGCTACATCCTCTTACATATACTAGCTATAGTCGTGGTCAAAAGTTTTGAGAATGACACAAGTATTGGTCTTCACAAAGTTCGCTGCTTCAGTGTTATGATATATTTTTGTCAGATGTTACTATGGTATACTGAAATATAATTACAAGCATTCCATAAGTGTCAAAGGCTTTTATTGACAATTACATTAAGTTTATGCAAAGAGTCAATATTTGCAGTGTTGACCCTTCTTTTTCAAGACCTCTGCAATACGCCCTGGCATGCTGTCAATTAACTTCTGGGCCACATCCTGACTGATGGCAGCCCATTCTTGCATAATCAATGCTTGGAGTTTGTCAGAATTTGTGGGTTTTTGTTTGTCCACCCGCCTCTTGAGGATCAACCACAAGTTGTCAATGGGATTAAGGTCTGGGGAGTTTCCTGGCCATGGACCCAACATTTCAATGTTTTGTTCCCTGAGCCACTTAGTTATCACTTTTGCCTTATGGCAAGGTGCTCCATCATGCTGGAAAAGGCATTGGTCGTCACCAAACTGTTCTTGGATGGTTGGGAGAAGTTGCTCTCAGAGGATGTGTTGGTACCATTCTTTATTCATGGCTGTGTTCTTAGGCAAAAATGTGAGTGAGACCACTCCCTTGGCTGAGAAGCAACCCCACACATGAATGGTCTCAGGATGCTTTACTGTTGGCATGACACAGGACTGATGGTAGCGCTCACCTTGTCTTCTCCGGACAAGGTGTTTTCCGGATGCCCCAAACAATCGGAAAGGGGATTCATCAGAGAAAATGACTTTATCCCAGTCCTCAGCAGTCCAATCCCTGTACCTTTTGCAGAATATCAGTCTGTCCCTGATGTTTTTCCTGGAGAGAAGTAGCTTCTTTGCTGCCCTTCTTGACACCAGGCCATCCTCCAAAAGTCTTCGCCTCACTGTGCGTGCAGATGCACTCACACCTGCCTGCTGCCATTCCTGAGCAAGCTCTGCACTGGTGGTGCCCCGATCCCGCAGCTGAATCAACTTTAGGAGACGGTCCTGGTGCTTGCTGGACTTTCTTGGGCGCCCTGACGCCTTCTTCACAACAATTGAACCTCTCTCCTTGAAGTTCTTGATGATCCGATAAATGGTTGATTTAGGTGCAATCTTACTAGCAGCAATATCCTTGCCTGTGAAGCCCTTTTTGTGCAAAGCAATGATGACGGCACGCGTTTCCTTGCAAGTAACCATGGTTAACAGAGGAAGAACAATGATTTCAAGCACCACCCTCCTTTTAAAGCTTCCAGTCTGTTATTCTAACTCAATCAGCATGACAGAGTGATCTCCAGCCTTGTCCTCGTCAACACTCTCACCTGTGTTAACGAGAGAATCACTGACATGATGGCAGCTGGTCCTTTTGTGGCAGGGCTGAAATGCAGTGGAAATGTTTTTGGGGGATTAAGTTCATTTTCATGGCAAAGAGGGACTTTGCAATTAATCTGATCACTCTTCATGACATTCTGGAGTATATGAAAATTGCCATCACCAAAACTGAGGCAGCAGACTCTTCCACAGACTAGCTACATTCTCTTCCACATACTTAACATCTTTAAAACAACCGTCTCCTTAGTATACTGCTCATTTACAGAGTGGTCTGCCTGAGTAGGCAGTATTTCATGACTCACACCGCAGCGCAGCACAGCGGAGAATAGATTGTTCAGTAGCAGTGGATCAGTGTTACACACTCAAACGCTTTCCTTTCCCTGCTGAATAATTGATGGGAATAGATGGTTAAGGACAAAGACAGGGAAGACTCCATTAGGACTGTAGCAGTCATGGTGCTGACTTCATCATCAGATGGATGAGTGTTGGCGCAGGATAGCACTGTAGTCGTGTCAGACAATATCATGGATGGAGCACAACAGTTCTGGTCTGATAGTGGCCTTGTACAACGCATGTACAACAGGGCCTGCATGGGGGATACACTTTCTCCAGACACCTGCCTTGCATTTCAGTTTCAAATACACTAAAACCCAGCACTGGGAGCAAAAAGGACACGCTAGGAAAAGAGAGGAAAATACATTGCTTTTATGGTTTACAATTGGGAGCTAACCTAAGTGGTCCAAATAGCTGTGTCTGGTCGGTCGGTGGGTTTTTATTTTTCCAAAGGCATGCCATAATCCATCCCAGAAGTGTGTAGAGGCCCAAAGCTTTCACATACCTATAAATAAATGTTTTTCTCTGCCAGCAGAGCTGAGTGAAGGCCAGGCTTCTCGCACGCACACATGCACGGACACGCATACACACAGGGGGACACACGCACACACAGTACAAGCCGGACTCAAGTAAATAGCTCCTTTATGAAAAACAATCCAACACTAGCAACACCATGAAAAGAGCACTACGTTATTTATTTTTAAACAGACCCCAGAACAGAACATCCACCTCTCCTCGGGGGAGTGTGTTCTGTTTCAGATGGAGCCATGTTCTTTTTAACTGAGTGTGTGTGTGTGCGTGTGTGTGTGTGTGGAGAGATGCATGCCAAGGAGATAAACACAACAAATCACCTCCCACTATCCTCAGCAGCAGGTGGCAGTGCCTTGGGTACAGTGGGCAAGCTGCTCCCTATCACTTACAAATGGCAGTGGCTCACCAGGCACTGGGGGACGAGACACGCGGTTAACCACAATAGGAATACTGCCCCGTACGGGTAGCAGTGAGGGACAGAAAGGACAGACATTTGAGGCTTTCTCCCCCTCCTTTCCCTCTGAGAAAGCATTCCACTGATACTACTGATGGAAGAGGGGGAAGGATTGAAGGAGTGAGTCCTAAGAATGGTTAGAGGCAGGGAGGAGAGGAGACGGAGGGGTGGGGGGGGGTGTACTTCAGGAATGCTGCTGGTTTGGAGTACAGAGTTGGCCTCTGGGACAATGGGGCATATTTTATGGAGATGCAGGGAAGCTGATAGCACGTGCGTCTCCCGCGACAAAGGGGCACTTCTCCTGGCCTGGCCGAGCCCGTGAGAAAGGCATATTTGTTGGGTGCTTTGACAGAGGAGCTGGTTTCTTTGACCATCATTCATAGCCATTTAAAACACCAGACTGGTCTGAATGGATGCAGATCGCCGGCATAGCTGGGCCTCCTACACACCGCTCAGAGCCAGGAACAGGGGGCTATGACGCCCAACGCCCAGGACCTCTCTCACGCTGTCTCATATTAGGTCTGCGGCAATGATTTTGGTCTAAGGTTAGATTAGAGGCTAAGTCTTTGACTAGGCTGGGCTGGAGTTAAGGCTAGGGCAGAGAATGAGGCTAAGGCTTGGGTTGGGGTTTAAAGGAAAAATCCACTCAAAAACATGTCGTTTTTATTTATTTGTCCACTGTTGATACAGTCCCAAAATATTTCGCATTTCAGCAGTCAAGTTTTCAAAATGATGAACTTTCATGATGATGCGTTTTTTCATATGTATCAATAGTGGACTAATGAAAAAAATACCAAAATATTGTTTTTGAGTGGATTTTTCCTTTAAGGTTAGAGCAGCGGCTAAATCTTAGTCTTTGATTAGATTGGACAAGGGCTAGATTTGAGAGGCGGCTAGTGCTAGGACTTGAGTTAGGAGTTAGGGTTGGTGCTGGGAGCAGGGGCGGTGTGTTCATTAGGGCGATATGGGCGACGCACTGCCAAACGGGAAAAGGAAGGGATTTTTTTTCTAATCAATTATATCACGGCAACAGTAGTTATCAGTGTTCTAATCTAGACGTCTGATCTGCCACTAAATGTCCAATCAGGCTAAAGTCGTGCTTCAAATGGCCCCGCCCCTTTTGGGGCGATTTCAGTCAGGTTGAAAATCGCCCAGGAGTCTCTCATAGACTATCATGTAAAATCTTTTTTTTTTCAAATATCAGAGCTTTCAATACAATCTCTATGGGTTCCGGGAGGGCTTGCACTTACGCGCTTTCGTCATACGTAACATAAGTAACCATGAACATAATTAAGAAAAGAGCGGGTAGCAGCGTCAATCAATTCACGTACAACTGTCAAGATGGCTAGCTTTGCGAGGCAAAGATGAAACTGAGGGCTCCACCAACCCTGGTATTTTTCTTGGACTTGTCAACTTTGTGGCACAATTAGATGAGGTGTTTGATGACCATCTTAAAAATGCTAAAGTTTTCAAGGGCACATCAAAGACCATTCAAAACGAGCTACTGGAGTGTATGCTAGCGGTCATGAGGGAACATATTGTGGAGGAGGTGAAGTCGGCGAACTTCGTAGCTATCCAAGCTGACGAGACCACGGACGTTTCTACACAGACACAGCTGGTGCTTGTGCTGAGGTACATAGATAGCAACCACAAAGTGCAGGAGCGCTTTTTTGAGTTCCTTCCCATCTCGGAATCAACCTCAGTCTCAATCGCCAGTGTGCTTTTGGAGAGACTGAACGGTCTTTTTGCCGACGACGAGAAAGTCAAACTCATTGCGCAAGCTTACGATGGAGCCAGTGTGATGAGGGGAGAGAAGGCTGGTGTGCAGCAAAAGGTGCGTGAGCATTTCAAGAATGCCCATTACGTGCATTGCTATGCGCATCAGCTGAATTTGATCATGCAGCAAGCTAGAACAGTTTCAGTACAAGTAATGTAGCCTCTCTCTCTCTTTGTCCCTCCCTGTCTGTCTCTTTAACACACACACGCCCAAATCAGTTCACAGTTGATGTTGTTTAAAATAGTTATTTTTCATTTTTAAAAATGTAAAAAAAAAAAAAATATCTGTTCATGTTCATTTTTACAAATCTATACAATTGGCCAGAATATGGTTGTTCATATTTACAAATCTATACAATTGGCCAGAATATGGTTGTTCATTTTTACAAAGCCATACAGATAGCTGTGTTTACCTTTTCTATAAATTATTTTCAAATTCTGTTTTCAGGCAAAATGTCTATCACTGTTCATTTTCACAAATCTATACAAGAGGGCAGAATATGGAAGTCTATAAAAATTTCTTATTACCAATAACTTGCATCAATGTTTTCAGTAGCCTCTATCAAAAGCTCCTGCTTGCTTGTTGTGAATTATGCTGAGGTGCACATATTTCCAATTCAACCATGAGGCCTTTTTGAAGCAAGTAATGTGTATATCAGTATTGACTTATATGCTGCCCCTGTCTTCATGTTGTTGCTGGACATATCATTTTTAAAATGTGTGTAGGTCACCTAAATCATCAGAAAAATTGCCCCCCCTGAGAATTTTTTCAGGAGCCGCCACTGGCTGGGAGTAAGGGCTGAGGCTAAGACTAGGAATGGGCATGGGGCTATATAGCTTCCCATGAAGGAACACGACAAGGCATTCACATTTGTTTCCACTTATGTTACATGATCTTTAAGAGCTTAATTTGAACAAATCCCTCACTTCAACAGCATACTGTACTTTCCAAGAGAGATCTTCCATCTGCAAAACAACAACAAAGGTTGACTAAAGCCTGTCTTAACCTATCACTGGTGATTCAGCCCGTAAATGCCTTTTAGTTTCCTAACACATTTGCTTCGATCTGCACTTTACAGCAGAGATCATTAAAAGCAGTCAGAGAGACTGTGAGTGAGAGGTAGAGAGAGAGAGAGGGAAGGAAGGAGGGAGAGCGATAAGAGCGCTAGAGAGCGTGTCTAAAAGCTGCTGCAGAGAGGAGTGCCTGGGGACAGGCAGGATGCCTCAGGCTGCTCTCCCTAGCAGAGTGAGGTTGCCCATTTTCTGCCGGCGTGATACTCTTTTTCAGGCACCTCGTAGAGAGAGAGAGAAGGAGAGAGATGGAGAGAGAGAGAGAGAAAGGAGAAAAGGTGCTGTTCCATATCTGTATCTCAGTCCAGAAGAGACGAAGCCTCTCAATCTTTCCTTGCCACAACACACGACAGCTAACATGGAATTGTTGTGAACTCATCATCAGGAACCACCCATGACTTCCCCCTCACACAACATAAACATTTCATGTTAAGTAAGAATCCACCCACGGAGCAGTGGCTTTGTCATGTATGTTTGCGTTGTCTTGTTGTTTTTATATACTCCCATGCATTTTAACACCTTCCCTCTTTATCATACTTTACTCCCCCCATACCATACAAGCCTTTCCTGTCTACCTGAGGCCATTCTCATGGCCCAGACACTAACACTCTGTACTCTAGCTGGGGGTCTGGAAAGATCCTCCATGTTATTATAGTGTGTGTCTGGGGCTGAGGCTGTGGCTGGAGAGGTCACCCCAAACCACAGGAAGGAATCTGGGGATGGAAGGATGGCTAGAGGAAAGACGAGGGGATGGGTGGAGGAAAGATGAGAGGAGGGGTGAAAGAGTGTGGGGGGGTGGGGGGGAGGAGGAAAGATGAGGGGTTAATGTCTGGCAGATGACAGATCCCAGAATTCCTTCTTTGCGACCACTCTCCTCCTGAACACTACGTCTTTATCCTGCTTGTCTCTCTCCCCAGTCATCCCCCAGGCCTGAGCTGCTGATTAGAATAGCTGGCAGAAAAAGACAAAAACGGGCCAAGATGCATGCCCCGGGGTCATAATCTCAAATCATATTTGCAGCAGCGCACAGGAACAAAGGCAGCCCAGTTTGGCCGGGTCGTCTTTTTATCACTTAGCACAAAAGCTTGCCTCCCACCCCCCACCCCGTCTGACGCTGTCCCACAATAGTGGCCCCCCTCTGGACCTACAACCACACGGAGGGAAAATGGGCCCTCCTCTTCTAACCACACTGAGACACATTTTAAAAACACACTTTACACTGGGCTCTGACATCCACGATAAAAGGAAGCCTCTCTTTTAACACTTTAATGAAATTCCACAGAGGGGGAGAAGGGAGAGGGGAGGGGGAGGAGAGGGGCCCCCAGACCACTGGACCCCCTCCCATGGAACACTTTAGATTATGTTGAATTACACAGCAACACAATACAGTGTGTGTTTTCCCTCTGACCTCCCTACAGCCCCATGGCCCCAAGCCCACGGCTTGACCTGCCTCCCTGGCATTAAGTAGTGTGGTGGGGACGGTCGGGGTATTTGTCTAGTGTAGGGGCTGGATGAGGGGGCTGGAGAGGGCAGGGGTACAGAAAAGGGCAGTCACAAAACCCAATTGTCCCAGTAATGGTGGTAATTGCATTTTATTAAAATAATGACTGGGAGTCTGGCTGGAATTACTGACAGTAGGGGCTGATGCTCCCTCCCTCCACATGACTGAGAGTCAGGAGATAGACACTATAGTCTAGAAGAGGGTATATTCTGCTCCAGCTGAGAGAGAGAGGGAGGGAGAGAGAGTGAGAGAAAGAGAGTGAAAGCTGTAGAGAGAGAGAGGAAAAGACATTAAGAAAGTGTGACAGAAGAAACAGCAGTAGTGGTGGTTCTAACCCCCTGCTGGGTCCACGCTCCACCACCCTGCTACAGCACCAGGGCCAGACCCGGGCCAGACCTGGGTCAGGTCACGTCAATAGTAACAGTGTTGTGTGAGAACCAGCTACCCCACGCTGGGACGTTTCCACCCAGGCTTTTCCTGGTGCTGTGACCCACACCAACCCCCCTCCTCCCTGACACACTCAACAGCATGTGCTGCTTTTCAAGGACAAAGCAAGAGAGAGGAGAGAAAGAGATGAGAAGCTTTTACAGTGCCCTGGCAGCGTAGAGTACAAAGTGTCTCCTTTTTAAAAGCTGCTGCTCTGGGAGAGGTCTATGAAGCCTGGTGGAATATCATCATAGCTGGTAGGGATGGAAGGAGGGAGAGATGGACGGAGGGGTGAAACAGTAGCATCTAAGCCGTGGCTCAGACACTCATCTCCGCATGCCGCTTATGTGCCTATGTTCCCAGCGCCTCCTTATCCTCCACACCTTCACAGGAAGTTCACACTGGCCCTGCAGCGACACCCGTCCCTCACCCCTATACTGCCCCCTCCTCCCCCTACCCCCTCCCCCTCCTACCCCTGCCCCCTTCCTCCCCCCTCTCCCTGGCTGTGCTCCTGATTGGCTGACTCTATCCCTCCCTCCCTCCCTCCCTCCCTCCCTCCCTCCCTCCCTCCCTCCCTCTCCACCCTACCCCCTCTCTCTCCATCCCTTGCCATCCTTCCTCCCCCCTCTCCCTGGCTGTGCTCCTGATTGACTGACTATCCCTCCCTCCCTCTCCACCCTACCCCCTCTCTCTCCATCCCTTGCCCTCCTTCCTCCCCCCTCTCTCCCACCGAAGCATTCTCAAAGAGCCATGGCTGTTTTAAGGAAGGGTAGCAGTGAGGGGGAATCACAAACAGACATTTAATTTTCTCTCTTCCTGGTCTCCCAGTCACAATGGACTCCTGTCAACGGGCTCTGCTGAGAGTGTGTGACGCAGTTTGTAAGTGTGTGTGTGTGTGCATAATGTGTATAAAGAGTACTGTGAATCTGTACTGTAGAGGTGTTTGTCTGTGTAAACTGATTTAGTATAAGCATGCATACATCATGTGTGTTGTAACGTTTGTGTGAACATGTGTGCATACGTGTGTCCAGTTAGTATTTGTGTATATTTATGCAAGTGAGTGTATCCTCAGTGTGTGTATTATTCCACCGTACAACACACGGAAGAGGCCAGAACACGGCACGGCACGGGGGTGTTTATCAATGTGTAGCGGCCAGCTGAGTGTAGATCGTACTACACACACACACACACACACACACACACACACAGCTAGCATACTCAAGCCTCTCTCTCTCTCTCCCAATGTGGGACAGCCAAGAGTTCAAGGGCCTTCTTACAGCAGAGTGTCTCCTCTGAACCAAGGCCCTCCAAATATTTACTCAGCTCGGAGCCTTGGGCTGCGTCCCAAATGGCACCCTATTCCCTATATAGTGCACTACTTTTGACCAGGGCCAATAGGGAAACCCACATGGCACTGGTCAAAAGTAGGGCACTTTGTAGGGAATAGGGTGGTATTTGGGACTGGGCCTTGGTCTGAGAGCACTGTTGGGATCTCTGTGTATCCGTTACAATGCTCTGGGGTTTTGTAATACACAAGCAGCATGACAAATGTTGTCTGAGGAGGTTGGAGGAAAAAAGACAACTGTGGAAAGAACGTGGAAATAACAGAACTGTTCCAAGATGTGGGCTTCGATCGTTTACTGCAGGGATGGGCAACTTTGATGGGGGTCAGGGCCACCAAAAATCTGAACTCATCATGAGGGGCCGCAGTGGCTCGCGGGTCTGCGTACCCACATCCATACCCACACATGCAGTCAGCTGGCCCTTGCCAAGGTGGGGGGCCCACCATGGTTAAACATGTTTAAGTTTTAGAGTTAATTTCCTGCAATTCACCACATTTTGCCATACGGCGTAGAGAAAATGTTGCCGTTTTAAAGGAAGTTTGCTGCAATTCTACTCATTTTGCCATGGGGCGGAGAGAAAACGTTTTTTGAAATGTATCTGAGTGAGAGTGACTAACAAAATCATGGACAAATTACCCTGGTCGGTAATTCGACCATGATTACTACCAGATTAGATAGCTGGCCGCTAGACTAATTTACCAATCTAACAAATGTTAGCTGACTCGCTAATTGACATAAGAGAAAAACTGCTGAAGCCCAACCACATTTCGAAATTGCACCTTGTATATTATACAATTCTAATTCTCAATAGTAAGTAAGTAAGTAAGTAAGGGTTTCCCATCCCTGGTTTACTATGTCCATCTAAATGATTTATGAGAATAGATTTGGTTGATTAACCTACGGTTTTCTATAGAGTTTGTTTCCATCAAAAACAGGACTTTTCATTGTTAAGATTTGTGATATTGTAAATTGCCTGTACTCCCAACGGTTATTATACAACTACTACAAGTCTTGATTGTGATCAGTTGCAATCAGCATGTTTTACTTCCATTAAAAAAATATATTCAACTTACTTACAACAATATGTAAAGATAAGTACAATTACCTTAGTCTCTCTGACAAGAGGTCCTAACTCACTACAGTGACCCTGATAAGCAACACGTTTCACATTCACTCAACAATAAAGACATCCAGGCATGTGCTGTAGCTAAAAACAACCACGCCATGAACTGCTCTATAAACAAACACACTCATACCCACACACACACACATGTCCAGAACAGCTTCTTTTCATGGCCAGACTAGTTTGTGCAGTGCAGTGAGAGGGGATCTCGACTTGGGGTGAGTGCTTGGTCACGGAGCAGTGTGCTGTGTTAGGCTGGGCCATGTGGTGCTCTGTTGGAGGCTGTCATTTTCTCTGCACTGGTGGCTCAGGGATGGGGAGTTAGCTGGCAGAGATGATAAAGACGGCTTGTTTAAGAGTGATGAGCTGTTCAGCGGAGAGGGGGGGGGAGAGAGAGAGGGGGGAGAGTGAGGGGGGGAAGAGAGAGAGAGAGGGAACCACATGCAAAGCATTAACAGTTCCCTTCTATCAATAATTAGAGATGAACAGGATGGAGGGACAGATCAGATTTTGGACTTCCTATGGCGTCTGGGACATGGGGTAGGTGGTGGATGTGTGTGTGAGAGAGAGAAAGACATATGTGTGTGTGTCTGGCATGTGTGTGGTGGAGAGCGAAAGGCTGAACTGAGGACATGTGCAGCACTACAACACTAAGTGATTTAGATATATTAGAATAATGCTTTCCTCAGATGTACAGCAGCAGTTAAGGATGAGCTATGTGTGGGCGTATGTAATGTGTATTCTAGTGTTGTAGATCCTAGATGAATCTGGCATGACCACGCACCATGTACGACACCATGGACACCCAGGCACTAGGACAAGAGCACAGCAGAAGAGAAGAGGGAGAGAGGGGATGAGTTTGGAGTGTTTTCCTGCCAGGCAGAGAGAATCCACAGCGTCCTCCAAGAGAAAACATTGACAGCAGCTATCTCTATTTGTATAATTGACTCTCCCTGCAGTTTACATTCTCACAGGCATTCTGACCGCTGTATTATGGGATGTGGGTCTCTCTCTCTTTAGATTACAGTGCAATAAATCCTCCAGCACTGTTGTCCTGCACAAATAAACCCCACCAAGTGTTGATGCAAAAATACAAAGTTGGAAGTGGAGAGAGGCACTCGCTTCCTGTGAAAGTTTCCGGAAAAGCCGTAAACACAGCCCTGTCTGTCTCTAGGGGAGCGGGCACGCTAGGCAGCCAAGCGTGCATGCGTACGGAGGGGACAATGTGTGCGTTTTTGTGTGGTCAGGCAGATGTGTGTTTATGGCTGTTTGTGTATGTGTGGTCATGTAAGTGTGCGTGCCTGATTCCGAGTGTGTGTGTGTGTGTTGGGGTCACTAGTTATTCTCTCTATATAAAGACAGGGCTGTTCTGTAGCCAAGTGTCCAGCTGTTGATAGGTGTCTGTTTACACTGAGTCACAGAGAGAACACTGACTAACTGAGACACAACCTTCTCTAGACTCTAGCTAACACTCTCAGAAAGTTCTAATTCGCTTCTACTCTAAACCCACCACTAATAAACTTATTATGGTGTTATTAACATTTTCCCCAAAATTCAACCATTCTGATCTTTATTAGAGCCCAGATTGCAGATGAGTAATGTAGTCGTCAGCCTCCTGACCTGGTCCACCATGCCAATACAGAGACCTGACCTGGTCCACCATGACAATACAGAGACCTGACCTGGTCCACCATGACAATACAGAGACCTGACCTGGTCCACCATGCCAGACCTCTGTGACTGCTTGTGACTCTACACTAACTCTAATTATGAATATGTGTTTCCCCTACGGGAGGGAGAGGGAGGGAGGAGGAGGAGGAGGGAGAGTGAGAGAGGGGGAGAGAGAGAAAGAGAGAGAGACAGCCTCTGGGAGGGCGGTGGGTAAGTGTCAGTGAGCAGCCTCTCAGTGTCAGTAGTAGGCCAGGCAGGGGAATGAGACAGCCCAGGGAAGGGAAGGGAACAGCAGCTAGGGGTTAGGGTAGAGGGTTAGTGCTCTACCTAACTCAATATGGCTGGGGCTAATGAACAGGGGGAGACTGCTTTCTTTCATTAGATATGAGAGCACGCTGTGTCCCAAATGGCACCCTATTCCCTATATAGTGCACTACTTTTGAGTAGAGCCCTTTTGAGTCAAAAGTAATAAACACTATACATGCAATTTACAAAAGTAGTGCACTATATAGGGAATACGGTGCCATTTGGGAAATTGTGTTTTATACACATGTACACTCCATGTCACTGACCCTGGGATCTAATGTTACAGGGCTGAGAGGAGAGGAGAGACCAGGCTGTGGTTTAACAAGCCTGGTTAGGACTAATCTAAAATGATGGCCAAATTGCGAACCAAATTGCAAACCAGATTTCTTAAAAACTCCAGGGTCAGAATAGCTGTTTTCATTCTTGTTGTAATGTCTGAAATTATTGCAAAACGTCTATGGGGATGTGTAGAAAAACATGTTAAAGTAACTCGTTGAAAAATGATTTACTTTTTTATTCAGAAATTCGCAAAATACTAGAGTCATCTGTGTAGTGCAGAAGAGGTCAAGGGTCTGTTACTTTTTTTCTGAACCCAAGTGACAACAGAAAAAACACTCCTGGGTGAATGTTTTGTCGGAAGTTTGGAGTGGCGCTAGTCGTCCCTCTTGCTGACCTCTCATCAACAGCAAGCTCTCCCCTCCTGTCAGAGTCTCACCCTTCAACCCCCTCAGCTACATCTTAATTACACTACAATTAGGCCCTACAAATGGTGTCCGCCGGCTGCCCCCATTATGTGTGTGTGTGTGTAAGGGGGTGGGTCCGTGTTTTCAATTTCCTCCCCTAATGGGTCAGTAATGTCTGGGAGGGTTGGGCAGCAGGAGTGTTCCGGGAGAGAAGCAGAGCCCCAGGACACTGACCTCACCAGACCCTAGAGGTCATGACCTTTGACCCTGGGAGCAGTGAGTAGCCAGCCCAGAGGGCTGGAGGGGGAGGGCCGCAGTGCTAGGGTTGGATTACTTCACTGTGTCTACTGCTGCTGTCACAAGACACACAGTCACACAGACTGCTGCCAGCCGAGGTGATGTCAGAGAGCAAGCTCACACAAATAGTGAGACTGAGTCAAGATACAGACAGACAGAGAGAGAGACAGAGAGAGCGAGAGAGAGCGAGAGAAAAACAGAGAGTTTGGGAAATTAAGCTCCTCAGTGACTTCTCACAATAACGTCATTGATAAACTAAGACATGCCACCACAGTGTGAGCTTATCAAGAAAGTGGTCCTTTGTTCAAATTAAGACCAGCTCTCGTGTTTCATAACATGATGTGAACTCGTCTAACTATATCATCATATCAAATAGGAATGTTTTCATATACCTTTAAAAACTTCAGTGAAGGAAAATCATTTGATGTCAATATCTGAAAGTGTACATCCGCTTTGGCATCCAAACCTATAATCTAGCTCACAATTACATTTTTCAACAATATAATGTGGGTATAATATCATCCTATCATAGACCACAAATACCAATTCCTTTTCCTTTCAAAAGGCCATACATATGATTTTTACATTAGGATGGCTGAGGAGTATTTATTCTAGGGTTTTCATATCCCAATAAAAGTTGGTAAATTGTGGTGCTCCCTACGCCAAGGGCTTGTATAGGAAGTGAAGGGGGTTTGGCTCAGGGCTCAATGCACTTTCTACCTCTTCCACACGGATTGTTATTGCAATAGGGATTCGTGGTGGGATGGAATCCTTTAACATACATAGGGTTTAATATGGCAACACACACCACAACTTCATACTAGTACTAAACATTAAAGGAGTCTCTCTCTATAATGATCAAATGACAACTCTGGAAATGGGTTGAGAGATTGCGATACCTGCCCCCTTCTATGTCAGCATCCCTGCTCTGTATATGATTGAGTTTCTCTCTTGGCAATGGCTCACATCAGATCTGCATTAGGGTTGCCAGTCTGTTCCCAGCACTGTGCGAAACAGCTCAGTTTTTTTCACTTGAAGACCAATCCTGGACAGCTGCTGAACTCCTTAAAAACGCTTTTTCACCATAGAATCAAATAATGTAACCTTCTGTAGTATATATATATGTATATGTATTTATACGTATGTACAGTGGCTTGCGAAAGTATTCACCCCCCTTGACATTTTTCCAATTTTGTTGCCTTAAAACCTGGAATTAAAATAGATTTTTGGGGGATTTGTATCATTTGATTTACACAACATGCCTACCACTTTGAAGATGCAAATGTTTTGTTGTTGTTGTGAAACAAACAAGAAATAAACTTGAGCGTGCATAACCATTCACCCCCCCAAAGTCAATACTTTGTAGAGCCACCCTTTGCAGCAATTACAGCTGCAAGTTTCTTGGGGTGTGTCTCTATAAGCTTGGCACAATCTAGCAACTGGGATTTTGGCCCATTCTTCAAGGCAAAACTGCTCCAGCTCCTTCAAGTTGGATGGGTTCCGCTGGTGTACAGCAATCTTTAAGTCATACTACAGACTCTCAATTGGATTGATGTCTGGGCTTTGACTAGGCCATTCCAAGACATTTAAATGTTTCCCGTTAAATCACTTGAGTGTTGCTTTAGCAGTATGCTTAGGGTGATTGTCCTGCTGGAAGGTGAACCTCCGTCCCAGTCTCAAATCTCTGGAAGACTGAAACAGGTTTCCCCTCAAGAATTTCCCTGTGTTTAGCGCCATCCATCATTCCTTCAATTCTGACCAGTTTCCCAGTTCCTGCCGATGAAAAACCTCCCCACAGCATGATGCTGCCACCACCATGCTTCACTGTGGGGATGGTGTTCTCGGGGTGATGAGAGGTGTTGTGTTTGTGCCAGACATAGCGTTTTCCTTGATGGCCAAAAAGCGTAGTCTCCCACATGCCTTTTGGCGAACACCAAACGGGTTTGCTTATTTTTTTCTTTAAGCAATGGCTTTTTTCTGGACACTCTTCGGTAAAGCCCAGCTCTGTGGAGTGTACGGCTTAAAGTGGTCCAATGGACAGATACTCCAATCTCCGCTGTGGAGCTTTGCAGCACCTTCAGGTTTATCTTTGGTCTCTTTGTTGCCTCTCTGATTAATGCCCTCCTTGCCTGGTCCGTGAGTTTTGGTGGGCAGCCCTCTCTTGGCAGGTTTGTTGTGGTGCCATATTATTTCCATTTTTTAATAATGGATTTTTTAATAAAGGATTTAATGGTGCTCCGTGGGATGTTCAAAGTTTCTGATATTTTTTTTATAACCCAACCCTGATCTGTACTTCTCCACAACTTTATCCCTGACCTGTTTGGAGAGCTCCTTGGTCTTCATGGTGCCGCTTGCTTGGTGGTGCCCCTTGCTTAGTGGTGTTGCAGACTCTGGGGCCTTTCAGAACAGGTGTATATATACTGAGATCATGTGACACTTAGATTGCACACAGGTGTACTTTATTTAACTAATTATGTGACTTCTGAAGGTAATTGGTTGCACCAGATCTTATTTAGGGGCTTCATAGCAAAGGGGGTGAATACATATGCACGCACCACTTTTCCGTTATTTATTTTTTAGAATTTTTTAAAACAAGTTTCATTTCACTTCACCAATTTGGACTATTTTGTCCATTACATGAAATCCAAATAAAAAACAATTTAAATTACAGGTTGTAATGCAACAAAATAGGAAAAACGCCAAGGGGGATGAATACTTTTGCAAGGCACTGTATGTATATGTGCACTAACGGTCAAAGTTTTTAGAAAACATACTCATTCAAGAGTTTATTTTTATTTTTACTATTTTATACATTGTAGAATAATAGTGAAGACATCAAAACTATGAAATAACACATATGGAATCAGGTAGGAACCAAAAAAGTGTTAAACAAATCAAAATATATTTTATATTTGAGATTCTTCAAATAGCCACCATTTGCCTTGATGACAGCTTTGCACGCTCTTGGCATTCTCTCAACCAGCTTCACCTGGAATGCTTTTCCAACAGTCTTGAAGGAGTTCCCACATATGTTGAGCACTTGTTGGCTGCTTTTCCTTCACTCTGAGGTCCGACTCATCCCAAACCATCTCAATTTGGTTGAGGTCGGGGGATTGTGGAGGCCAGGTCATCTGATGCAGCACTCCATCACTCTACTTGTTGGTAAAATAGCCCTTACACAGCCTGGAGGTGTGTTGGGTCATTATCCTGTTGAAAAACAAATGATAGTCCCACTAAGCCCAAACCAGATGGGATGGTGTATCGCTGCAGAATGCTGTGGTAGCCGTGCTGGTTAAGTGTGCCTTGAATTCTAAATAAAATCACAGACAGTGTCACCAGCAAAGCACCCCCACACCATAACACCTCCTCCTCCATGCTTTACGGTGGGAAATACACATGCGGAGATCATCCGTTCACCCACACTGCGTCTCACAAAGACATGGCGGCTGGAACCAAAAATCTCCAACTTGGACTCTCCAAATTTCCACCGGTCTGATGTCCATTGCTCGTGTTTCTTGGCCCAACAAAGTCTCTTCTTCTTATTGGTGTCCTTTAGTAGCGGTTTCTTTGCAGCAATTCGACCATGAAGGCCTGATTCACACAATCTCCTCTGAACAGTTGATGTTGAGATGTGTCTGTTACTTGAACTCTGTGAAGCATTTATTTGGGCTGCAAATTCTGAGGCTGGTGTAACTAATGAACTTATCCTCTGCAGCAGAGGTAATTCTGGGTCTTCCATTCCTGTGGCGGTCCTCTTGAGAGACAGTTTCATCATAGCGCTTGATGGTTTTTGCGACTGCACTTGAAAAAACGTTCAAAGTTCTTGAAATGTTCCGTATTGACTGACCTTCACGTCTTAATGTAATTATCGACTGTCATTTCTCTTTGCTTATTTGAACTGTTCTTGCCTTAATATGGACTTGGTCTTTTACCAAATAGGGCTATCTTCTGTATACCCCCCATACCTTGTCACAACACAACTGATTGGCTCAAACGCATTAAGAAGGAAAGAAATTCCACAAATTAACTTTTAAGAAGGCACACCTGTTAATTGAAATGCATTCCAGGTGACTACCTGAAGCTGGTTGAGAGAATGCCAAGAGTGTGCAAAGCTGTCATCAAAGCAAAGGGTGGCTATTTGAAGAATTTGTTTAACACTTTTTTGGTTTCTACATGATTCCATATGTGTTATTTCATAGTTTTGATGTCTTCACTATTACTCTACAATATAGAAAATAGTAACAATAAAGAAAACCCCTTGAATGAGTTGGTGTGTCCAAACTTTTGACTGGTACTGTATATAAACATATTTTTATAGGAGATTGGAAATTATGCAGACAATTACATTGATGGAAGCTACAATCTATCTGCAATATTAAAGCTGATCTACCCCCTAAATATGTTTTTCAAATAACCTGATGGTCACTCTGACAGAGCTCCAGAGTAACTCTATGGAGATTGGAGAACCTTCCAGAAGGACAACCATCTCTGCAGCACTCCACCAATCAGGCTTTTTATGGTAGAGTGGCCAGATGGAAGCCACTCCTCAGTACAAGGCACATGACAGCCCACTTGGAGTTTGCCAAAAGGCACCTAAAAGACTCTCAGACCATGAGAAGCAAGATTCTCTGGTCTGATGAAAACAACATTGAAGTCTTTGGCCTGAATGCCAAGCGTCACGTCTGGAGGAAACCTGGCACCATCCCTATGGTGAAGCATGGTGGTGGCAGCATCATGCTGTGGGGATGTTTTTCAGCGGCAGGGACTGGGAGACTAGTCAGGATCGAGGGAAAGGTGAACGGAGCAAAGTACCTGCTCCAGAGTGCTCAGGACCTCAGACTGGGACGAAGGTTCACCTTCCAACAGGACAACAATCCTAAGCACACAGCCAAGACAATGCAGGAGTGGCTTATAGACAAGTCTCTGAATGTCCTTCAGTGGCCCAGCCAGAGCCTGGACTTGAACCCTATCAAACATCTCTTGAGAGACCTGAAAATAGCTGTGCAGCGACACACCCCATCCAACCTGACAGAGCTTGAGAGGATCTGCAGAGAAGAATGGAAGAAACTCCCCAAATATAGGTGTGCCAAGCTTGTAGCATCATACCCAAGAAGACTCAAGGCTCTAATCGCTGACAAAGGTGCTTCAACAAAGTACTGAGTAAAGGGTCTGAATACTTATGTAAATGTTATATTTCAGTTTTTTTAATTTTATAAATTTGCTAAATTTTCTAAAAACGTGGTTTTGCTTTGTCATTATGGGGTATTGTGTGTACATTGATGAGGGAAAAAAACTATTTAATCAATTTTAGAATAATGCTGTAATGTAACAAAATGTGGAAAAAGTCAAGGGGTCTGAATACTTTCCGAATGCACTGTATGTGTGTGTTTGATCAGCGCGAGGGGAAAGAGGGTCATCAATTCTTATTTAAAGCCTGTTCCATGTGGCCATTTCATACAACAACCCTTAGAACAAATTGACCTGCGTTTGCAAATCACTCTCAGTACAGCGGATGTGGGGCTCTTTCTAAATTTCCCTGTGGCTCAATTTAAAACAATGGAACATTTACAGAGAAGAAAAACATGACTAAAAGCGACCTGTTAGACATTCTCAGCTTATTCAGCGGACATATACGACAAGCATAAAAAAAGGCTTAAAATTCCAGAGAATATCTGAGAGAGAAAAATATTTTGAAAATAAATAAAAAGTTACGTTGGAGGGGGAGGAGTGTATTCGTAAATATCAATAAACACAAGTCTTCCGTCTCTGAAGCTTCCTGCTTTATTTGATTAAGCGGGGTGAAAAACAGAGCAGTCATGCTCCTTGCTTTTCTTCCTCTCCCCTTCCCCTGCAATCTTGGGCTCCCTTAATGGGAATCGGAAGTTTAAGTGGAGCAGCCTGGCTAGCCCCGGCCTAACCTCCCCATCTGGAGGGGGACTTGCCAGCCTTGGGGCTACTTCCAACCCTTCCCAGCTGTTGGGTTTGGGCCCTTTTTGTTTTCGTGGGCTTGAGAAAGCATATTTTTATAAATGATTGCCATATCCTCCACCAGCTGCTGACCCTACTCTCTCCAACTCCTGTCCCTGAATGGGGCATGGTTCTCATTTAGGGCACCAGCCCGTGGCTCACTGAGGGTCCTGACCCCGCCGCTATTAGCACGCTAGCACAACAGCTATGACAGTTAGCATGCTACCCAACAGCTCTATGTGTCAAAGACTTGAAACTATTAGAACACTAGCAAGCACAACAGGTCTGAGTAAATGACTGGGGCCGAGCTCCCTGCCATCCAGGACCTCTATACCAGGTGGTGTCAGAGGAAGGCCCTAAAAATTATAAAAGACTCCAGCCACGAAAGTCACACACTGTTCTCTCTGCTACCGCACGGCAAGCAATACCAATGCACCAAGTCTGGAACCAACAGGACCCTGAACAGCTTCTACCGCCAAGCCATAAGACTACTAAATTGTTAACCAAATAGCTTCCAAAACTATCTGCATTGACCCTCTATGCACTAACTATTTTGACTCATCACATACACTGCTGCTAATTTTTTTTTTTTCTATCCAGTTGCCTAGTCACTTTAGCCCCACCTATATGTACATACAGTGCCTTCTTACACATTTTGTTATGTTACAAAGTGGGATTAAAATTGATTTAATTGTAATTATTTTTTGTCAACCATCCACACACGATACTCTTGAACGTCAAAGTGGAAGAAAAATTATATGATTTAAAAAATATATATGAAAAATAAAACACGAATATATCTTGATTAGATAAGTATTCAACCCCCTGAGTCAATACATGTTAGAATCCCCTTTGGCAGTGATTACAGCTGTGAGTCTTTTGGAGTAAGTTTCTCAGTGCTTTGCATACCTGTATTGTACAATATTTGCCCAGTATTCTTAAAATTATTCAATCTCTGTCAAGTTGGTTGTTGATCATTGCTAGACAGCCATTTTCAAGTCTTGCCATAGATTTTCAAGCAGATTTAAGTAAAAACTAACTAAGCCACTCAGGAACATTCAATGTCGTCTTGGTAAGCAACTGCAGTATATATTTGGCCTTGTGTTTTAGGCTATTGTCCTGCTGAAAGGTGAATTTCAAATCAAATCACATTTATTTGTCACATGCCCCCCGAATACAACAGGTGTAGACCTTACAGTGAAATGCTTACTTACAAGCCCTTAACCAACAATGCAGTTTTAAGAATGAATCCCCCCTCCAAAAAAAATCACACTAAATTATTCTAAAATCACACTAAAAATACAATATAAAATATGAAATAAAAGTAACAAATAATTAAAGAGCAGCAGTAAAATAACAGTAGCGAGGCTATATACAGGGGGTACCGGTACCGAGTCAATGTGCGGGGGCACCGGTTAGTTGAGGTAATATGTACATGTAGGTAGAGTTATTAAAGTGACTATGCATAGATAATAAACAGAGAGTAGCAGCAGCGTAAAAGATGGGGGGGGGGGGGGCAATTCAAATAGTCTGGGTAGCCATTTGATTAGATGTTCAGGAGTCTTATGGCTTGGGGGTAGAAGCTGTTGAGAAGCCTCTTGGACCTAGACTTGGCGCTCCGGTACCGCTTGCCATACGGTAGCAGAGAGAACAGTCTATGACTAGGATGGCTGGAGTCTTTGAAAATGTTTAGGGCCTTCCTCTGACACCGCCTGGTTTAGAGGAAGCTTGGCCCCAGTGATGTACTGGGCCGTACGCACTACCCTCTGGAGTGCCTTGCGGTCGGAGGCCGAGCAGTTGCCATACCAGGCAGTGATGCAACCAGTCAGGATGCTCTCGATGGTGCAGCTGTAGAACCTTTTGAGGATCTGAGGACCCATGCCTAATCTTTTCAGTCTCCTTAGGGGGAATAGGTTTTGTCGTGCCCTCTTCACGACTGTCTTGGTATGCTTGGACCATGTTAGTTTGTTGGTGATGTGGACACCAAGGAACTTGAAGCTCTCAACCTGCTCCACTACAGCCCTGTCGATGAGAATGGGGCCGTGCTCGGTCCTCTTCTTTTTCCTGTAGTCCACAATCATCTGTCTCCCAGTGTCTGTTGGAAAGCAGACAGAACCAAGTTTTCCTCTAGGATTTTGCCTGTGCTTAGCTCTATTACGTTACTTTTTATCCTAAATAACTCCCTAGTCCTTGCCGATGACAAGCATACCCATAATGTGATGCAGCCACCACCATGCTTGAAAATATGAAGAGTGGTACTCAGTGATGTGTTGTGTTTGCCGCAAACATAATGCTTTGTATTCAGGACAGAAAGTTCAGGCTGTCCAGGCTTCCTATTCACTCTGTCATTTATGTTAGAATTGTGGTGTAACTACAATGTTCTCCTATCACAGCGATTAAACTCTGCAACTGTTTTAAAATCACCACTGGCCTCATGGTTAAATCCCTGAACGATTTCCTTTTTCTCTGGCAACCGAGTTAGGAAGGAAGCCTGCATCTTTGTAGTGTAACTTCACCATGCTCAAAGGGATAATCAGTGGCTTCTTTTTCATCCATCTACCAATAGGTGCCCTTCTTTGCAAGGCATTGGAAAACCTCCCTGGTCTTTGTGGTTGAATCTGTGCTTGAAATTCACTTCTCGACTGAGGGACCTTACAGATAAGTGTATGTGTGGGGTACAGAGATTCAAAAATCATGTTAAACACTTAATGTCCATGCAACGTGGTCCTCTGTAGCTCAGCTGGTAGAGCACGGCGCTTGTAACGCCAAGGTAGTGGGTTCGATCCCCGGGACCACCCATACACAAAAATGTATGCACGCATGACTGTAAGTCGCTTTGGATAAAAGCGTCTGCTAAATGGCATATTATTATTATTAACTTATTATGTGACTAGATAAGCACATTTTTACTCCTGTACTTACTTAGGCTTGCCATAACAAAGGGGCTGACTACTTGACTCAAGACATTTCAGCTTTTCATTTTTAATTAACTTGTGAAAAAAACAATCTAAAAACGAAATTCCACTTTGACATGATGGGGTATTGTGTGTAGATCAGTGACCCAACATCTCAGTTAACTCAATTTTAAATTAACACAACAAAATGTGGAAAAAGTCAAGGGGTGTGAATACTTTTTGAATGCACAGTATCTAACTCGATTACCTCGTACCCCTGCACATCGACTTGGTACTGGTACCCCGTGTATATAGCCAAGTTATCGTTACTCATTGTCTATTTATTCCTTTCGTTATTATTTTTTCTATATTTTTCAGTGGATTGTTGGGAAGGACCCGTAAGTAAGCATTTCACTTAGTCTACACCTGTTTTATTTCATTTTAATTTAGTTTTAGCATGCTAGCACAACAGCCTAACAGCTCTGTGTGCTAAATGCTTGGAGCTGTTCGCACGCTAGCACAACTGAACAGGTCTGTGTGTTAGAGGCCGTGAGCATTTTAGCACAACAACCCAACAGCTCTATGTATTAATGGCTTGGAGCAGTTAGCACATTAGCCCAAAAGGTCTGTGTGTTAAAGCATTGGGAGAAGGGACAGTTAGCACACTAGCTAGCTCAACAGCTTTAAGGGATGTTAGCACGCTAGCTAGCCAAACATCACAACAAAGACAGACAGGAAGAGAGGAGAAGAGTAGGAGTAAGAGACTACCTGCTCTCCTGAAATACCAGTCCCCCTGCATGTGTAAAGGGGCTGGCCAGGCACCGGGGTGTTGATGAAAAATGGATCAGGCCTTGTTAGCGCAGAGGTGGGTGGTGGTGCCAGCGCACAGCGTGCATGGAGGGATGCTGCATGTTTGTGCTGCTGCATTATGTATGAGGGCCTGGCTGTTGGATTATTCACAAGGCCAGAGACTCCTCAGGTGAGGGCGACGCAGCCAACAGCCAAACAGACCTGTTCTTTCACAGTGTGTGTGTGTGCGCAGACTTTTTCACAGCTGGCTGGTGGACACTTACAGACACCTTCTTTACCATCCGATTGTAGTAGGCACATGCAAGGTGTATATCCATAGAGAAGGATACAAAGCATAGCTACATACACATGCACCCCCTTGGTGCTTTGTGCTGTCGACACTTTCCCTCTCCCAACCTCCCGTTGCCTCCCGTTGCCTCTCGTTTCACCCGTGTCCGACAGAGTGTTACGGTCCGGCTCTGTTGGTCCTGTTCCTGTTGGTGTTCCTTTCCCTTTTCTCCCCTGTGTGTGTTGTTTGTGTCTGTCTCCCCCTGCTGTGCAGTCAGAGGTTCTAGGTCAGCGGGCGTGGCCATTCTATCATCAGATCAGTTACATCAAGCTGCAGCTCATTGGCACCAATCAAGCAGCAGATATCTACCCGGGCTGGACACCTCTCCAGCGCCAGTTCGTTCCTACACTTCCAGTGATCTCGTCTGTTCCTGCTGCCTGCTTGCCTGCCTGCCTGCCTGCCATTCCCACGCCGCTACCTGCTCCTCTGTTGCCTGATATCCTCGTTATCCAGCTCTCAGGACTACTGACTCTCCACTCCACTCAGTTCCTACCCCAGCCTGAAGCTATTCCACCCTGTCTACCTACCTCTGCCACTACACGTTGAATAAACTACATCCTTATTTTACTCTCTTTGTCCGTGTGTCCGTCTCTGCACCTGAGTCCCCCACCCAACCTAACACAGAGAGAGAAACACAGCTCGTTTCTATGCTCTGCCTGGTAATTGCACAGTAATACTTCATTATGTCAGGGCTGTAATTTGGGACCAGACTCTTCAAAGGAGCTACAACCTCCTTGCGGGCGGCCACGGATACTTTAAGTCCACCCAACGGTCGTTCTGTTTGGACTGCTATTGTTTTTGGCTTACCGGAACCTTCCAAAATACACATGGAACGGCAATCACTGCGTATTTCTGCGTTATAATTGTGGTGCTGATTACAAAGTATAGGATAAATGGCTGAAATTGGGCCGGCTGGAGAGCCAAAGAGAACATACAGTAGAACTAACAGTGAACACGAGAGAGACTTCTAGTCAGACACTGTGGAGGAGCTGAAACTACTACTGCGGTTGTCAGTTGTTGACCTGGGGTGTGTTCAGGAGGACCAAACATTCAGAGGTGTTGCAAAAAACACTTTGAAGATCAATGAGTTGCATTCAAGGATCAATGTTCGGGATGTTATGGTATTGGCAGATACCCCCAGGGCAGGTGTGAGGGTGAGTGGATTGGGAGGGGGCAGTGTGTATAATGTGTGTGTTGCATGTCTACAGTATGGAGTGACAGATGGGGCTATGTGGAGTGCAAGTGTGCGTGGGACGTGGTCTGTGTGTGGGGCAGACAGAGAGATAGACAGAGAGGACGACCTATGGACTAGGGACTCACTGGGCACAACAGAATCACATGCTGCTCATTTGGGTTGGAGGTTGGAGACATTCAGTATCCAGGTCAGGAGACACGGTTCACACTCAGACTTAGCTGTGTTCACTTAGGGCTTACTCAGGCGTAGCCGTTTGGTTTTTACCCAAAAATGAAACAGCTTTATTCATTTGTTAGGGTCAGTAGTTTATTAGTAGAATGCAGAAAATAGTATTAGTGTGGAGATACAGATGGTGTGAGTGAAGTCAGAAAAGGTGTAGCCTACACATTGAACGACTACAATGTCTACATAGGCTGGCTGTGTAGTGTTAAAGAATTTACAACAGGGTGTGCAGTACTAACCGTAGGGTAGGACCCGTGTGTCCAGAGATAATTATAGAGTTTCAACAAAAAGCCCTACCACCTCCCCTTCCTCCCCCAGTATAAATAACTAAACACACACGGTCACACACACATCACACTCTAACACACACTCTGCTCCTGGCACTCCTTGTTGTGTTCATTATACACACATGGTCACACACACAGAGCCAGGGGGCTACACCATGCAAGGATGTCTCCCTCTCGCCAACAATACACACACACTGCATGCAGTGGTGTAAAGTACTTTTTTGGGGGTACTTTACTTTACTATTTATATATTTTGACAACTTTTACTTCACTACATTCCTAAAGAAAATAATGTCCTTTTTACTCCATGAATTTTCCCTGACACCCAAAAGTACTTGTGACATTTTGAATGCTTAGCAGGACAGGAAAATGGTCCAATTCACACACGTATCAAGAGAACATCCCTGGTCATCCCTACTGCATCTGATCTGGCGGACTCACTAAACACAAAGGCTTTGTTTGTATGTGACATCTGAGTGTTGGAGTGTGCCCCTGGAATTGTGCCGTCTGGTTTGCTTAATATAAGGAATTTGAAATGATTTATACTTTTATATTTAAAACCAAATACTTGTAGACTTTTACTCATGTAGAAACTTAAATCCGTTCTACCTAATTTCTACCAGCATGTTAAATGTGCAACCAGAGGAAAAAAAACTAGCGACCACCTTTACTCCACATGTAGAGACGCGTACAAAGCTCTCCCTCGCCCTCCATTTGACAAATCTGACCATAACTCTATCCTCCTGATTCCTGCTTATAAGCAAAAACTAAAGCAGGAAGCACCAGTGACTCGGTTAATAGAAAAGTGGTCAGATGATGCAGATGCTAAGCTACAGGACTGTTTTGCTAGCACAGACTGGAATATGTTCCGGGATTATTCAGATAGCATTGAGGGGTACACCACATCAGTCACTTGCTTCATCAATAAGTGCATCGATGACGTCGTCTCCACAGTGACCGTACATACATACCCCAACCAGAAGCCATGGATTACAGGCAACATCCGCACTGAGCTAAAGGGTAGAGCTGCCGCTTTCAAGGAGCGGGACTCTAACCCGAACGCTTATAAGAAATCCCGCTATGCCCTCCGAAGAACCATCAAACAGGCAAAGAGTCAATACCGGACTAAGATTGAATCGTACTACACCGGCTCTGACACTCGTCGGATGTGGCAGGGCTTGAAAACTATTACAGACTACAAAAAGAAGCACAGCCGCGAGCTGCCCAGTGACACAAGCCTACCAGACGAGCTAAATCACTTCTATGCTCGCTTCGAGGCAAACAACACTGAAGCATGCATGAGAGCACCAGCTGTGATCACGCTCTCCGTAGCCGATGTGAGTAAGACTTTTAAGCAGGTCAACATTCACAAGGCCGCAGAGCCAGACGGATTACCAGGACGTGTACTCCGAGCATGTGCTGACCAACTGGCAAGTGTCTTCACTGACATTTTCAATATGTCCTTGACTGAGTCTGTAATACCAACATGTTTCAAGCAGACCACCATAGTCCCCGTGCCCAAGGACACTAATATAACCTGCCTAAATGACTACCGACCCGTAGCACTGACGTCTGTAGCCATGAAGTGCTTTGAAAGGCTGGTCATGGCTCACATCAACACCATTATCCCAGAAACCCTAGACACACTCCAATTTGCATACCACCCCAACAGATCCACAGATGATGCAATCTCTATTGCACTCCACACTGCCCTTTCCCACCTGGACAAGAGGAACACCAACGTGAGAATGCTGTTCATTGACTACAGCTCAGCGTTCAACACCATAGTGCCCTCAAAGCTCATCACTAAGCTAAAGATCCTGGGACTAAACACCTACCTCTGCAACTGGATCCTGGACTTCCTGACGGGCCAATCCCCCAGGTGGTAAAGGTAGGTAACAACGCATCTGCCACGCTGATCCTCAACACGGGGGCCCCTCAGGGGTGCTAGCTCAGTCCCCTCCTGTACTCCCTGATCACCCATGACTGCATGGCCAGGCACGACTCCAACACCATCATTAAGTTTGCTGACGACACAACAGTGGTAGGCCTGATCACCGACAACGATGAGACAGCCTATAGGGAGGAGGTCCGAGACCTGCCCGTGTGGTGCCAGGATAACAACCTATTCCTCAACGTGATCAAGACAAAGGAGATGTTTGTGGACTACAGGGTGGAAAGAAGAGGACTGAGCACGCCCCCATTCTCATCGACGGGGCTGTAGTGGAACAGGTTGAGAGCTTCAAGTTCCTTGGTGTGCACATCACCAACAAACTATTCTGGTCCAAACACACCAAGACAGTCGTGAAGAGGGCACGACAAAGCCTATTCCCCCTCAGGAGACTGAAAAGATTTGGCATGGGTCCTCAGATCCTCAAAAAGTTATACAGCTGCACCATTGAGAGCATCCTGACTGGTTGCATCACCGCCTGGTATGGCAACTGCTCGGCCTCCGACCGCAAGGCACTACAGAGCGTAGTGCGTACGACCCAGTACATCACTGAGGCCAAGCTTCCTGCCATCCAGGACCTCTATACCAGGCGGCTTCAGAGGAAGGCCCTCAAAATTGTCAAAGCCTCCAGCCACCCTAGTCATAGACTGTTCTCTCTGCTACCGCACGGCAAGCGGTACCGGAGCGCCAAGTCTAGGTCCAAAAGGCTTCTCAACAGCTTCTACCCCCAAGCCATAAGACTCCTGAACAGCTAATCATTGCTACCAGGACTATTTGCACAGCCCCCCCACCCCCACCCCCCTCTTTATTATTTATGCATAGTCACTTTAACTCTACCCACATGTACATATTACCTCAACTACCTCGACTAGCCGGTGCCCCCGCACATTGACTCTGCACCGGTACCCCCCTGTATATAGCCTCCCTACTGTTATTTTATTTTACTGCTGCTCTTTAATTATTTGCTTTTATTTTTTTTACTTAACACTTAAAAAATAAAAAAAGTTAAGGGCTTGTAAATAAGCATTTCACTGTAATCTCTACACCTGTTGTATTCGGCGCATGTGGCAAATAACATTTGATTTGATTTGATTTACTGGGTGACTCACTTTTACTTGAGTCATTTTCAATTAAGGTATCTTTACTTTTATTCAAGTATGACAATTGGGTACTTTTTCCACCACTGACTGCATGCACACACACGCACACAGTTATGGTATCACGCCCAGATGAGCTGGTGTTTCTCTAACCACCTCAAAACTGAAAGGAGCGCGTGTGTATGTGTGTGTACGAAAGTATACAGGTATCCATCTATGCTTGTGGGCCACAAAAGTGACAAACGAAGACTTCTCCTTACACTTTGACTTTAATGTCTCTACAGGCAGTCAACATTAGAACAACACGGATGATGTCCATATATTATACAGTCTATCAATGTCCATATAGTGTTATGTAATGTAAACAATGCAACAATGTTACTGTACAGCAATATACCATTAACGTACATACAGCACAGGACAACATTGAAAAAGACGTTACAAATATCACGGCTATGGAAAAATATCCAAAATAGATTAGAACGTTGTCAGCGACAGTCAAAATAAAAGCACTCCTGGTAGGGGTGTGACAGGGGCTAGCATATATCTCTACGATTAACACATTAACAACAGGACAGGAGTGATTGAGGTATACATCTGGCTATACACTGAGTGTACAAAACATAGACTGACCAGGTGAATGCTATGATCCCTTATTGATGTCACCTGTTAAATCCACTTCAATCAGTGTAGATGAAGGGGAGGAGACCGGTTAAAGAAGGATTTTTAAGCCTTGAGACAATTGAGACATGGATTGTGTAAGCGTGTCATTCAGAGGGTGAATGGGCAAGACAAAATATTTGAGTGCCTTTGAACGGGGTATGGTAGTAGGTGCCAGGCGCACCAGTTTGAGTGTGTCAAGAACTGCAACGCTGCTGGGTTCTTCCACGCGCAACAGTTTCCCGTGTGTATTAAGAATGGTCCACTTCCCAAAGTGCATCCAGCCAACTTTACACAACTGTGGGAAGCATTGGAGTCAACATGGGCCAGCATCCCTGTGGAATGCTTTCGACACCTTGCACAGTCCATGCCCTGATGAATTGAGGCTGTTCTGAGGGCAAAAGGGGGTGCAACTCAATATTATGAAGGTGTTCCTAATGTTTTCTACACTCTGTGTAGTTTTGGAGAGGGAAGGGGGGTATATTTTGACAGAGGGAGGAGAGAGCTACTCTCACACATAGGTCATCTCCACACAGCGATGGCCTTCATGTGCACTACTAACCGCCTTTGTCAAAAAGAAAATAAAAACACACGTTCTGCCCATAAGCCATACTATACAATATGTGCCTTGTTCCCAGCCCCTAAGGGCAAATGCTGTTCAGTGTTCACTGTGCCTACCCATATGTAGCAATACAACACATCCAGCACACAAGGAGAGAGGCAGCTGGGGCCACTTTCACTCTCACAGTTTCTCTCAGTTTACAGCTGCAGGCTGGTAGTACCCTGACACTGCTCTGACCGGGCTGACATTTTTGGGGTCAATCTCTGAGCTGACATGGAGTCGACTCTCTCTATAGGCTCCTGAAAACAACTTTGGACTGCTGCAACCGGCGTGCTTTTTTACAGTGCGGTTTGCAGGGTCCCTTCTAGTGGTCCTACCCTCATGGTAGACAGACAGACTGACACAGACAGACGTCCTCTGTACTCTATGGAACCACCCAGTGCTGGCCCGCGGTCCTCTCCTCCATCTCTCCTCTCGCCTTTCCTCTTCACTTTCTCACAGTGATGGCAAATCAATAAAGGAAGTGGAGGGAGGAGATGTTGGAATGGAAATGCATGCTTTAGAACTTAAAAGGAGAGCAAAATAAATCGAAATGACAAATAAATATAAATATGGGCAGAGCGGGCCTCCTTTAGGATATACCTGCAGAAAACAAAACACAAACAAAAAAACAGTTGTGTTTTACATT